>NC_138736.1:7037229-7075745 GCF_965113295.1 Leuciscus leuciscus
AGGGACAAGGTGCAGCAAAGCAAAAATGTTGCAGTTTTAATAGATAAAGCTGTTGAGTATGACGGCAGCTGCGTCTACTGTGAATGTACCTGTGCGTGAACGCTGGAATCTTGTGTGTCTCGAGTATTTCCTTTTGTGTAACTCCCCGCTGGCGCAGCACACCTCACGCATCATTAATACGCACCGGGAGGTGGTCGGCACGGCAACAGGCAGACCTGACTAGACAGGAGAATGGCGGGCGGTAATTACTGGAGCAGAAAAACCCTTCTATCTGCAGGCCGCAAAGTCAATTAACGCAAAAACCTGATTACCTCCCCCACCAAATTACATTCCAAATCATTCCGAGATGAATGCGCTGGTGTGATTAAAAAGAGGCGAGATATTGAGATTTTTATCGCTATTATAAACCCAAACATGGCAAAATCACTCCCAAAGCTCGAGCCAGTGGAGTGAAGCAACATTCAGTGCTCTTTATTCATTATCAGAGTCTTGCAGGGGGAGATTGATACTGTACTGTATAGAAGAGAAAATTAGAGGCTCTGGACTTCATAGGTGTATTTTTTCTCTCTCTCTCTATCTCTTTCAATATAGATCTGTTTGTGTTGTCACTGTTACAACAATTATCTGTTCATTTAAACAATTCCCTGCTTCATATTTTCAAGATTACAATCATCTTTCTCTCGCCTCCTCTTTTATTGTTGTCGCCTGAACCACAATACAGTGATTTTTAATCACTGTAGTTATTGCACTGTGCCTGTGCATAATCAAGTAGAAATGGTGAAGTTTGCTTTTTTTTTTTCTTCTTCTGTGAATTAATTGATATAGCAAGCATCACTCTGATTCATATTCAATTTCCATGATTAGTTAAATTGATTCAGCAGAGAATAAATGCATGTCTTTACTTGCACTCAGACATTAGACATTACCTTGATGACAGACATTAGACATTACCTTGAAATAGACATGCATTTTTCAAAAATGTGTGGTATCCATTTTATTAATAATCAAACATGAAAATTAATTATATACACCAACGTTCAAAGGTTTGGGGTCAATGAGGTATTGAAAGAAATGCTTTAATTACTTTTTTTTTAATTACATACTTTAATTTAGCAATGCATTAAATTGATAAGATGCAGCAGTAAAGACATTTATAATGTTGCAAAATATTTCTATTTCAAATTAATGCAGATTGTCTCAAAAAAAACAACAACATTTGACAAGATATTATCAAGATATTCTCAACCAGCCTTTAGTTTGGACATTTCATTGTGACTCTATAATCAGTTATGGTGATATAAGCCCATTACTCATCTTAATTCATTCACAAAAGTTTATTTTTTATTTTTTTAAGTCTTTAAAAGCATCTCTGGAGAACGTAAAAAGAGGGGAACAAATGAACTTTGCACTGTGCAAGGCTTGTAATCATAAATTCTCCTTTATGTACGGAATGACCTTACCAGAGTTTCCTTTTTAATGTTTTATTTTCTTTCTTCCAAAGCTTACAACTGCCTAGGCTTTACTCTTTTACAATCACAATAAATCACATTTAATCCCTCCAACCAAATCAAACCCTCCACGGGGCCATTTTAATCAAGACTGGTAAAAAAAAAAAAAGAAAAAAAAAAGCAGGGTGCTAAGCAACACATTGCTTTTTGATTATGATAACATAATGGATTGACTATCTGATGTGTGCACAGCGGCTGAGTAGTGTTTTTCCAGAAGTGTGGAGGTGCAGCTGTGGCATGTGTGAATGGACTCAGGGGGCTATCAGAGTCAGTCTGCGCTGTATTTGTTACCGGTTAATTTGTTTTGAGTGAAGCTGTGTGGAATTTGTTTGCATGTGGAGGGGAAGATTACGTGCAGTTAGGATGTGCATGTGCGGATGATGTTTGTGAACAGAGCATGTTGATGTTACAGGGGCTTATGGGTATTGATGGTGCTTGGGAGTGGTAGAGGGGCAAACATGGTTTGTCATATTCATTAGCTTTGCATGGTTGACTAACACCTGTAAGCGGTTATGAGGGAGTGGGATCAAGATTATATGGGCATTACTCTCTCTCTCGTGTGTGTGTGTGTGTGTGTGTGTGTGTGTGTGTGTGTGTGTGTGTGTGTGTGTGTGTGTGTGTGTGTGTGTGTGTGTGGTCCTAGTCCAAAACATCCCTACATAGATGGCAATATCTAAAACCCTTGTCCTTGTGGGGACTTTTTTTTATTTTTTATGGTTAGGGTTAAGGTTAACACCTGTATGTAGAATATACAGTTTGTACAGAATAAAAATCATTATGTCTATGGAATGTCCCCATAAAACATGAAACCCCAACATGTGACAATGCTAATGGAAAATCAGAATTTTCACTGTCATTATGATCCTTCATAAATCATTCTAATATGCTGATTTGCTTTTTCAGGATTATTCGCTGAATAGAAAGCATTAAAGCAATAAACAGCATTTATTTGGAAAGGAAGAAATAAACAGCTTTAAAAAAAAAAAAAAAAAAATCTTACGTTCCGTAATAAACAGCATTTATTTGAAACTGAGATATTTTGTAACAATATAAATGTCTTTCCTGTAATTTTTAATCATTTTAATGCGTGCTTGCAAGACGTTTTAATGTCTTTCAAAAATATATATAAAATATGATATATTATAATAACATTATAATAATAGTATAATTTTGTAATATATATTTTTTATTTATTATAAAAAAAAGTGTTTAATGCTACTTGAGGGCAGAATTTAAAGCTTTTTTGTTGTTGTTGTTGTTGTTGTTGTTAATCAAAAATGTTCAGTTACTAAATGTATTTTTTATTTTTATAAAATACTTCTAGGACATAAAAGTAAAAAATAATGTAGCCATCATCATAGACAGGTTAATGAGTTCTTGTGTATTCCTGAAGGGTTTATTTTGTGATAATGAGCTTCTGCATACTTTATCACTCAATATGCTACTTTCCAAATATATAAATAAAAGCACATGAAAATGAAAAGCTGAAATGATTGGATTGTGTGACTGCGGAGAGCTATGAGAGACGTGAAACTAACAAGTGTAGAAATCTGATTGCCAAGGATGACTGTCAAAACAGTTTACAGGTCTTTGCAGAATATATTTGATACCAGAATGTTGCAATTAACAAATTAAAATCCACAGATTCCAGAGAGCTGTGTGATAAAATAGGCTGACAGACATGTTCACAAACCCAAACATATTCACACAACTTCTTCCTCTCACCGTTGCCTTTGGTAATTGACAGTGACAGACTAGTGGTCCATATTTTCTCTCTCTCTCTCTCTCTCTCTCTCTCTCTCTCTCTCTCTCTCTCTCTCTCTCTCTCTCTCTCTCTCTCTCTCTCTCTCTCTCTCTCTCTCTCCCTCTCTCTCTTAATTACCCCTCTCACTCTTTCTCTCCTCTCCGTACATCACTGTTTTGCTTCCTGACCTTAGTTTGAAGTGCAACTGGTCTCTGCATGCTTTCTTTCATCTTAATGCCACCTTTCCTTCCAGCTGCCTTACCTCCCACTGATCTCCCTCCCTCGCCTCTCCTTTCCTCCGTCGCTCTTCCCTGTGGCCTTGAAGTTCTCTTCTTCACTCTGTGACGATTTTGCCTTTATTCGCCCTGTTCCCCATCCCGTTTCATCTGATGAATCAGCCTTGTCCTCTCTCTTTCTCTATCACTGTCCCTCTTGGTTGTTCTATCTTTCTCTCTCCTTCTTCTAGTCTTTGTCTTTCTCTCTCTCTCTCTCTTTATCGGCTGTGGTGCTTGTTAATTGCCAGTAGGTTATGGTGCCCTTTTCAGTGCTGTGGGAAGCCTTTAGTCGCTCTCTATGAAAAGGACAGAACTTCACATGAGATGAGGAGCATGTGTCCCCAAACACACACCCACACACCCACACCCACACACACACACACACACACTTTTTCAAAAAACATCACTCATTATGATTTATAAGCTGTTTTCCTCATGGGGACCCAAAAATGTCCCCACAAGGTCTACGGATATTGGCATCTTTGTTGGGACGTTTTGTCCCCATAACATAGGTTTTACCTGAAACACACACACACACACAGAGGGCCCTAACTTACACTCGGCGCAATGCAGCGGCAGGCGCAACGCAAGTGTTTTTTGCTAGTTTCAGCCTGACGCAGTTATCATTTTGTCCTGCGCCACGTTGTTTAAATAGCAAATGCATTTGCGCCCATTTGGGGACCCATGGGCGTGCTGATCTGAAAACGAGGTGTGTTCTGGTGCATTGTTGGCGCATTGCTATTTTGAGGCAACAGAAATAGACTGTGCAATATTTGTCAATGGCACAATATTTATTTTTTGTAAAGAGCGTGTTAGTAATGTGCGACTTTAGGCGGGTCCACAACGCGCGTACACTCTGCTTATTAAACACACAGGGATGCCAAATATTTAAAATAAAAGGATTACAATGTAAACGATTATTATTGTGGACATAAAGATATGGTGGAATCCGGCTTGTCCCGTAGATGGTCTGCTTGCACACTTTTACGTCGCGCACGAGCAGTTCTGTTTGCGCTCTGGAGACGCGTTCGTCCTTTCCTTATCAAATTCCGTCATGTAAATAGCGAATCTGCCATGGCGGGAATACAACTGGCTTCTATAAAGGAAATGAGAGATGAGACTCTGATTGGTTTATTGCACGTTACGCCCAAAACACACCCATTACTCATGAAGAGAATAGGAACAACCCTTTTAGACCATGCGCCGACCATTTTTCCCGTCGTTGAACTAGCAAAAGTGGATTTGGACTCGCCCTAAGTGCACTTGCGCCGTGCGCTTTAGACCATGCGCTTAGATCGTTAAAATAGGTCCCGGAGAGAGAAAGCACTGATTTTCTGTCACAAAACTAATGTTGTCAAAGTTGTGGCGCTTTCTACAAATAGAGTACAAAATAGGGTGCCATATTCATTAATTCGTTTGTTCGTTCATTCGTTCACAAAAATTTAAGACGCTTAACCTTCATAAAATAAACATATTGTACAACCTGTTTTTTTATTTATTTGTTTTAAATGAGGTTTGCAATTTTTGTAACATTAATAAAAAAAAATAAAAAAATTCTAAATAAAAATGTCTAAATAGTGGCTAAAATATGGATTTGTTTGTATGGATTTGACATTTTTAGAAAACAAATAATATCATTTAATTTAATTTCAAAATGAAAAAGTAAATAATTAAATGTAATTGCATAAAAAGACTATCTTTCATATATGTATACTAAAAGTGAACAGATCACATCATTCTTTCTCAGGCAGAGACTGATCTTTACCGACTGACTCGCTTTGCTGAGTAAGTGTCATCACACTAACTTGAGTGTGACTGAAGATATTTCGAGCGTTAGAAATGTCCCCCGTTACAGTCGTCCCCCAGTCTCCTCAGAGAGAAGAACTGTGAAACAGTCTTTGTGTAAAGCAATGAATAGGGAACTTCTAATCCACAGGAAATGAGAGCGGGAGACAGAGAGAGATCGATGGAGATCGCAGTCAAGCACAATGGCGCGTGAAGACACATCTCTGATGGCCGACTTTCATTCTTCAGCTCCAGCAGCTGGCGAGGCCATCGTGTCATACAACTCGACATCTTCCTCTCAGTTTCGTTTAGCGGGTGGCAATTACCAAGTTTCTCTCTTTTTGGTTTGTGAAAAACTTGAAAGATAACGTTATAATCTTTTTTCTGTTCTCGTTTTTTTGTTTGCACTTGAATTGGTCTGCTAAGGCTGAAGAGGGGCATTCTGGGACTAAATGAGCAAATTACAGATTCAAGACAGACTTCTAAGATGCAATTGTGTCTTGTGTGTGGGGAAAAAAGCAGGGCTCTTGTGTGGTTTCTTATCACCCATTTAGCGAAGGGGTAATTTCTGTACGTCTTTGTGTGTGGCACACTCTGTTCTCTTTTAGTATTCCTCTTATTCTGCCTCCCATTTCTGTCTCGTTCCTCTTCTCAGGGTAAAGGATGTGGGCAGCAGTGGAGGTATAGGGTCTGCGAGGCTTTAAAGGGGCTCCCGGGGGACTGTGGGCTGCTTCTTTAATCTGTTTGTAACGTAGTAAACGGGAGAGAGCTCCAGAGAGCAGCAAGGAGAATGTGTCCTACAAAGGCTCTTTTTGTTTACTTCAGTTATTCACATCCCTTGGCTTCCTCCTGTCGTTTTGTAAAGTGTAGAACTCTGAATCCCTGAGGCTAAGGGGGAAAGAGACAAGAAAAAAATGAGAAGCTATGCTAAAATCTTGTCCTTTTTATTCATAATTATTGTATTGCGTGGACACTTGGTGTTAGCTTAAAGCTTATGCATGCAGTTCTGCAAAATTCCAACATTAAGGATGGTTATCAAACAGGTGTCCTGAGCATTCATCCATTAGTCAGACAAACAGATAACCCCGCCCCCAAACTCACACCATTAGTTAAACCAGGGACCATTCACAAAAACAAAAAGCAGCACAAATGTTTTCAATACTGATAACAATAATACATGTTTCTGAGCACCGAATCAACACATTAGAATGAATTCTGAAGAATCATGTGACACTGAATATTGGAGTAATCACAAAAATAAATTACATTTTAAATATATTAAAATGGAAAACAGTTATTTTCAATTGTAATGATATATCACAATATAAATGTATTTTTTTTCTGAGCATAAAGCATTTTTTGAGTGAGCATAAGAGACTCAAAGAGACCAAAACTTTAACAGTAGTGATTATTTAATGAACCCTTAAAGGGACATGGGGCCCTATCATACAGCCGGTGCAATGCAGCGCCAGGCGCGACGCAAGTGTTTGCTAGGTTTTAACTTCGCGCACGAGCAGATCCGTTTGCGCTCTGGAGAATTCCATATAATTCCGTCATGTAAATAAGCGAATCCGCCATATCGTGAGCGGAACTGGCTTTTAAAGGAAATGAGAGATGAGACTCTGATTGGTTTATTGCACATTACGCCCAAAACACACCCATTACTCATGAAGAGAATAGGAACAACCCTTTTAGACCATGCGCCGACCATTTTTCCCGTTGTTAAACTAGCAAAAGTGGATTTGGACTCGCCCTAAGTGAACTTGCGCTGTGCGCTTTAGACCATGCGCTTAGATCGTTAAAATAGGGCCCATGGTGATGGAAAAAATATGAGATGGGAGGAAAAAATATATTTAAATGCTTTTGCGTTCTCTTGCAAAAGTTTTGTGTTCCCCCGAGGAACTTTGTGTTTTTTCCCCTGCAAACCTTTTGAGTTCTTTGCATCCAAACGCAAAGTTTGCGAGGGAACGCAAAGGTTTTTGCAATGGAACGCAAAGGGTTTGCGAGTGAACTTAAAGCTTCTCGTGGGACATTTTTTTAACTTTTGCAAGAGAACCGAAAAGCATTGAAATATTTAATAATTTTTTCTCCCATGTCATATTTTTTGTCCCTTTAGGGGCTCTGTTGTTTTTCCTCTATGTTATTCACATTTTTCTTTTCTGAGTAATCACACCTCGTTTTATCCAAATGAGGCTCATCATAGATTGTTCATATAGAACTTGCCCTTAGCCCTTCTGTTTCCTCATTTACAAGCAGAAGAGGGAAGACATATCAACATAATTCAGCGTTATTGTGGTTAATTTGCTGTGTAGGTGTTGTATTAAACTGGATCACATTCCAACAGGCATCATTCCCAGTCTTTTAAATCACTACATACAGTCACAGACACATTCTCATGACCTGCAGAGTAGCAGCACTGCATGACGCTGTCCGTGGTGCTGAAACCAGTCAAATCAATAATGTGGTTTCACAAAGGGGTTTAGGTTTTTCAAAAGCTAAAGCAATCAAATGTATCTGTAACTGCCCTCATAGCTTTAGTCATTCATCATACATCAAACCCTGATGGCGTGAAATTATTTGGTACTTGTTACTTTTGAATTGTTCTGGGACTTCATGCTGCCAATTCTCAGAAATTCTCTAATTTCTTAATACATTCCCTTTAAAGCCATTCATGGACTGCTGTACCAGAGTTACCACTTGCACGCAGGTCTGTTATTATAGTATCATCTATTTCGGATTTATCCGCCCTTAAATGTCACATAAAAGAAGCGCATTGTGGTTGGCTGTTTTATTTGTCAGCTAGACGACCCATTCCTGTCAAAGTGGGCAGTACTTGGCCACAATAACCTGCAAAATGGACTAGACTTTATGCTGATAGTCTGGTAGAGTAGTGATTAAATTGAAAGATCGTTCTCTATCAGATTAGCTGATACTACAAAACTTTTTACATCCTTATTCAACATTAGATGTTGGCTCATGATACAGTATAATTGGAAAGCTTCCAAATATAGGAGGGGAAAAGCCTGTACACAAGACAAAATTAATAAAGTGGAAGTCACATCCCACAGACGAAGAGACAGAGGTAATTATTTGTTCTTCTGAGGCTTCTTCGCATGACATTAGCGCAGCTTGAGTTTCGGCATGGATGAATTTCATTCTTTTTGCAAGGTTCATCTCCACAAACATCCCCTTCACACCCCACTGGGTGTATGTGAGCACATGGCGCTGCACCGACTCATTGTGTCTGTCTGAATCTGCAAGTATGTGTCTCTATGGGTTAAGTATGCAGTCAATTTAAAGGATTATGCTGGGAGTTGGCATGAAAACCTCACGCCAACCCAATGGCCCTCTACACGTGTTTATTTTAAAATGTTTCTCTCTGCTCGGGCAAATGCAGCACATTATGCTGGCCGTGGCTACTTGTTTACTGTTCAATGTTTTAAATGCCCATATGTCATGTGCCATCTATCTTCCAAAGCCCTACCTCTGTTTTAATGAGAAATACGCTGCAATGAAGTCTAGAGTTACAAAAAAGTTGTGTCCATCATAATGCCCCACATACACAGAGATTTGCATTCAGCCATGATTCAAAAACACCATGGTATTATCTGTTAGTACATGCCTCATTTGCTAAAGCAAGTGTGCTGAGAACAATGTGGGTCATGAGATACTTGTGAGGTTGTTAGATTATTTACCTATAATCAACACCTGGACACATACTATCATACTGTACATATTTGGAAGTACCTTGTTGAGCATTTCTGGTCACCATCATTACTGGTCATGTTTTGGATATGGGTGTTCATTATAGTATGCTGGTTTGCTGGTTCCCTCACTAGGCTAATGGAGTTACATAGTCAAACACACTGAAAAAAAATGATTTGTTGAATTTAATAAAAAAAAAATATTGTAAGTTTTTATTTTTTATTTAACCAGGAAAAGTCCAAAGTGGTTGCACACTATTGATTATAGCTACATTAAAACAAATGCATTAGGTTGAACTTAATCAATTTTAGTTCAACTTAACGCATTTGTTTAAATGTAGCTGAAATCAATTGTGTGCAACCAGTTACGATAAAAAAAAAGGATTAAATTCAACTAATAATTTTTTTTCACCAGAAAAAATTTGCTGGTTGGCCATCATTTATATAATAATGATAATAATAGTAATAATAATAATGAACTCTGAGTGAGTTCACGTAGTGTAACTGCGCAGCGCTTCTGTGTTTTACGTCACATGCACCACACACAAGACCAGCGTCGGCCAATAGTGAGCCTACGTTCTGACGTACAATCCAGAAGCGCTGCGCTGTTACACTACGTGCATTCTCTCAGTTCCACACAGAAGAGAATGAATAGTTGAATAAAGTCGTTATTTTTGTTTGTTTTTGCGCACAAAAAGTATTCTCGTAGCTTGATTAACTTAAGGTTGAGTCACTGTAGTCACTTGGACTATTTTAACGATGTCTTTACTAACTTTTCTGGGCCGGCAAGTTTCGATCCCATAGAAGCCTATGGAGGAGTGAGACAGCTCTCAGATTTAATAAAAAATATCTTAATTTGTGTTCCGAAGATGAACGAAAGTCTTACTGGGTTGGAACAACATGAGGATTAGTAATTAATTACATAATTTTCATTTTTGGATGAACTGTCCCTTTAACACATGCACGGCTACTGAAGCCCCCAATTTGCTATAGGCTTTAGTAACCCTGTATGGTAACTTCACACTCATTACACATTAAGCATTCCGTTTTTCTGGATTGTGGAGGCTGAGGCTGGGAATTCGACCTTGCCGCGAGCAGCTCTCTCTCTCTCTCACTGACCTAGAATCCCATCCTGCTCTTTGGTGCAGGGCTCATGCCAGAGGGAGTGGAGTGACAGGGTAAATAACAGGATGTTGATCCAACAAACCTTTTCCCGAGTAGGTACGGGATGGATGTTTTAATCCGGCTCCTAATCCGCACCACTGCCATCCATCACCCTAAGGCCACCACGGTCCACTGCTGTGTGAAAGCATCCAGCTACTAGCCACACAGAGAAAGAGTTATTTTTGTACTTAAATTTGCCAGAATTTTGTGGATCCCATGTTTAGTTCGACAAAATGTGTCTTTTTTTAACAAAACATGCTGTATATTTCAATCTAAAAGAACATTTATTATGCCATTACATCCATCTAATGCCAAATAATTTACAATGCTTATTTGTGAGTGAAATAAGTGATTAATTTCTTACAGATGTAAGCATAATGTATAGGCTAAATTTGGAACTCTGTTATCCCTCTTATCTGATTAACTGTCTGTTAATGGAGAAAAATGGAACGCTAACTTACACAGTGACTTAACATTCATAAAAGTTGTTCAGGATTCCTAAACCTGATCATAAACCTTGAACTTACATTCGACACACCAGACGCGCATTCCCAAGTTCAAGACGGCAGTGTAAAACAGTGTACGAAAACTATACAGTCAAGTTTATTAAAAAGTAGCATTGATAAGTTTTACTGTAAAAACAGTGCAAACAGAAAGACAAAGATAAATGTACATAATTATAGTTCTCTAGGAAGCATAGACTTTATTTAATCCACAGAAAACACATTTATGATTGGAGAAAGTGTATACACACTCTTCCAGCCTTGGGTGAAATCATTATGTACATTAACTCTTTCCCCGCCAGCGTTTAACCAACGTTAATATTCTCTTAATATCCAAAATGAATATACATTAACAATGAGCCGTGTTGCTGCTAAAATAAATGCTTCTTTCAATAAGAGGTGAAATGAAATGTCAATCAGCATCAAACTTCCATGACACCATTATCTCATTATTATAGTTTTAATTATAAAGAGAAACCCATAAAAAGGAAAGTGCTTTTTTTTTTTTAGGATTTGCTATTCCACTCTTAAAAATGATATCTTAAAATACTAATTACAATAATGAAAAATAAAACCTTCATTAATTGCTTTAAAATGAATCAAACACATCCTTGTGGAAGCTGAAACTGCAGCCTTTCTGTTACTTTCCATTATTATCCTTTAAAGTAAAATGTTTGAAATAACTTAAAACATCAACACCCCAGTTTGCTTTATTCAAGTGTTGACATGAAAAAAACACACACTAATTGATATGAATTAACGTCTACACAAATCTACACTAGCAGCAAAGGCTGCGAACCCTGCGGTTAAAATAAATTAGAGTCATGATAATGAAAATAAATTCACATGAAAAGCCATACTGTTGGTAATAATTTTCATTTTAATGTGTTTATCATTAACATGCAGTGTCATGCATAAACATCTCAAGGTTTTACTAAATAGTTTGTAACTTGAACATGAAAATGTAAAATGTTTAGAAGAACAGGACCAGAATTCAGAATTCGAAACCATCAAGATTCAGTCTAGCTCTAAATTAGTTTAAAATGAAATTAACTATGGACTAAAATGACTGTGAGAGGTTCATGGACATTTTGCTTTGGTGTAAAGCAGTTCAATCTGGTACAGAAGGTACATTGATGATTATGAAAGTAATACCATGTTTCCAGTATCAATAAGTTAAATGGAGGTAAAAATAAGTACTTATAGTATAATTATATGAAACATTTAAAAGCCAGTATTAACCACAAATGTGTTATTTGTATTTCCTGTCAAATTAAATGGAAGAAATATCCCAAACAATCACTTGCTAAATGATGTATTCATTTTAATACTACTTAAATAATAACAATAATATCCATAGTTTTTATTTACACTTGATATACTTGATTTATACAAATGTGTTTCATACATAAATATAAGGAACATCTTTTGCCTTTGGATATTGTGACTTGCAAATCACATACTTCAGATTTTTGGTTTCTTGGCATTACAAGAACTGTATTACAGATCTTTTTCAGGTCAAAATAAAGCCATTGTATATGTTTACTGCTGGATGAATGCATTGCGGGATGTCTTTAGGCATGTGATTCAGGGCAGGAATCTGATTTACAGACTCGTGAACTCTCTGTGCACCCCTTCATTATCTGAAAATAAGCATGGAGCTCTCTCTCTAACGAGGCCGTGACTCAGACTTTCTCCCACTCAATGGACTGTAGATCAGCGGCTTCTGTTTTTATGACACCACAAGAAAAGAATAATCACAGCTACTTAATAGTGATTCCTTGAGCCATTTGGCTTACAGGGTTTTTGTCTTACTGAAATATCAAGGTCAAGTTCAAGGTCAAGGTCAAAGTGTATTTATAAAGCACCTTTCAACAACACGAATTTTGACCAGAGTGCTTCACAATTAAAGTAAAAATAAACACATAGTAAAACAGAACATGTCAAAAAATCAAACCAAAAACCTAAAAAATGAAAACAGAAAATTTATAATAAGCAAAAGATAATCATAACCTGAAACATCACAAAAACTGCAACGCCATAGCATAAAAAAAAATAAAAAAAATGCATACAAAAATAAAACCGAGTTACCATTAAGCCTGAAAAAAAAAGGTAGGTTTCAATTGCTGCTTTAAAAATGTTTAATGTAGAAGAAGCTCTAATCGTTAAAGGTAGTTTGTTCCAAAGTTTTGGAGCATAGACTGATAAAGACCTATCTCCTTTTATTTTCAAACGAGCTTTCGGGACATAGGCACACTATGCAAGATTTGTTACTTAATATAACAGCTTCGAAAAGCTTAGCAAAACCAGCAATGCAAGTTTGAGAGGTGGCGCGACAAATCTCGCGAGAATCACGACTTGCTTTACGGCACGACGTCACATACATCAACAACACATGAAGCAGTCTCCATGGAGGACACTAGCATGCTTTTCAGACGTGAATCATGGCAGAGTCGACGAAGAAAGCGCGGTCGGAAGAGTGCAGAGATGGCTCTGCGTGAGTGGTATTTGCGACAGTAACATTAAATACCAGTACTCCACAGTGACTCTAGGGGTCGCTGTTTGAGAAAAACGTAAACTGCATAGTGTGCCTTTAATGACAGCTGAGATGAAGCTCTAAGTGATCTCTGAGGAGAATAAAAACTTAAAAGTTCTGATATATAAATAGGGTCAAGTCCATGTAGAGCTTTAAATGCGCAAAAACCTTAAAATCAATTCTTTGTTTCACAGGGAGCCAATGGGGAGAGGCCTGGATAGGTGAGATACAGTATGTTCCCTTATTTTTGTCCCAGTAAGGAAACGAGCTGCAGCATTTTGGACAATCTGTAATCGTGATCGTGATATAAACTGACTAATTCCAGCATACCCTTTATTCATTAACAGTAATCAAGTCTTGAGGAAATAAAAGCGTGAATAACAATCTCCAAAATCCCTAAAAGTCAGAAGGTGCTTTAACTTTCGACTTTTCGCTTTAGATGGAAAAAGCTGGCCCTGACCACGGCATTTATTTGTTTGTGAAACTTCAGGTCGGAATCAAAAATGACCTCCAGATTTTTAACATAAGGGTGATTGTTTGACTGAAAATTCCCTTAGAAAGCACTGTATTTGTCAATCTGCGGTTTGGAGCCAAACAGGATGACCTCTGTCTTGTTTTCACTCAATTAAAGACAATTTTCATCCATCCATTCTCTAATATCCTTTAAACATGCTAGCAGGGAAGAAACAGAATCACTACCAGAGAATGGTAACTAGAGCTGGGTATCATCTGCATTGTTTTATCAGGGCGGATGCGGATCTTCCCTCCTCGCTGTGATATCACAACCTGTGACTCCTATTTACACTCCCCCTTCCTGTAATAAAGTCAGACAGTATAAGCCATAAGCATCTTATGGTTAAAATGAGCTGAACTGGGATAATGTGGAATCCATCTCGCCGCGTGAGCTGTTTCATGCGCCATTATCTGTCTTACCGCAACGAGACCTACATCTCTACACTGGGCCTCTCTCTCTCTCTCTCTCTCTCTCTCTCTCTCTCTCTCTCTCTCTCTCTCTCTCTGTAATCTTTTGCCTACTTCCTGCTCATGTCATCACACACACGTTGGGTGAGCTTTCTGTGCTGTTCTTCAGTGGGTAAGCATGCTTGTGTGTCATTAAAATGAGCCACTGAAGATTCAGCGTTCTACATTTAGATCCAAATCGTAACACCTGATGCGGAAATAACCCTGTACCTCCTCCGGTGCTTTAATGCGTGTGTGGCGGAAGTCAAGTGTGTGTGTGTGTTTCTTGGGGGTGTGGCTTCCAGGGCAGGGGACAGTGTTAGTGTGTCAATCGAAGCACAAACAGATTGAGTCTCAGCAATCGTCTGTCTGCTTATATATAGCATCTGTGTGGAATTAGACTACACCACCGTGGTGAGTACATACATATTTAACATTTTTTCAACAGTTAAAAACTAGTCTAGAGATATGATCATGCAGGAGACTGACAAATAGAAGGTATGTCAAAGCTTTTGTAGGAGAGAGAGACAGAAAAGTCAAAGATCATCCCTCAAATGGGTTGTTTTTAATCATGTAAAAACCTTTCCCCCGAAATAAATCTTCCCTGTGAGTATTTGTATCAATGCATTAGTGAATTAAATATAAGGAACATTTGAAGATCTTAATCTCCTTATAAAACATGAGATATAACAGGCCAAAAACGTGAATGTGTGTCCGCTGTGGTTTCTATAGTTTTGTGTGCACAGAATTGCTCTAGTTGACTGTTGTGAAGGTTCTTGCTCTGGTTTTGCCGGCTTCATCCTCGTTTGCGTTCGATGGGTGATTTGATCAGATTATGAAGGAGAAATGTCTTTTTAACACCCTAACGTGATTCAACATCATGAGAATATACTCTTTGGATGTTGTTTCATGAAGCTGTGACACCAGTTGTGCAGGGCCGGTAGTCACACGCATTGTTAACCTGCTTGGAATCATTCCCATCAGTGCACCAGGTGGAAAGCTAATCTCTCTAAAGAAGCTTAACAATTATCGTCAGGAAAGCAATGGTTAGAGGCCAGTGAAATGCACTTCCCATGCCATCCGACAATATGACGTTTTTTGGGAGCATAGCAATGCAGAATCAAAAGCATTTTTTTCTTCTTTTTTTTTTCTGAAGTGTAAGTTTGTGCTTCTGCGGTCAAGGAATTAATCCTTTGTTCTTGTGGGAAGAGTGTTGGAAAACACTGTCAATGCTTCAGTTTGTTTATTTCCACACTATATCTGAGGGATCATACTCAGAGGAAAAAAAATATTGCTCAGAGAGGTAGCTTTCGTTTTGAAGTTTCAATGTTGTCTCAGGAATTTCTCCAAAGATTCCTTGGGCAAATTTGAATTTGTTTGACATTCAGTGTGAGTAGCTATTAAATCAATGTGGATAGCATAGTCCAGATACTTTGATCTTGGAAGAATTTAATTAGAAATTCCTGACTTTTGATTGCAGACTGTGATACTCTCAAGAAAAAAAATATTCAGAAACATATCAAGAACATATTGAGTGTTTGTGTTATTGTAGGGTTCTCTTAATTCCACGTGACAGTACGTTTTACCCTGATTAGCTGATTCATATATACAGTATATACGGTGGCATTGATTTATTCATTTAACCGATTCATTCAAAACTGCTGATTCATTAATAAACAGAGCAACTTTCAGGCTGCGTCTGAAATAGCATACTTCCTTACTATATAGTATTCAAAAAACAATATGTAACAAAATAGCTATGTCTGAATTCACAGTTCTCATAAAAGAGTAGGCAGAAAGTACCTGGATGACCTACTACTTCTGGTAAGATTCTGTAGTGTGCATACGGTGGACACTTTACTATCCCATGACGCCACGGGAGAGGATTTGTGAATAAGGTAAGGTAAGGCAAAGCAACTGACGCTGGTGGGTCACACGAAAGTGACAACATGGCAAATGCTGTATGTCTGGATAATATTCATACTACATGCATTCTATATAGAACATACTTTTTTTTAGTGGTGGCAAAGTAAGTGCTTGTGTACTTATTCAAAGTACCTAATCAGAGTATGCGATTTCGGACGCAGCCACTGTCTTAATGAATGAGTCCTGTAGTGTTCACCTGCCATTATAGAAAACGCAGAGGTGGCAAAAGCTTTGGCACAGCTTTGTTTCTTTTTATGTGTGGAGCAAAAACAGATAAAGAAACTGGCAATGATGGATCTAAACTATAAGTTACTCAGTATTAACTTCTTGTTTATTGAACTGTCAGATAAAATCAATGTAACACTGTGCTGTTTTTTGTTTCACGAATATCAGGCCACTTGTGCCTACAGAGCTATGCTGCTGGAAGAATATATAAGAATCCCCTTAGTAGATCTCTACAGGTGGCACAGGCTAGGGTAAGAAATATGTTTCTATGTGGATTATGAAGTACGCCTGATTGGCTAAATGCCACAGCGTTAGAAGAACCAATCAGTGCTTGGTAACAGTTTCATGACTGAACTATATATATATATATAATATATATATATATATACACACCATTGAGCCAAAACATTATGACCGCCTGCCTAATACGCTGTTGGTCTTCCGTGTGAGGCATGGACTTAACAAGACCCCTGATGTTGTCCTGTGTTATCTGGCACCAAGACATTAGCTGTGCCAGACTTGTTGGTTGCAATGTGGAGCCGCAGTGCCTCAAATTTGTTTGTCCAGCACATCCCACAGATGCTCAATTGGATTGAAACCTGGGGAATTTGGAGGCCAGGGCAACACCTTCAACTCTTCATCGTGTTCCTCAAACCATTCCTGAATAATGTTTGCAGTGTGGCAGGGTGCATTATCCTGCTTAAAGAGACCTCTTCCATTAGTGAACACCATTGTCATGGAGGGGTGTACCTGGTTTGCAACAATGTTTAGGTAGGTAGAATGTGTCAAATTTACGTCCACATGAATGGCTGGACCCAGAGTTTCCCAGCAGAACTTTGCCCAGAGCATCACACTTCTTCCAATGATGGGCTTGTCCAGTGCATTCCTGTGCCATAAGTTCCCCAAGTAAACGGCACACACGTACATGGCCGTCCATGTGATGTAAAAGAAAACGGGACTCATCGGACCAGCCAATCTTCTTCCACTGCTCCAAGGTCCAGTCCTGAAGCTCGCGTGCCCATTGTAGGCGCCAACTCAGTGTCTGTGTGTAACTCAATGTAAGTTTGTTACATTTATGTTTCATTTTAAGAATGAGGTTTCTCAGTCTTTCCGCCTTAGATTTTCTGAGCTTCCCTAAAGGTATCCCTCACTTAATCCATTAGTTAAAATATTCTGTTGTATAGTGAAAAGGATATGCCAGATTGATTCATCTTGTCATCCTCTCCTTAATACTTTTTTTAGAGCTAATTATCGGCCTTTTATCTCTCTCTTCCTCCTTTTACATCACTTTCTTGTTTTTAATTATCCTATAATCATATAGCACATATTTAGCTCATAACGCAGGTGCCTATAACCAGATTACAATTAATTGCCTTCCCAAAATAAAACTGTTCCTCACACGAATTAGCTGTTAGAATCCATGTTCAATTTGTTTGTTTAAGGCGTATTTTCAGTCTTCTTGGTAGACACGAGTCCAGCTTAACCACCACCCTTTGTCAAGACGATGGCTCCTTTAATCCGCCACAGCTTGTTCTCTATCACCGACGTTTATCTCGTGTTTTCATCCTGTGGTTTGAAGGAGCTCATCTTGTAATGTAGTGGATATTAAAAACAAAAGGGGACAAAGTCAATTTGGTCTGTTCTGTAATATGACCCCCCCCCCCAGACTACTGTCACGGCAGATCTGGTCATTTAATCAGAGGCCTAAACACAATCACGGGCTGGGCCATTGATGGGGAAGGGAGCGCGCTGCTGGTTCATTAAACCTATCACAGCATGTGCTAATTAAATAATGGAGCCGCACTCATATACCAAAGGGTGAAAAATGACTGCTGTGGCATTTCATTCTCCATATGTTGGCCTGCTTGCCCTTGCTTTTAGCATGCATATTTGCTTTTGTGTGCAGGACAGGGCAGCAGTGTGAGAGGAAAAATGTCTAGCTATTGATAAATGCATGAGAGAAAAACCTTCAGAGAGTTTGTTTACTATTCTGGCTAATAGCTAGTGTAAAGAGGTGGTGTGAATTGTGTTACGCAAATGAGTGTTTTTTTCTGGAATTAGCCCTGCTGAAATTCGGTTTGGTGCCGGCATGATCTTCTTGTTGAAGCTGTGGTGCATTGATGATCTCAGAGGGTAATGCTAAAGTTTATATATATATATATATATATATATATATATATATATATATATATATATATATATATATATATGTATGTATGTATGTATGTATGTATGTATATATATATATATATATATATATATATATATATATATATATATATATATATATATATATATGTATGTGTATGCGTTTCTCATGCACTTTTATTCAGAAAAAAATACATTGCATTTAAGGTACACATTTTATAACTTCATGCATTCCATGGAGATCGAAACCATGATCTTGCCGTCACTAGTGCCATGGTTTATCATTTGAACTAAATTAGAACTAGAGGAATGATACATGTTGTTAGTGTAAGCTAGTTAAGAAGCCTGGTGGGGACACCAGTAGTGGTCGACCAATATGTTTCCATGGCCGATATCTGCTGGGGTTTTTTATTTGACTTTTACCGGTATTGGCTGGTGTTTTTCTGTTTGGCCAATGTGCTGAAAGCTGGACTATTTTGACAGTATGAAAGTATACATTTTTATTTTGCATATTATTGTTTATTGTACTGTCATTTCAACAATTGTTATGCATGTGTACTTTCTTTAAATTACAAAGTGTGATGTTATATATTTTGGCTTAATCGGCCATCCCCCCCCCAAAAAAAAGAAGAAGTGGGCGACTCTTAGACACCAGCATCCCGTACTGGTGACTAGTGGTCTATTTGCCGATATATCGGTAGATATTTTAATTCCTTTGCAAATATTGCGTCGGAAGCGGGACTTTTATTTTGACTGCTCTGAGAACGCCAGCGCCCGACACACAGCGACCCCATTCCCCGTCTTCATTAGTTAAATATCGGCCACCCTGCTTTCTAAAATATCAGCATCAACCTTCGATCAACCACTACTGGTGCCCACCATCCCAAACGCAACAGCTTTTCACTAGGTATAATATTTTATAAAAGATAGATAATGTCCCAGAGGACTGTAAATGATGTTGTCTGGAGAGTGTACCTGACTCATTCCAAGAGTTCAGTAATTGGATGTATTTTGATCTAAGTATCTGTCTCACCTGCCAAACAATGTTTCACCATCCCCTCTTTCTCTTATCTCACATGCTCCTGCTGTTGATTAATATCCCCGGAAGGTTGGCACCTGATGCACTGTGCTTGATCCTAGCCTAACCAGAAATACCCAGAATTCCATTCACGTCTGTCGACTCAACTTTTGTTTCTGTTGGCGTCAGAGACTTTGACTAGGAGTCGCCTCAGATCAGCTTGCCTCTAAAGTGTCAATCTGCAGATCAAGGCTAGAGAAAGATTGCACTTACATTGCATTAGATGGGTTTTTATTTATTGAGTGCTTGCTGTGGGAGCATATGTGTTAAAGAAATGAATGCTGCATGTTTATGAGAGAGAGAGTTTTGAAAATAAAGGTGTACAGATGTGATGTGATGTTGTGTTGCTTCTGAGCAGCTTTTTTGCAAGGATGCTTTTGTTTCACTACTATTTCACAAGACTCTTACACTAGGAATGAATTGTTCACACGTCTAGCATTGTTTTAGCTTTGATTAGCACAAGCCCAATTAAATTTGCACAATGCAATTCCCATCATGCACTTCTGAGTACTAGGTTGGGAAGGATGTACAGAACGTCTGATTCATAAGGAATGCAAAATTGTAAACTCTTTGGGAGTTTTGAAGTCCTCATCTGATTGGTTGATTTCTCCAGGATTTCCTGGAGACATGTGCCGCGTTCTTTATCGGCCACCTGGAAACAAAGCTGTCGTGATGCCAAACTCTGTCACGGAAGAAGTGTTTACAACTGTGACAATAAGCGCTTATCAGGATCAACTAAATGCTGGATATGCAACATGTGAAGGTCGCAGCATAGACTTTAAAAGGCATCCAAGAGTTTTACACAAACCGATCTGTTATTGCAGGGACATTGACTTTACATTTCCACTCTCCTAAACATGACGCTGAACAAAACCAACTGTGATTGGTTGCTTTAAATGTTATAGGCGGTCCTTGGCCAATGAAAGCTCAGATGATCTGCCGTCAGTCTGAAGTTCTGGCTAAGCGAGACTGTGAAGGATGCTGCAGACTACTGTGATCTGGATAAATGCCTGATTATAATGTGCCTTTCTATCATTTGATCATCATTTGATGAATCACTGCTGGCATGATGGCTTAAAGAAATTTACACAAACGTATCTTTTAAACAATTTTCTACAGGCGGTAAAAATGCAGCGTTAATTGTGCCAAGCAATTTAAGAGACATTTGTGAATATGGCTCAATCTATAACAAGCCTAATTTACATGGAATTCATGTTGACACTGAAAAAAAAAAAAACTGAATTGGCTGAAGCTGGATTGTGACTGGTTTGAGAATAAGATGCAGAGTTTTGCACTGAAATACTGCACACAAAAGTGACTCAAATGTTTAGTGAATTTGCCCCAAAATGTTTGATTAAATAACCTTGACCCTGAGGGAACGTAAAATGTTAATGAAAATAGTCATGACTAATTACAGGAATATCTATTTATTTATATAGCCCCTTTTTTAATTAATCTTGGGAATTTATGTCCTAATTTATATATTCTTTAATTATACTTTGTTGGTAGATTTTATCTCTATTTTTGCTGAATGAGTAGACTTTCCAGGCTTATAGACTCGTAATTTGAGCTGTGCATTTAATACACATGTTTGTATGTTTGTTTTTAGTCCACAAAATAAAAGTACCAGTATTCAAATAAAAGGATCCTACAAAAGAGAGACCTTTATGAACTTAAAAACATAAAATACTAAAATACATTACAAATCATTGCTTGGAGATGAAATTCCCTTATTTATTGTTCCACCATTAATCCTGGAAAAATGACCCAACACCTGACAGGTTATGTGCAGTCTCATTTAACTGGACTTATTTGACTTGACTAGGCTGTGAACTTGAATTTTTGAACAGAATGTCACACATATTCATTTAGTTGCGCTTTTTGTTGTACACTATTGGCTGAATCCATAATTGGAAGTTCCTCTTAGTCCGACCATCTGGCCTCAGCAGTGAGATTAATCTGAGGATCAACATGAAGATTTACAGTTTGCGTTTAACAAATGCTTTGAAACACAATTCCCCCTTCGTTTCCTTTTATTGTTTAAAAAAACAAAAGACAAAAAGACGTGCATATGTGAGAGAACCTTAAGTTCCCATCATCACAGTTAAGTGTGTGTGTGTGTGTGTGTGTGTGTGTGTGTGTGTGTGTGTGTGTGTGTGTGTGTGTGTGTGTGTGTGTGTGTGTGTGTGTGTGTGTGTGTGTGTGTGTGTGTGCGTGTGTGTGTGTGCGCGTGTGTGTGTGTGTGCGTGTGTGTGTGTGTGCGTGTGTGTGTGTGTGCGTGTGTGTGTGTGTGCGTGTATGCGTGCGCGTGTGTATGCGTGCGCGTGTGTATGTGTGGGCGTGTGTGCATACCATTTGGGCTTGGGGGATGTGTGTGGTCTTGCCTTGCCCAGCCTTGCACACTTTGCCTATGATTGAAAGTATATATTAAAAAATCTTACTGACTCCGATCTATAGTGTATATATATATATATATATGCACACTGTTAAATGGATTGTTCAAGGATGAATGAACGAAATAAATGAAAGTAGGACTTTCAACAATCACATGATTATAATCGGCAGTGTAAAAGGTAAGCAATGGGAATTTGAGCGCTTCTGAAAGACATTTTGAGAACACTGAGTAAGAGAATGAGACCCTGAAAGTGTGTATGACAAGCACATATTTACAGAAAGACTAGATGAATATGACAGCCCATTATAAAAGCAAGACTGGTGGACTTGAGGGCTGTTGTGGCCGAGAGCATTTGGAGTGCGGTTGTCATCGACTAGTTCTCGTGGTACTGTGCTTTTCACTACGGCCTCTCCTCTTCTCACTCATGGAGTGACCCAATTAATTCATTCTCTTTTTTCCTGTGTGTGTGTTTGTGTGTGTTGTCGCTATATCCTATCAACAGAGAGGCTGGCGAAGAAAACTGGGACGCAGAGAGCTGCCAAACGCTCCCATCGCCGGCAGTCTCCCACACCAAATGTCTGTGCAGCAAGCTGTCCACCTTTGCAGTGTTAGCGCAGAAAGCTAAAGAACCGGTGAGTGCTATCTTTACCCTTCGACACCACACTTCACATCTCAGCGACTTTAAGGCGGGGCCATGCTATCCGAGACCTCTGTGAGGGTCTCGGACTCGTCTCATGCAGTCAAGTAGCTAGAACATATGACGCCATACATCCAGAATATTGTTGTCGAACACTGCTTGAAGTGTTTGGTTGCTCTCTAGAAGGTCAGTATTCCATCTGTTCCACATATGCTAGATGCTACAGATAAAGAAAGATCAGAAACAATCTGTTAAGGGCTAATTACTTTGTTGTAAAGATTTCTTTAAGGTAGTATCGTAACATTGTGACCGTTTACGCTGTTGGCTGAACTTTCCTTCATAGTGTGTGGTTTTTGTACGAAAGCAGATGGTGGACCAGGTGTTTAATATATCATGGTATGAATAATGCGTCAGGGTTTGTCTGGCTTGGGATTTCTCCCAGGTATAGTATAAAGCATTGATGCACAGTTTTCTTTGATTATGAATTTTAATCTCACTAAAGCAGTGGTTATCAAAGAGGCATCAGGGGAAGTGTGGAAAATGATGATAAATTTAGCAAGTAAAAACTATATATATATACATACTGTATATATATATTAGGGCTTGCATAGACTAGTCGAGTAGTCGATAGATCGACTACTTCAACCACTAGTCGACGCTGTCGGAAACAATCGACTACTCGAGCATCCATTAATCATAAATGAATTAAAAATGGCGAACGTCACCAACAGACACCACACGTCAGATGTGTGGAAGTATTTCATCAAGGATGACAAAAATATTGTAATTGGCCAACTCTGCAAGAGGCCGTTCACATATTGCGTCTAAAAACGTGTGGAAAGCGCGGCATTGCCGCTGTCTCCTACAAGCGCTTGCGCTCCCATGGCGTGACGTCTGTCGTTGTTATGCAACCATGAACTGCGCTCTCCATGATGACGACGAAGAAGTATCATTCAGCAAAAGATTAATTGATTTCTAGCCCTTGCATTAGCTTTACTACTAGATATATTTCTGGAGATGAGAAGGAAAAACCCGCCTGGAAAAACTAGTGCACCACGTTGCTTCCATTATGAGCGCGCTGGCCAGGCGCCTACATTTGAAATAACAACCTTGAGCGCGAAAAAGACGCGATATGTGAACGGCCCAGAAGCAGACGTCTGAAATGAAAGGCAAGAACGGCTATTTATTTGGCTTTAGACTATTACATGAACATTTAAAAATGAAATGTCATAATTATAATGTTTTGAGAGTGTACTTATGTAATTGTTGCATTAGGCTATGAATTAATACATGTTTATTGATAAGATCTAGCTATTTCATGTCTTTTCATTTACAGTAGCATGAACCACGAGTAGTCGAGTAACTCGAGTATTGTTTTGATAAGAAATCGACTAGCAGAAATCAGTAGTCGTGCAACCCCTAATATATATATATATATATATATATATATATATATATATATATATATATATACACGCTGAAGAATAAAAGTTAGTGCCTTAAATTTCTAAGTACAATCAACTTAGTCATTTCAACTTCAATTACATTAAACTTGTAAAATGTATTAAAATACAGTTATTTTAATTGCCATAATATTTCACAAAATGGACTGTTTTGACTTTAATTTTGATCATATAAATGCAGTTTTGGGGACACATTTGTATAAAATGTCTTAGATTATTTCCCTGAAAATTCAAATATGAGGAATAAAACTCTTTTTCTTATCATAATACGATGCTATATATATTGTGAAAAGCACTATACAGTTTTTTTTGTGGCCAGTAGATTTTCTCGATTCACCACCAAAGGCTAAAAATTACAATCAAAAAGCAAGCTAAAATAACTATTGGGTTAACGTGCATAAGCGTGAATAGTGGTAAAAAGCTTAAGCTCTTTAGCCTTTGTTTGTTATGTTCATCATATTTATTATTTCTTCATTATCTAGTACAAGCTAATGTTTTGAGTCCATATTGAGGAGATATGTGTCAACTCTGAAAGAATAGACACTGAGCATTAAATCTGTGATGTGGCTTTTAGCTATCCAGGTTAATGACTTGAGCTGCCGCTTGTTATATTGACCCTGTGCTCTCTTTTCACTTAATGGACATGAAAGGCCACTACAGGCCCACCAGCTGCTCGGACCCCCTGTTCGAGGACTCGTGTCCTGTGCATCTCTCTCTCTCTCTATGTATCTTTCTATCTACATGTTTATCTCTCTTGATCGTTTTCCCTTTTCATTCCTCCCCTCCCCTCAGCAGTGTCACCAATGAAAGAATACTGACCCACTTTAGCTTAGCTGAGTGTTTTTTTTTATTTTTTATCGGAAAGCACACCCCATTAAAGTGATTGATATGCATGGCAGGCGAAGAGGATGCTGGGAGATGGAGAATAGCCCTGAGGAATGAGCGATGTGGGGCAGAGAGAGTAGAGCCATAGGCCAGTTACAGTCACACAGGAGCTGGACCACACGCTGCTGGCTGCCACAAACCACTGACACCAGTTAAAGAGAGCGTGCCAGACACACACACACATGCAGAGAGCAGCGCTGCCCATCAGGCACAGTTCTGCACAGTCAGGGGCATTGAGCATTGGGTACAGGGAGGCAAGGTGGAAGCAATGCCAGTTCTAAAAACTGCAGAGCTAAAAGGAATACTAAAATAAGTAGAGGGAAAAGGACAGGAGAGAACGTTTTAAAGTCAGAAATCATGACAACTTTAACACACACGTCATGGAAGTCATTATTGCAACAGTCTATTGCAACAGAATAAACGTTACAGTTAGATGTGTGTCTGCTCTATTTAATTGTCTGCAATCTTTTAAAAAATGAAGTGCCTTTTATTATATACTTTTTAATGACTTAGCTCAAGTTTGTGGGCGGTTTGATAAAAAAAAAAAAAAGGAAGGAATTAATACTTCAGCAACAATGTTTTTAAATTATCAAAATTGACAGTAAAGACTTTTACATTGTTACAAAAGAAATCTATTTTAAAAAAAAATATATTTTTTTAACGTTCTATTCATCAAAGAATCCTGGTGGAAAAACAAATTAAACATATATAACAGTTTCCACAAATTTTAACTAGCACAACTGATATCTTCAGCAGCCCAAATCAGCACGCTATTATTATTATTTCTGAAGGATCATGTGACACTGAAGACTGCTAAAAATTCAGCTCTGCCATCACAGGAAGAAGTTATAATATAAAATATATCAAAATAGGAAACACTTATTTTACATTGTATAAATATTTCCCAATATTACTGTTTTTTTTTATCAAATAAATGCAGCGTTAGTGACTAAAGTGGCTTTTTTTTTTTATATAAAAACATCTTAAGAGGCCACATTCACACAGCAGCAGAATACGGTTGTCAATCCTGAATTTGAGTCCTTAATATGGTTACATTCACACACAGTTCTGTTATTTACGGGAGTGACAACCGCATTCTATAACAGAGCTCACACCTGTACATATTCAGGACTCACAACTGCATTCTCTGAAAACCTACGCAGTGCGATCTGAACCGGACTGGACTAGTTGTCTGTCATGTCATACAGTGTGAGAGGGCTGCTCTGCACTGCACAAACGGGATTTCGTGTGTTTTCTGTGAGCTGTGTGTAATCTGAAGGTTTTAGATCCAGTCCCCGTTCTCCACCACGACCGCCACTTTTCGACGCATGAATCAAATGCTCCGCTCTCCACCCAGACATAAAAGCTGCTGTCGGTTATTGAAGATTTGACGGATGAATCTGATAGCTTTTTATTTGTGTTTCATTTAACAGCCGCTTTCCAGATCCGAAATGACTTGCAATCCAGTAACTGTTGAGACAGTGTCCCTGTAAAGTGTCTTGTTAAAGGGCACAGCAGCTCTGCAGTTACTGGGTCACCTTAGTGGGTGTTAAATCTGTAGTTTTTGTACCAGCAGTCACAAGTTACAATCATTCATAGGGATGGCTTACCCCAAATTGAAAACCTTCAGGTCATTTCGAACCTGTATGACTTCTTCTGTGAAACATAAAAGAATATCATTTGAGAAATGTCTCAGTGTGTTTGTGGAAGTCAACGGTGACTAAATCTGTTTGGTTACCAACATTTTCCAAAATATAACGTAGAAAGTCTGTAACACTTTATTTTACAGTGTCCCTGTTGCACATCTTACATGTACTTCCTATAGTAATAACTGTAAATTATGCATAATTACAAGCAACTAACCCTAAACCAAACCATTACCCGTATTACTGTATAGTAAGTACATGTTGTTAATTAACATTACTCAGTACTTATTTGTAACATTTTTTCTGGGTGAACTATCCTTTTAAGCCTACACCATTGAATGTTGTGGATTATCTATATTTGATGATCACTTTACATTCTAGTTCACCCAATTATTTTTTAATTTTGGTTACACTTTATTTGGTAACACTTTATTTGACAGTGTCCTTGATACATGTTACATGTACTTATCATAGTAATACCAATAAATGATGCATAATTACATGCAACTAACCCTCAACCAAATCCTAATCCTACCCTAACCCTATAGTAAGTACATGTAGTTGCTTAACATTACTCAGTACTTAAATATATAACTACACTGTAACAGTGACATCTTAAAATAAAGTGTAACCCTTTAAATTATACATTTAAGTACTAAGTAATATTAAGTAACTGTATAGGGTTAGGATTAGGTTTTAATTTGGTTTGGTTTAGGGTTAGTTGCATGCAATTATGCATAATCTATAGTTATTACTATAGTAACTACATGTAACAAAGACACTAGAATAAAGTGTTACCTTAATATTTTATGCTATTTGCCTATTTTATGATGGTTACAGTAGCACACTTTTCTAAAATGCACACCATACATTTTGCAACTCACTGTTCTTTAAAATGTGCTGTGCCATTTCTGAATATGTTTCTTCCTAAGAGAACAGAAGAGTGACAGACGTGAATGGAATAATAATTGATTGCTCATATCTGTGTCAGCCAGACCTAAAGCTGTAGGTCAATGTTTCCTAATCTACATTTATCAATTTTTGTCCCTCATCATAACGTCATTGCCTGGCTGTTGGCTTTTTTTTTTGCGGGAATGCCTGGTGACATTTGGAAGTGCAGAGTAAACAACACTGTTATCAAACAGATCCGTTAGCCTAGATCTACATGGGTCATCACATCTCCATCAGCATCTTCAATGCTCTCCAGCATCTTAACGCTGTCAAAAACAGCAGACAAAATAGCTGTGTTACAAAATATTGTGTGCTGCCTATCTAGGGAGCATTTTTGTGGTGCACTTTCACAACGCAAAATAGTGTAGTTATCAATTTTTTTTAATGGCATCTAAGACTTTTTGGCAAAAACATCTATTTGGCATCTCAGTTATCCTCCAGCAACCCCAGAATGCATTGCAGTGATACTTTGAGGGAAATATTTTTATACAGTTCTTAAACAGGTCTAATTTAGGCCCAGTATTTATGTGTACTTGTTCCGCTCACTATAGCTACATGCATGCTAACCTCAAATTCTATTGTTAATCAAGTATTATGTGCACCTCAAGTAAGCCGAGCTATTTGTGTGCTGTTTGAGTGACCATACTTTCGGAAAATGTCAGATCAGGGGAAATATGGTGTTAGAATGTTGCCTCACAATTGGACTTTATAAGTCGCATTTGCAAGTTTATATCTCACAATTAGGAGAAAAGACCTCAGAAATGCGAGGCTTCCTTAGTAAAGCTCTGATGGAAACGTCGTGACTTGGGCCCTCTGAAGTACAACAGCTGCTCTGACAGATATCTAGCGGTCTAAACACGGTCATCTTGTGTTGATCAGAGCCCTCTGCCCTCCCAAGACTCTGCTAGCTTCTCAGTGTTACAGATCGAGACTGCTCTTGGGCTTTGTAGTTGAGAACTAGAGGAGAGTCAGCCGTGATGGAAACTGCATTTCAATTACAGTATAATGCCTTAGGAACTTGTTAAAGGGATGTTTTGGCTTTTTGTTGACAGACTGTAAGTGTGAGTGACTTGTGAATCTCCAGAAGAGAGGAAAGGCATGTGATGTGTGATGTGATGTTCTACTTTGTGTGCATGCTGCCTGGTATACTGGTTTGAATGGCTCAAACATCACGGAACCAAGGAGAAACCAAGAGTGAAAACCAAACCTAAGTGTCATGCTTTCTTTTTTTTTTTTTTTGTAAGGAACACAGTAGGATGAATGCCACAAAATGCCATTGTATTGCTTAATATTTTATTGCAAACCTAACTTTTAGTGAAGAATATTATAGAATATAATTTCTGAAAGATATAGGCCTAGTACTATTATTATTAATATTAAAATTATAGTTGTTATTGTTATTAGTTGTTATTATTACTACTACTACTAATAATAATAATAATAATAATAATAATACTTATAGAAAAATTGATACTTATGTAATACTAATAATAATGTATTTTCATATTTTTTCAATGTATTCATTGATTTATATTTTTGTTAATGCATGCACTATCAATAACAATGAGAGATACATGTGTCACAGTATTTATTAATATTTGTTAATGTCAGTTAATAAAAATACAAATGTTCATTTTTAACGCGGGTCCATTAAATAATATTAACAGATACAACTTGTTAAATAATTTATTAGTAAATGTTGAAATTAACATGATAGTTCATGTTAACTAATGTTACCAAACCATGATATTAATAATACATATGTGTTACCATAATATTAATAATTATGTTGTGTGTGTGTAAACTGTCAAGCATCAATACAACACCAAAAACATCCCCAGCAATAACAGCCCATCCATATCAATCTCTTCAATAAAGTCACTTCTGATCAATTTAATCGGTCCTATATATAAATTGTATCGTGTCTAAACTGGCAAGAATAAAAACAACATGAGAACATCCCCATTAGCAACGACACATCCAAACAAAATGAGTACTATAGGTTTTGTGATACTTTAGTGGGTACCGTAAGACTTAATTAAGGTATCATGGGAACTAGCCCACGTCGGAAGAGAGAGGGGAAGATAAAATGGTTAACAGCAAATAAGAGAGAGATACATGGATGGATTAACCTTCACATTTAATCGAGAGGAGAGGGAGGATGGAAAGTGGCATAAGCTTCTGTCATTACCGGCCATCTTTAGTATAGCTGCTATCACCCACTGATCCTGTTTATCCCCTGCTGTCTTTTCCAGAGAGCGAAAACACTGCCATTTGCCAAGGCTAGAGGTCCGTTTTATTTAAAACAGAGCTTATATTTACTTTGATGCCTCTTTTCTTATTTGCAGTGACTGCGAGCTTAAAGGCTTCCTATGGTTATCATGCCAGCCTCATAGTATGCATAACTCTGTGCAGATCAGTTGCTCACTGATGGATGATGGGAGAAGTTGGCACAGAGAAGATGCTGGCTTCTTTAGGCCATAACAATTTGTCGCCTGTCAGTTTTCCCATTCATCGACACACAGGATTAATCCGGAAAACCATGACGGCACACGCTAAGATCCGGTGTTATTACCCCCTTCAGCACAGACACAGACACACGCATACGCCCATTCTGAACAAGTAGGCCTACCTGCCCTGCGTACTAAGATGCTCACGGTCTGGTTGGATGAAGGACGGAGGTCTTTCTCTTGGTATCAGGGAATCTGTATTGCATTGTAATCTGCCTCAGGCTTGTTGACCGATCTTGCTACCTCTGTATACAGACAGCCAAGCGCAGATAAATACGTATATTGTGGAGATAAACATTATGTCTGCAGGTTATCCGCTCCACATGGTCTAATATTAAATGTCCCTTCAGACAAAGTGATTTCGAATGCTGTTGGTGGTAGATACGTGGTTTTCATAAGGTCTTGTATATCTCAGACTATCTATGCTTTGTTCTCTTGCAAGTAGAGTGAAACAAGGCATGCTGAGCTATTTGAATTGCAAAAATCGGTGTATTTTTGCTGTACGGTTCTTTAAAAAATGTAAAACGGCTCTAAAGGTCAGATAATGTCACGCTGAAACAGCGAAGTCTGTTGAAACCGTTTTTACAGTGTTTGCAAGGCAGAGCTGTGTTGATGTTCTGCAAAAAGGAATAATTTTCCATTTCTTTGCAATTTTATGCAATTAATTCAGCTCAAACCATTTCACATATAGACCCTATTCCAACTTTTTTTTGCAGATAACTTCGGCCTTAGATGTGCTAGCTATTTTTCTTCACGTGTAAGAAATTTAAAATTAAAATGTGGAAATCTCCCTTTGATGTACATTATTAGAAAGAATGTTCCCCGTTTAAATTTGAACCGTCATTGTATTATTTGCATAATGAATTGTAATTGGTCATCTTTATTGCAGTTATTTCTATCTTCTGAATTAATTAATTATTTCTAAATAAAGAAAACACAGAAGTTATTTTACACAGAAGACACTTATTTTTATGATTTAAATAGTATTATACTTTTTATCAATATTATGAATTAGCTTTTATTTTATTTTATATATTTATTTATTTTTAGTTACTTTTTTTGTAATTATATTATGTGCTTTTGTCATTATTATTATTAGTATTGTTATTATTATTAGTAGTAGTAGTATTGCCACTACTCTTTAGGTTCAGTTTATTTATATTTCAGTTTTTATCTATTATAAGCTTTCATTGAACATTGATATTTTATTTCATTTCAGCTTTATTTCAATTAACACAATCTTTTTGTAGTTTTAGTTTTAGCTTTAGTTTACGATAATAAACGACACATACCCTGCATCTGAAAATAAATACTTCCCTGTTATATAGTGTATGAAAAGCAGTGCAAAAAATGAGTACTATGTCCGAATAGACAGTGTTCAAAAAACAGTGTGCATGTCATGGACTACTATCCCATGAAGCCACAAGGGAGAAGTCATCATGATTGTAAATGGAACGTGTGACGAAACGCTGGAATGGCTAACATCGTAGATCACATTACAATACCAACTTGACTAATGTATTCATACTAACAGAATGTAATTGTATTAATTCTCCAGAAGTTCTTTGTCCATTTACTTGATTCCAATTCTTGATTTGTTTATTTACGCAGGAATGAAACACTTTCGTTGTCTTTTGCTGACAGGATTGGTAGTTCCTCCAGGAAATGCAAATCTAGTTACATGTGTTACATAGTGTTAGACATCCTGAAATTAATGAATATGACCACTAATTACTACTAATTACTCAAATACTACAGGATTTGAATCCTCAACCATTTGATTACCAGCCCATATTTGTATCCATTAGACTACACCGCCCCAAAATAGATGAATGAAATGAAGCATGGAGAGTTTGCCAACAGGAGAGGTAAAGTGTGAAGTTTCTCACAGTGAAATGCTCAGTCTCTGCCGTGACACTGGCACAATTGCTAAGGCGCTTTCTCATTAGGACACGGCCTAGTGTAAGTCTCAGCTGAGGTGATGCGATTCCTCACACAGTAATAAGCATAGCTACTCTCCTGGGCGATACACACACCAGCTCAATTGTGTTATGCGAACTGTCCCTTCTTGCATGTTCATTTAATTCCCAATTGCAGCATGTGAACCGGTTTATTCTGCTGAAAATCTTCGTATAATTGACCCTTTTCACAGACTGTGATGATGCATTTACACAGATACACCATAATTCTAGCAAAGTTTATTTTTTTGTATTTTCATAACACTACACTTAAGAGCTTTTCACACTGTGCTTAACCCCAGTTATTGTTGTTCTAAACCCCACTTTTAACACCAGGTAAAGGAACATTTCACACTTGTAATTTAGAAGCGGGGTTAGCACCGCGTTTTACCCGGGGTTATGAAACCCTGCTCCCGAGGCAAGGGTTAGCACTGCTTTTGCCATGCCAATCGTGTACAGTGTGAAACAATGCAATGTTAGAATGTTACAGCCGGACAAACAGCCAGTCGTGTGCATCATATTCACATGCTTTGTACATTCATGGAAATGCAGCGCATTGTAGAAAGAGTAGTTTCTTTGTTTGAGGGGAAAAATGTCAAATGGTGACAGAAAACACAATAACTGAAGACCATTTCATTCTTAATTTTATTGTCCGAAAAGGCCATTCAGGATAAACTTGACAGTGCAGTCAGTAATGCATAATATGATGATGTGCAATGCTAGTGACTTTATGTGAACATATTAGTTGATTTGTTGACATATTGATTGGCCATTTGTCCAATCAGTGACACTGACACCGCAAATATGCAAATAATAACCTTAACCCAGGGTTTAGGAATGCACAGTGTGACATTTTTCTCTCTTTTGGAAAGTCATAAAAAATTCTATTGTGTATTTTTTTTTTTTTTTTTTTTTTTGCCATGGGGCCAAATTATTTGAAATTTATTTGAAATGTATTGTTGAGGATAACCCCTTGAGATGAAACATCTCGTTTCCGAGGGGGTCCTCGAGACTTAGACAAAGATAATACAGCACATGTACATTCACACTCACAAGAGCTCTCCCTCATCCCGCCTCACCCGGCCCACCCGGCCCACCGAATCATTATTGGAAACAAATCCATGTATAAAACACATTGTAATATTAAGATGCATGACAACATTTAGCCCTTACATACACATACTGTATATATATACATGCATTCTCACTCTTACACACATACTCGCATAAATAAGAAGAAAGGACAAAAAATATCCCATTTATTAGGTATAGAAAACAAAAATCCATTAAAATGGGAATGCAAAAGTATGTGTTGTAGTTTCCGCTCACCACTATAGAAGTTTACCCAACTACTTCTGAGCTTCTGAAAACTCTGGAAATTTGAAAATGGTCCATGCAGTTCTAAAAGCTTTAGCAACACCCAAGCAAACTCTTGGGTCATCCTGTTTTGGGAAGCTCCTGGTGGGTTTGGATCATGATGATTGATCAGCACGCTGTTTTTGGGCTTTAGGCTCACATCATGCGCCGTCGCCCTGACAAAGTGTCCCACCACTCTGTTTCTCTCCCAACCATTTCAAAGATAACAAGTGTCCAGGGAACTTGAAGGATAGCGTTAGCATATGCTAAAATGGCACTCGGTCTCTCCTGACGTGGGCGAGAATCAGGTGGAGCGGTCGACACGCATCCAAACAGCAGATCAAGGCTTGGTCTCGAAGGTCTCAGGGCTTAGATGAGGGAACGATACGCCTCGGAGAGTTTCAACCGTTTGATTAATGCCAAGTCTGACTAAGTTCATGTTAGGTTTTTCTTGTTTTCCCTCATCCTCTCTCCCTGGTTCCGCTAAGTGCGTTTCTTATTGTCATAATGAGTTATTGCGGAGCGAGAAGGAACGGGGAGAGGAGAGATCAGGGATAAATGGTGGCTGTGCAGCGCGTGAGAAGCTGGAGAAGTAGGTTAAAGTGCCTGGGCTGAAAATAGACATGACTTCTATTTGCTGAGGAGCTTCACTCTGCCATAGGGTGTGCTGGGATAGATGGCCTATAATTCCCTATGTAATATGCGTGCCGTCTGTGGCCCTCAGAGCCAATGGGAGCTGTGGTACATGCTTTTTTTAGGACAAGTCTTATGGTTTGGCCGCTTAGGGATCATATGACCCCTCAATGGACGACATTTGTGATTAAATCTCACCTCATATCACTAGAATAATTGAAAATGAGTGTTTGAGAGTCAAGTAGGCCCAGTTTTGAGTTAAAAAGACATGCATGTGATTCAGATGGAAGAAGGAGGCAGATTTATTAGTGCATGAATATCATAGAGGTTTTTTTTTTCTTTTTTTTTTAATGATTGGTGCCTTTAGTAAATGATCTGTTTGAACTATTAATATATTTCTATGTGGCATGTTGTGACTTGATAAAACTAGATCACTTACAGTATGATGAACAAAGCGACAACACGTTTCTATTTTCGATATGCTGCACAAATACTCCAGCCACTGTTTCTCTTGTTTCCTAAAATAAAATAATTGTGTTTATAAATATATTTTGTTTTGTAATTTTGTTTGATGTTTTTAAATAATTTCGGGCTGTTACATTAAAGCCAGATTCTGATGTCTCTGCTCCCTGGCCTACTATTAATAATATTTTGTTTCGAACCTACAGTAGGATATACACCAATGTTCAAAAGTTTTGGGTCTGGAAGATTTGCTTTGACGGATCTTTTACTTGATTTAATACCAAAACACAGTAAAAACAGTAACACTTTGAAATGTTATTACAATTTAAAATGACTGTTTTAATATATTTTTAATATGTCATTCATTCCTGTGATCAAAGCTGAATTTTCAGCATCATTACTCCGGTCTTCAGTGTCACATGATCCTTCAAAAATCATTTTAATATGATGATTTGGTGCTTGTTATGCTGACTTCACGTGCTCTTCTGAAATTGTGATTACGAGCTTGTCGATTTAAAGTGCTTTGTTGTCGGAAAGAACATAATGTTTATTCTTGCCTATTTCTTGGGGAAATCTTATTAAACCTGAGCTATGTTGAAGATATTTATATATTTTTAATAAAATGTAGCATCACATTTGTTGACAGCTGTATAAACATTCACCAATCTACATTCATTTAAATACATGCTCTTTTCGCTGTGTATAAAACGTACAATATGCTTCAAATGGTTATTTATTTGAAGCATATTTATTTATTTGAAGGTTCCTTGCCACTGTTGCCTTTGGCTTGCTCAGTTGGGGATATTTTGGGGATATTTAATTTAATTTTATCAATCAATAAATTCCTCTTGAAAAAAACTTTGTTGTATTATTTTAATTTAATACTGTGAAGCTGCTTTGATACAATCTGTATTGTGAAAAGCGCTATACAAATAAACTTGACTTGACTTGACTTGATTTATACTGTAAATATACACAAATTTAATGACAAGACAATGTGATGTAACAGTTGTGGAAAACACTAATAAATAATACCAGTCACAGAAGCAATCGTTCTCCCATCCGCATGTTTAAAGTTTATGAGACTCGGATATCAAAATGATCTCTGAGCTTACAAATTTATAACTTTGGAAGGCATCTATGTCCAAATTCTGACTAGAAAACTTGTATTTACAATAATTCTGATTGCATGTGAAGGCAGCATTATTCTTATTTTTATCAGTGTTTTTTTGAGGGAACGGTAACACTTTTTTCATGAATTTTTCATGAGGAGAAAGGTCAAAAGAACTGCATTCATTTGAAATATAAATACTTTGTTACATTATGGATGTCTTTACTGTCACTTGACATGCAGCATTGACAGTTCAGTGTGAAGACTCATGCTGTTATGGTGCAACATGGCATCAGTTGAAGGTTTAGAAGCTGTCCTTAGTAATTCAATATAGAGCAATACAACGTATGTAATACTTATTTCTTCAGTTTGTTTAAACAGTTGCTGTCCTTCTCCATCTCTTTTTTTTTGTGTGTGTGAGATTCTTCCTTTTCGTTAATTAGTTTTGGTTGTTTTTATTCTGTTGTCACCTCATGCTGTCTAGCGCCCACACATCTGTCGGAGGTGTGGTAGTGAATTGGAAATTAGGCCTCTGCTAAAGCTTCCAAAGCAAGGATACTCTTTCTCTCTCTTCTGTTTCAAAAACTCCCATACATTTTCAGTGGCCTTGGAGTCTTTGTTACAATAATTTTTCTTCAATAAAGAGTTCAGAGACATGAACCAACCCTGCGAATCACAGCGTCACAAACTTTGATTGGATGCATTATTTTCAAAATGTGAAAATTTACTTTGGAGGCAGTTATGTATCCCATGAATCATTGGGAATGATTAATCAAATCAATGACAATGGTACGAAAACTATTGACTTATTATAAGTGATGTTGAGTATAAAAATTTTTTTTTTTTTTTTTAAATCAGCAAAATATTTGAATATATGAATACATAAATAGTTTGAGAGTTTAGGCAGAATGTTGTTTTTATTTTATTTTTACTTTTTTATTTTATTGGGAATTTGGTTATTAAACATGATTTAACACACACACACACAAAGAACACTGACTTGTAGCTTCTACTAAAACACACTACCATTCAAAAGTTTGGGTTCAGTAAGATTTAATTAATTTTTTTATTGTATTTAAAAAAAAAATGTATTCATCAAGCACACTGAATGATCATGTCACGATTCATGTCTGTGTTCCCCTGTCTCATTCTTTGTTTAGCAGTTCCCCGTTATGTTGATTAGTCTTCCCAGGTGTTTTTCATTAGCCACGCCCCCTTGTTATCTTCTTTAGCTTGTCTGTCTGTGTATTTAAGCCCTGTGTCTTGTTTCAGTCTTTGTGAGTTCTTGATGTTGTATGTTGGTGGTTCCTGTTCCTGAGTCTTTGTCTGAGTTTGTTACCATTTGAGTTTGTTTAATAAAACCTGCTGCAATTGGATCCTGCTTCTGCATCTGCTTCAGCTGTCAGCGTAACAGAAGAACTCACCATTTATGGATCCAGCAGCAGCCATGCCAACCCTGTGCCCAGACATCCAAATCTTGCGTCTCTGTCAGGATGATCGATCCATTGAGGACTACGTTGCAGATTTTGTCGAACTGGCACATCTCGTGCAAATGAGCACCGAATGCCTGATGATCTTTTTTCGCGGAGGATTATCAGAACCACTCCGGTCTATGATGCCTGACCATGAACCACACGGCTCGTTGGAACAATATATCGACCTGGCCCTTTTGCTGAGCGGTTCTCCGTTTACTGTGGGCGTGGAGGAAAAGGAGCTCTGTGAACCCGCAGTACCCCCTCAGCCTGTTCTTCTCGTCACTTCAGCCATCAAGCTAGCCATAGCATCATTCTATGGGCGTCCAGGACTGATGTCCACCGTAGCACAGCCGCCGCTGATGTCAGTGTGGAGGGCCAAGAAGACCGTCGTTCCAGGGTCCCGTCTCCCAGAGCCTGTCCAGCCAGAGCCTGTCCAGCCAGAGCCTGTCCAGCCAGAGCCTGTCCAGCCAGAGCCTGTCCAGCCAGAGCCTGTCCAGCCAGAGCCTGTCCAGCCAGAGCCTGTCCAGCCAGAGCCTGTCCAGCCAGAGCCTGTCCAGCCAGAGCCCTCGCCGCTGGTCCCGTCCAGCACAGAGCCGTCGCTGCTGGTCTGGTCCAGCACAGCCGAGCCTGCGCTCCCCGTCACGTCTGCCGATCCAGAGACCGTTCACGTCACGTCTGCCGATCCAGAGACCGTTCACGTCACGTCTGCCGATCCAGAGACCGTTCACGTCACGTCTGCCGATCCAGAGACCGTTCACGTCACGTCTGCCGATCCAGAGACCGTTCACGTCACGTCTGCCGATCCAGAGCCAGAGCTTCACGTCAGTCCTGCCGAGCCAGAGCCAGAGCTTCACGTCAGTCCTGCCGAGCCAGAGCCAGAGCTTCACGTCAGTCCTGCCGAGCCAGAGCCAGAGCTTCACGTCAGTCCTGCCGAGCCAGAGCCAGAGCTTCACGTCAGTCCTGCCGAGCCAGAGCCAGAGCTTCACGTCAGTCCTGCCGAGCCAGAGCCAGAGCTTCACGTCAGTCCTGCCGAGCCAGAGCCAGAGCTTCACGTCAGTCCTGCCGAGCCAGAGCCAGAGCTTCACGTCAGTCCTGCCGAGCCAGAGCCAGAGCTTCACGTCAGTCCTGCCGAGCCAGAGCTTCACGTCACGTCCGCCCGTCCAGAGTCTCGTCCCGCCGAGACTGAATCTGTTCCTGAGCCTGATACTGACCCTGAGCCTGAGCCTGAGCCTGAGCCTGATACTGACCCTGAGCCTGAATCTGTTCCTCTTCCTCTTTCCACGCCTGTGTCTTCGGACAAGATGGCCGACTCCACGCCTGTGTCTTCGGACAAGATGGCCGACTCCACGCCTGTGTCTTCGGACAAAATGGCCACCACCGAGCCTGTGTCTTCGAACAAGATGGCCACCACCGAGCCTGTGTCTCAGGACAAGATGGTCTCCAACGAGCCAGTGTCTCAGGACAAGATGGTCTCCGCC
>NC_138736.1:7675945-8010945 GCF_965113295.1 Leuciscus leuciscus
ATGGGCGCAAATGCATTTGCTATGTGGCGCAGTGCGTGAAAATGATAACTGCATCGGGCTGAAACTAGCAAAAAACACTTGCGTCACGCCTGGCTCCGCATTGCGCCGGGTGCATGATCAGGCCCTAAGCCTTGTCAGTGAAACGGGGTGAATTTGCTAGTTTTGTTACCGTCTTTGTTCTTGAGGGAGCTGAGGTTAGACGAGGTTTCGGTGGGGGCTTGAACGCAGTAGACCTCTCTGGTTTGAACCCCGCCTCCACAGAGCCCTGTCTGGTTGCTGCGTCGACGGTCCTGTTGGCTGAGGAGCACGTCCACCCTGCAGTCGCTCCACTCTGTGGCTCTCCAATTATACCTGTGGAGAAAGAGGAAGTGTTCAATGTCCTATTAATGTATCCTCTGACGGATAGAGAATTGGAGACAGAGTGAAGCTTGTGTTGATTCCTTTCACATAAAAATAACTGTACTTTGATCTGTCCTTTGGAGTTATAAATACAGATGATTTTAAATAGACCAATCAGAAGCCATGTCAGTCAGAATGTGCAATAAGGTCATGGCTTTATTGAGCTTCATTGAGTTTGATGGCTTGGCTGCTGCTTTTTGATTTATTATGTTAGCAAAAGAACATCAGTGAAACAGCATCAAAAGCTGCGCTATGGATGGAAATGTTGCAACATTAGAGAACAACCATTAAAAAAAGAATGACACAACCAGTACTAACTATATCACTTGAATGCTTCATTTTATTTTCCCCGTCCTGATGAGACATCCATTTTTAAATATAGTAGAAAAGTAGACCAATACATTATACGAATTAAATGTCTATATTGAATGTAGAAAAGCATTTGCTGTGTTTTGAATGCTGGTCCATGGCATGGGTTGCTTCTTAAATTCGAAGGTAAACAGAAGTTGCAATAGTCTATTCTTCCCTATTGTGACGTATTTCCAAGTGAAACCTATTGTGACGTATATCCAAGTGAAAAGGCTTCTCAAACAAGAAAAAATCTAGGGTGGGACTTGATTTTGTCCTGTGGAAATTGATTGGATCATTGTGGTTTGCTAATGCTGTGATCTCATATGAGTGACAGGTTGTCCCGCCCTCATGCCAGTAAACAGAGATGGAGATGAGAGGAGCTGTTGATGCAAGAGGGAGGGAAGGTATATATACATACCAAGTAAGCTAAAGCACACACAGACACACACAAATAAATATATGTATGTATATGCTAATTAAATTATATGATGCATAGTTTAGTGTTGGCTAAAAAGGAAACAACTTCCTCTTTTTCACATGTGTTTTGCTGATCAAAGCCAGAGGGCATGCTTTGGGGGGAATTGCTGGTTGTGTGTGTGTGTGTGTGTGTGTGTGCAGTTGTGTTTAAATGTCCAGTGACCTTCAGTATAACAAGTCCTGCTTTCAGCTTTCAGAAGAGTTTAAATAAGGAGAGAAAAAAGGAGAATTTAAAAAAATATATATTCTTGACCATGAACATGCACTCTAGACTAAGAAGTAAATGGTCCCTTTCTTTGCTTCTGTAGTGTAAATGAAATAATATGAAATATTTCAGTTTTTGAATACAACGAGTCTGATTTTAAAACCAATAGAGAATTACTGTTGACTTTCCATGGTAATGGCTCTCAACCTTTTTTCCCAGATTCAAAATGAAGTCCATTTGACCTCACAAATGCAAAGCTCCATATTTATGAGCTGTGAGTCAGTGTGTATTTGAGTGTGCTTCTGACAAGACTGCATTCAATATTTTGTTTTGAGGGCCTCACTTTCCATTATGCACCGTACTTGAGCTACATGTAATGTGCGAAATGAGAAAGCTTTCTTTTTTAGGACTCTCTTTTTGGAGTAATGCATTGCAAACCAAATGTTAATGCACCATGGCAAAGCAGTATATATGATTGGAAATCAGGGTTATTCCAAAGAGTTAAAACTTTTGTTTTGTGTTGTTTAAAAACAAATATAAACTTTTTTTTTGTCTGAAAATATGACATCTTTTTTTGTTTTGTTATTTTGACTAGTTATAATTTCTTGCAAATACACTTACAGGCCATTTTGTCAGGAACACCTTGCTAGTAAAGGCCTGGAGCCCCCTTTGCATTCAGAACTGCCTTAACTTTTTGTGGCATTGATTTAACAAGGTGCTGGAAACATCGATTTTGGTTCATATTGACATGACAGCCGCAGATTTTTCAGCCATCAGAAGATGATACACTGTGGTCATAAAGGGATGGACATGGTCAGCAACAATACTCAGGTAGGCTGTGGCGTTTAAACGTTGCTCAATTGGTACTAAGGAGCCCAAAATGTGCCAAGAAATGATGTGTTACACCATTACAGCAGCAGCAGCTGCCTTGACCATTGATTCAAAGGAGGATGGATCCATACTTTCATGTAGTTTATGCCAAATTCTGCCCCTACCATCTGTTTGTTGCAGCAGAAATCAAGACTAATAAGATCAGGCAACGTTTTTCCAATCTTCTATTGTCCAATTTTGGTGAGTCACCGGTGTGATCTTCTTCTGCAGTTGCTCATGTGCTTTTCTGCAGACCTTGGTTGTAGCAAGCGTTTATTTGAGTTACTGTTGCCTTTCTATCGGCTATCAGCCTAAAGAGTCACTTAAATCACCTTTCTTCCCCATGCTGATGCTCAGTTTGAAATTCAGCAAATGGTCTTGATATGTCTGCATGTCTAAATGCATTGAGTTGCTGCCATGAGATTGGCGGATTAGATATTTGCATTAACGAGCAGTTGAACAGGTGTACCTAATAAAGTGGACAGTGAGTGTAAATGCTCTAAATTATTTATTTTAATTTAGAAGAAATCTTGTCAGTAGTTTACAGAGTAATTTTACTCTAACGCATTCATATAAATAGTAAATCCTGACAAACTGCTGCTAATTTTGCAGTGGTCTCCAAGTTTTTTTTCCTAGAGCTGTATATTTTTAGCAAAAAAAATAAATAAATAAAAATAATTAGCTTGACTTTAATGGAGCTACGTGACAATTCTACTATAGCTTTCCCAACACTGAATCATACGGTATCATACAACATGAGAGTGAGTAAATGAAACAGAATGAATTATCCCTTTAAGAGATTTACGAGATGCTTAACAGTGGGTGAATATTACATTTTAATAGTTACAAGCCATTCTTGGCCACCTAGATCTCACTCTGGGGGGACGTCTGGTCATAAACCCCTGCTGTAAAGGATTCTCAGTGACAGCAGTGAAAGCACATGTGGGGTTTGGTGAGAGGCACGGCGGGCACACACTGGGTCAAGCGCTACAGGAGTACCATTCACCTCCATCAAATACACCTCCGCTCTGGTGAGATCCAGTGCAGCGAGGTGATGAGTGATGGGGAATGGACCGGCCCATCTGTAGGGAAGATCAGATTAGACAGCGTGTGGTCTGTTCTCTCAGACGTTCACTATTCATCAGCTCACCTCCTCCGGGGTGGCGCTGTGCCAAACCACCAACCTGCTACCATCTCTCCATCTTCCCCAGCAGGACCCTCCCCTCACCCTCACTACCCCCTTCACTCCTCCATCTGTGTTTTAACAGATTCATGCTATACGAAAGCCATCAACAGATGATGTCCATACAAGGAGATTCCTTTAAAGGTAGGGTAGGCAATTTTCAGTGAGGCTAGCAATAGAGAGCAAGCTTTTAAAGCATAAGATCCCATCCTCCCTTCAGAGCGTCTCCAAAGCCACACCTCCTCCAAAACACATGAACGCGAACAGCACACAGCAAAGCGTCGCCAGAGATATAACTTAAGATATAACTTATGCATCGCTTTCTGCCAGGACTTTTACATCCTTTTCCCAAATCACTGAAGTGACATCGATGTCCGGGTTAGCAGTAGCATGAGCCGTCAGGCAAGTGTTATTTAAAGGGGTGGTTGAATGTGATTTCACTTTTTTAACTTTAGCTAGTGTGTAATGTTGCTGATTGAGCATAAACAACATCTGCAAAGTTACAACGCTCAAAGTTCAATACAAAGGGAGATATTTGCTTTTAAAGAAATCAATTTCTAAGGACTACAGCAAACGACTGGTAGGGACTTCATAGAACCCGGAAATCATCCGACCGTTTTTACAAGGAGGGACAGAGCAGTGTAGAATAATGGTTAAATATGTGAAAAATATATTTTTTTTTTTAAACGAACCATGAACACATGTTACAGTGCACCCCACAAACACAATCAAGCCTTCGAAAAAAGGTGTTTTACCACCCCTTTAAATAAACTCTTGATGTAGGCTACTTACAAACTTTCCAAGCCTCGTTTTATGAGTACAGAACCTATTTGTACTACTGTAGAAGTTTGGTACCATTCTGGTGGACTCCATATTTGAAGGACTCTCGAAGGGTTAAAAGGGGTCCTACATAAAACCCTAGGGTTCTTGACTCACTTTTAAATAACCATTTATGCCCAAAAAAATACAAAAAAATAATTAGAATACAATAGAATAGAATAAAAAAAATGAATTAATTAAAACTGAATGCGTAAAATGATCCCCTAAATTATGGAAACCCCTAAAATGTTCTATTTATGAAGCGTCTGACAGAACCCTATACGGTTCTATATAGAACCTTTTCTTCTAAAAGTGGAGTCATTGACAGTAAATGATTAATTTTAGATATTAGATCTAATATAAATTTCATTATCCAAGCACTGAAGCAGAATGGATGAAGCACTTACACTACACATGGCGGGATTTCTTCTCCTTGAGGTGAACACTGCTCGCTCTCCTCCAGCTCCGTGCACTCGGCTCCTCCACCCACGGGGAACTGCTGCACCTGACGTGCGCGTGTCCGCTGGCCCTTACGCCCATTCAGATCGTAGCACTCCTTTGAGCAGACAGACCAGTCTGACCACTCGCTCACTTCACAGTCCTTAGGGATGACACAGGCTTGATATGTCACAGGAAGAGTCTGCTGGTTACACTGGCTGTGGAATCAAAGAATAAAGTCTGTTATTGATCCAAGAATCCAATCTCTAATAAAACTAAGCTGCACATTCATGACATCTAAATGATGAATGTATTTAACATCAAGTTTAATCTAAACACCAGAGGAAAGAGATACTATTATTTATAGAGATGCACCAATACTAAATTTCTCCACCGATACCGATTATTCAGAATGACATTTGCCATAACGATAGTTTGATTTTCTTAAGAAAAACAGAAGAAAAAAAAGAGAAATCAAAACCCTCTCCCAACAAATGCTGTAACTATAGAGGTAACCCTGTAGTTCTCTTACGAGAGGTTCTCTCGTATTGCGTAAGTTTAGCTTACGCTACGGGTAAAGTCATCTTTTCTCGAGATATGAAGCAAAAAATTATCCTTAATTTTTATATCTTGTCAACGCAGTGCGGCAGCAAGCAGACCTAGAGCAGGCAATCTAGCGTGCTCATAGGCTGCTCTGCGGCAACTGCAGCAGCCTATCACTGAGCCCTTGGCGTGACGTCACGCCCAATGAGCGCGAGCAGCGCGCCTACGCGTCACGGCCCGAGGCGGGGCGTGGCAGAGGGTATAAATATGGGCTGAGAGGCTGCTTTCACTGATTTTTGTCTCTTCAGCGAAGCTCTTGGCATCGCTGATCTCTGAGGAAGCCGCCGTTGAAACCAGCGCCTTGCAAGCCGAGGATTCTGCCTGAGGAAGCCGGCCGCCTTCGCCGCCTTCAGCTATCCCTGCCTGCTTCGCTATCCGGCGAATATATCCTTTATTTGCTCTATGTGTGTGTGTTGTGTGCTCGCCCCGCGACACACTTTGCATCTAAAAGAGCGCGAGGCGTTGTTTCAAATGCCTCGCTCATCCTGTGGCTCGTGCAGAGCCACGCTCAGCGACGGAGACCGCCTTGTGATTGCGCTCTCTGCCTGGCCTTCTACCCGGGCGGCTGCGTTCAGCGAGCCGGGTATGACAGCTGAGCGCTCGCCGGAGCCCCTCCCGCGAGCCTCGCTCTCTCCTTCTCCCCCGCCCTTCACCGACGCGCAGCGGCCGGCCATTGCCCGCACTGCCGTCGCCTCAGGGGACGAAGCAGATGACGTCAGACCCCTCTGTCAAGCCGCGCAAACGGCGCCGCTCACAAGGGATGTCAGAAACGGACGGTCTCGGGCTATAGCTTCCTTTACGTTACAAGAAAGCTACCCCCCCGTCACGGGCTAAAGGAGAGTAGAGTGTTAGCGGACTAACCTCCATTCCTGACATATTTCTCAGTCCCCTCCTAAGCTCAGGCGACTGGAAATACATATATTGCAGTAACGAGCCTGTTTTTATGCACGCACGCCTGCAAACTAACGCTACGCAAAACATGACGACGCTCGCCCTTCCTGCGCTCTCCCCCTCTGTTCGAGCCGCGCAAACGCGCCGCTCACAAGGGATGTCAGAAGTAGGCGGTCACGGGCTGGCTTCCTTTACGTTATAAGAAAGCTACCCCGCGTCTCGGTCGTGCGCGTCACCTACCGGCCACCTCCATTTCTCAGTCCCCTCCTAAGCTACAGGCGACTAGAAATATCTATGTTGCAGTAAACGAGCCTGTTTTCATACACGCACGTCTGCAAACTAACGATGTCACAGCACATGATGACATCTTCCCGCTCTCTCTCCCTTTGTCCGAGCCGCGCAACCGCGCCGTTCTCAAGGGATATCAGAGCGGACGTCACGAGCACCGGCGAAAAGAGGAAGTCCCACCCAGGTCGGACTAAACTCCGTTCCTGACATATTTCTCAGTCCCCTCTAAAGTTCAGGCGGCTGGAAATACTAATACTGCAGTAAACGAGCCTGTTTAATACACGCGCGCCTGCAAACAAACGCCGAAACGAAACACGACGCTCTGTCATATGCTCGCGCTAACTAAGAGCTTATGTGTGCCCCTGTGGCTCAGTGGCAGAACACTAGGCTCCCGCGCGGGGGACCCGAGTTCGAATCCGACTCTGGCGGCAGATAAATATATTTTTTTCTGCTGGCTTCTCCGAGCTCGCGGCAGCTTTCTTACATACAGAAAGTGAACCCGCATCTCGCACCCTCCCGCTCACAGGATGGTGCTTGAGTATTTATGAGCGTCTAAACATATGAGCCATCAAAGCATTCGCTCTATCAGTTTCCTATAACGCCAATGGTGTTATAAGTGTAGAATATGTGCCCACTCCCACGTGCTCACTGCTACACACAAACACGGTCTCCCCGGTAACGCTCACAGAGCGCACTCTCATAGCGGGCATGCGCCGCTCGAGTGCTAAGCGTAGAGAATGTGCCCACAATTCTGTGCCCACACCTACCCACTGCCCGCTCTGTTACACAGTTACCCCGGGTTGCAGATCCTCCAAAGCTCACAAACATTCCGGCTCTGGCCGAAGGTGTCATAAGTGTAGAAATTGTGCTCACCACTACACACAAACACTATCCCCATGGTAACACGCTCAGAGCGCACTCTCATAAAGCGGACACACGCTCGAGTACCAAGTGTAGTAAATGTGCCCACAACCCTGTGCTCACAACTACCCGCTGCTTGCTCTGCCACTCAGTTACCTCGGGTTACAAAGCTCCCAAACACTGGCCGTGTTATAAGTGTAAACTCTGCGCCCGCTCACGAGCACGCGCACCCACTTTCAGACATGACAACCCCCACGCCGCTCTCGCGCCAGGGGTGTTTAGCAGCAAAACGCGCTCCATCCGTAGCGATCGAGCCATCATATGCTTTACAGCCAGTCAGCACTGTTTTCCAGCCCCCGTGTTCGAGCACTGGCGGCGCGTCGCCGCCCCATCCTCTCTGATACAGGTTCCCCATCCCGCTCAGCGCGGCGATCTGAACCCAGAGACCATTCGACCCCTAGCTATGCGTGCAAAAGCATGGGAAGCTATTCAGGGCGCGTCAGAATGGGTGCTGAATACTATATAACACGGCTATTCGCTTCAATTCGCTCGTCGCCCCCCGCGCTTTCTAGCGCAGACGGAGACAAAAGTGACTTTAGAAGCAGCGCACCTGCTTCAAGCACAAATAGCGAAGCTGCTGCGCAAAGGGGCTATAGAACAGGTTTATCCTTCTCTGAGCGAGTCGGGCTTTACAGCCGTTACTTCCTCGTACCCAGGAAGGACGGAGCGCTGAGACCTATTTTAGATCTGAGACATTGAACAAAGCTCTCATGAGACGGCCGTTCAAAATGATCACAACCAGACAAATCCTCGCGCAAATTCGCCCGGGAGACTGGTTCATCTCTCTCGATCTAAAGGACGCATATTTTCAGATTCAGATAATACCCCGTCACAGGCCATTCTTGAGATTCGCCTTTGACGGTCGGGTATATCAGTACACCGTCCTGCCGTTCGGTCTATCTTTAGCACCCCGTACATTTACGAAGTGCATGGACGCGGCTCTCTCTCCCCTGAGGAGACAAGGAATGCGGATACTGAATTATCTGGACGACTGGCTAGTCCTCGCGCAGTCAGAGGCAGAGCTTTTGTCTCACAGAACAGCGCTTCTCAGCCATCTGGAATGCTTGGGTCTCTCGGTCAACTGGACCAAGAGCTCATTACTGCCCCGCCAGTCGACTTCCTTTCTCGGAATAGAACTGGACTCGGTGGCTATGACGGCCAGATTGTCAGAGCAGCGCGCGCGCCGCATTCGACATCTCGCCGCGTCTTTCCAGACAGGCAGTCAGGTTCCGCTGAGGACATTCCAGCGAGTCCTGGGGCATATGGCCTCAGCTGCAGCAGTGCTCCAGCTGGGCTTACTGCGCATGCGCCCGCTTCAACGCTGGCTGAAAGCGCGAGTGCCTCACCGAGCCTGGACGGCCGGCCGCTTACGAGTCAGAGTGGATCATGGCTGTGTTTCAGCCCTGCAGCCCTGGCTAGCAGCCGAATGGTATCGCACGGGAGTGACGATGGGAGTTGTCTCGCACCGGAAAGTTGTCTCGACAGATGCGTCCAACCTAGGTTGGGGAGCGCTATTAGAGGGCAGACCGGTCTATGGCCCTTGGTCAGACCAGGAGAGTCACCTTCATATAAACTGTCTAGAGATGCTGGCGGTCGAGAAAGCGCTCAAGCACTTCCTCCCATACCTACAGGGCCACCATGTACTAGTCCGCACGGACAACATGTCAGTGGTAGCCTATGTGAACCGTCAGGGCGGTGTCAGATCCAAAACACTCTGCGCCCTGGCGGAACGCCTCCTTGTGTGGGCTCAGCACTCACTGCGCTCGCTGAGAGCCGCGCATGTGCCGGGTCTCCTGAACGAGGGTCCAGACAGACTGTCCAGGGACAATGTTCCCCTGGGGGAGTGGTCTTTGCATCCCCAAACAGTCCAGTCACTGTGGCGCCGTTTCGGCAGAGCGGAAGTCGACCTCTTTGCGTCAAAAGACAACGCGCACTGCCCACGGTTCTTTTCCAAGAGCGAGGACGCGCTGGCCCAAACCTGGCCCAGCGGCCCGCTTTACGCTTTTCCCCCTGTCTCTCTGCTGCCACAAGTCATCGGGAGAATCAGGGAAGCGCGCCACACGGTGCTCCTCATAGCCCCGTATTGGGAGAATCAAACGTGGCTCCCAGATCTAATACGGCTGGCGGACACACCCCCCTGGCCGATACCGGTGAGAAGAGACCTTCTCTCTCAAGCCCGCGGCTCGATCTGGCATCCTCATCCAGAGCGCTGTCTCTGCATGTATGGATAGTCAACGGATACCCGTTGACTTGCCAATAGGGGTTGTGAACACGATCACACAGTCTAGAGCTCCCTCTACGAGACGGCTCTACACATCTAAATGGTCTGTGTTTAATAAATGGTGCACCGCCCAAGGGCTGGATCCACAAACATGTGAGGTGTCGCGTGTGCTTTGTTTCCTCCAAGAGCTGTTGGACATGGGCAGGTCCCCCTCCACGCTCAAAGTATATGTTGCGGCCGTATCAGCTTTTTCCGACTCGGCGCTGGGCCGCGCATTAGGGAGGAATTAGTTCATTATCCGCTTCCTTAGAGGAGCTAGGAGGATGAACCCCCCGCGACCCCCCTCGGTTCCTATTTGGGATCTTTCCCTGGTCTTAGAGGCCATGAAAGCGCATCCCTTTGAACCCATGGAAACTGTGGATATGAAATACCTCACGCTCAAAACCGTTTTTCTGATAGCCCTGTCTTCAGTCAAACGTGTGGGTGACCTGCATGCGTTATCAGTTAACGCGGCATGTCTCGAGTTCGGACCTAATGACTCTAAAGTCATTCTCAAACCGAGACACGGTTATGTCCCCAAAGTGTTGGGCACACCCTTCAGAGCACAGGTCATTTCTCTCTCAGCTTTGCCGGCTACCGGCAGCGAAGTTGACAGTAATCTCCTTTGCCCTGTCAGAGCGCTGAGAAATTACATTACGCGCTCCGCCGCCATGAGGCGCTCGGAGCAGCTTTTCGTTTCGTTTGGTGGGCGCACCAAGGGTCTCGCCGCCTCGAAACACACTCTGTCCAGATGGATAGTGGACGCTATTGCAGCTGCTTATGCGTCTAAAGACCTGCAATGCCCTTTGGGCATCAGAGCCCACTCTACTAGAGGCATGGGCTTGGACTAGCGGAATTTCTATTCATGACATTTGTACGGCGGCGGGCTGGGCCTCCCCGTCTACATTTGTTAGATTTTACAATCTAGAAGTTCCCGCCCTGCAGGCTAAACTTTTATCAGTCTAAATCTCGCGTAGGCCGGCCCACTTCTGTGCGTGGGCTACTGCTGTTTGATTTAGCCCTCCTGGTTGAGCTGTACAATATAAGGGTTGGTTAGTCAGACCGGCCGCGCCGTTCTGTTCCCCCTACTATGTGCTTATGTACTTGCGCTAGCCATATCATTGGCCGCCTGGCTCACACTCTCGTGTTCCCCGGGCTTCCCTGGGACTCATTCAGTGGATGCCGGGCGCGCACGGCGTTGACAAGGGAGTTCCCGTAGCGTAAGCTAAACTTACGCAATACGAGAGAACCTCTCGTAAGAGAACGTACTCGGTTACCTAACGTAACCTCTGTTCTCTCTAGAGAGGGAACGAGTATTGCGTAACCCGCCGTGCTCGCGCCACGAGCTCACTCGCTTCTGCGACAAAAACCAGTGAAAGCAGCCTCTCAGCCCATATTTATACCCTCTGCCACGCCCCGCCTCGGGCCGTGACGCGTAGGCGCGCTGCTCGCGCTCATTGGGCGTGACGTCACGCCAAGGGCTCAGTGATAGGCTGCTGCAGTTGCCGCAGAGCAGCCTATGAGCACGCTAGATTGCCTGCTCTAGGTCTGCTTGCTGCCGCACTGCGTTGACAAGATATAAAAATTAAGGATAATTTTTTGCTTCATATCTCGAGAAAAGATGACTTTACCCGTAGCGTAAGCTAAACTTACGCAATACTCGTTCCCTCTCTAGAGAGAACAGAGGTTACGTTAGGTAACCGAGTACGTTTGGTACATTGATATAATAATAGAGGTTATATTCAACTGCTTATATTTTCAGATATAATAATTGCACTCAAATAGAAACAGAATTTTTTGTAGGCTATAAAATGCAGTTGCACATAAGGTAGTTTTCATAAACACTTGTCTTCATGACAAATTTATTGAAATATACATACATAATTAACAGTAAATAAGCTCCTCTCTAGTGTTTGTATAGCTAACTAACAAACTATAGGCCTAAGCATTTGGTAACTTTCCTGAGGTAAATGCAATGTTGTTTTATTGACGTCTTTCCACTGATTGAGTGATTACACGTGACCTGATACATTTCGGTAAGTTGTACTGCTTCTTTAAGCATTCCTTTTAATGTTCATGCATGTTTTTTCATGCTATAACTTGTATTAAAGTGGAAGAAAAGACTCGCGCTCCAAGGTGCAGCTTGAACGGAGGCGCTACAGTGATGTCACGTCAAGCTTAAGAGCGCCAAAACGCAATTTATTGCTTGAATTTTTGTGATAAAATGGACATACTTTGAAAGCTGAGACTTTGTTTCTTATCAGAAGTAACAAAGCACACAGCTCTTAGTTAATATTGGACAGAATATGCACTACAAAGAGCCTGCTTTAACGTCGCTATTTTTTTTAAACTGTTGATGTGCTGTCCCGTTAACATAAGACCAGTCTTGGATAAGGAGGATGCTAATTATGTTGTTATCTTTAAAAAAAGAACGAAAAATTATAGTCTTAAGCCTGACCAAGTTGCATTCAATTAATCCCATCCAATTATTGTAAAACACTATAGATATATGCAAAATGCCATAAAGATAATAATCTTAATACTGCCTACACTCTGACACAGCATCTCACCAGGAGTTTTCCTCATCCCTGTCCTTTCATTTATATTTCACTGCAGTCACTACAGATCGTGATTCAATTTAGATATGTATCAAACTATGGCTTCAATGAATTTTAATTAAGAGGCATCAAAAGCATGCGACGGCTTGGCTCTGGGGGTTGTTATGATTGAGACTGTGGCCCTAACTAGAGCTCCTACATGACATATAAGCACGGTCTCATTTGTCTTAATCAGTCAGATGAAGAAATCAGAGGCCTGGATGGTTCACAGATCACAGCGTTGGTGTCAAAGGCTGTTGAATTAAAAACCAGAGGCCAATAATGATGTTTAACAACATATTTTAATTTGGCACTTTCTTTTTGTTATATATATTTTTTTTTTTTACCATGCCTTCATAATTATTATTTTTAAATACCTTAACAGACTGGCATTAAAGCCAATACATAATTTGAGATCATGTGCCCATGAAAAAAAAAACAGAAAGAGCAGCATTATGCTACATTTTCCCAGAGCACAAATCAAGAGCATAATCAAGTAACTAATAATTTTGGTTGACTGACATTTGCCACGGAATGAGGTCTGATTTTTGCTTTTCTTGTTCCTGACCTTGCCATTCCATACATTTGATCTGAGGTAGGACGCTGCATTAATGCGGTCATCAGAATCAGCTAAGCCTCTTTGGGGATTTCAGCCATCTGTGAAGTCAATGAGTAGCTCTAATGTACTGATCTGCCTGGGACACTGTGCATCTCTCTCCCATCTTCCTGCGCTAATCCCATATACCAACAAATACAGGCAGATATGACATGTCCCCATTCTGACTCTAGAAGGGGAACCTAGGGTGAGCATGACAGCATTTTTTGCTTCTTAAAGCCCTAAAGGAGGTGTTGAAGGACATGTTGCTTTGCTGAATTTACTCGGAAAGTCTAAAGTTGCTTGTAGTGATATTCAAATTTCACTTGACAATACCTCTTCAATTAAAGCAGATTAAAAGTTTCACCATGTGAGACAGAATGAGGACATGCATTGGAGATCTGTGAAATTTCTCAATCAAACGGAACTTCAATAAAACATTCTCAATGACAGGCTGAGCAAACATAATGGAAACCACTTGCCGCAAAAAGACCATATTATAGGTTGCATCAAATAACTTGTATTGTCTAAAATTGATAGGAAAATGATGAGGGACATTTCTGAAGGAAAATGACTATTAAATCTTTGGTTTATGATGATGCAATTACATTCCGGGCAGGCAGTTAGTACTAGGGTGATGGAATGACGGGAAGGCAATGGGCTTGGGTCATCATGTGCTCCATAAATGAGATTTCTCTCTCTAGTTAGCCTATTACTGACTGAATCTCAGAAACTTCCTCGAGGGAAACTCCACTGCAAAAACGTTTTAAAATTCCATTTATCATACTCCACAAACCCCAACAGAGAGGGAAATAATAACATAGGTAGTCAGTCACGGCCTAATGGTTAGAGAGTAAGACTGGTAACCTGAAGGTTGTGGGTTCGATTCTCAATACTTGCAGAAAATGACTGAGGTGCCCTTGAGCAAGGCACCTAACCCCCAAATCGCTCCCCGGCACCACAGCAAAAATGACTGCCCACTGCTCCGGGTGTGTGTATTCACTACTCACTATTCCTAATGTGTGTGCACTAACTTGGATGGGTTAAATGCAGAGGACAAATTTCGAGTATGAGTTACCATACTCGGCCTTCACATGTCAATTTCACTTAGATTAAATGACCGTTACAATTCAGATTGCTGGCATGCAGTGTATTCGCTGGAGTCTATGACTTAACATAAAAGCTAGGAATAGAAACATGCCACAGGTTAATATTAATAGCCCCTGGGATCTATTACTACATTCTTTTCTGTGAAGCACCTTGTTAACTTTGCTAAAGCTGGAATACAGAGGATATCAACAGATATCAACAAACAACTCGAGAGCATGTGTTAAAAATTAAGTATACATGTGCGGTGGTCTCTTGTTTTTTTAATGAAGTCTGTTTGTACTTTTGCCGTGTGTGTATGTGTGCGTGTGTGTAAAAAGCATATTGTATGAAATGGAGTATGTGTTGGTGAATGCAGGCTTGACATATCCCTGTGGCCTAAAACAAGACATTAGTGTTGCCTCTGTGCTCTCTTCTACTTTCTCACACATGCACAGGGACAGAAGACTGACCAGCTTTAACACGATGAGGAGAGAAGAGCAGAAACACTGGAGGTGGGAAAGAGGCAGTGTTGACATAATATCACCAAGTTGATAAGGTCAGTGAATCTGTACTTATGCTCTCCCTTAAAAAAACAACAACTATGAAATGAAAAAAAAAAATGAAATAAAAAGATCACAGTTCTCTTCCCTGTGTTGATATATTTCTGTTAGGTCTAGGTAAAAATATAGATTTTCTGATTAATCTCAACCTTCATTTTAATGATCCCACAGCACTCCATTTAATAATGTACAGAATGGGAAAAAAAACTGTAATAATATTTCACAATATTACTGTTTTTACTGTTTTTATCATCAAAAAAATGTAGCCTATGTTTTTTTTTAACATTAACAAATATGAATAACCCCAAACTTCTGAACAGCAGTGTATACATTTTTACAGGATTAGCTAAGAGAATTTATTTTATACAAAAGCAAAACTGACACTGTAGCTAAACTATATCCAAATTAACTGAAATTAAGTTAAATCTAAATGCATCAAAAGCTTGTGAATCGGAACAGAATTAAAACATCTGTATTGGTACCCAGCCTTAGATACTGTTTACATCTAACTGCCATTTAATTAAAAAACAATTGATAAAATGTTGATTGCAATAGCTTCTACTACGCTGCAAAAGTAAATTAGCAAACCTAAGCTAATTCCCTGCACAGAATGAAGCCTCAAAAAGAATAACAACTTCATAACCAAACCAAACCGTGCATGAAGACACGAGGCGAAGAAGAAGAAGAAGAGGCTGACCTGAACTCTGCTGTGCTTCCGCTTCGGTGCACACACGTCACCTCCCGGGTCTGATAGCCCACCTGCAGGTCCCAGAACTTCAACCCCTGGCGGTTCTGACGATTCCTTGTCCTCTTATTTTTGATGAGCTCTCGGGTCTCAGGGTCCCTCATCTTCCCCTTCGCCCTCACCCTGTCCCTCACACGTTCTCCTTTGTTTTCCTTCACCTCCTTTTTCTCTTTGTTCTTGCGTCGCTTGCCCTGGCGCTCCTGCCTGGCTTGCCGGTCCCGTTTGGCTTTCCGTTCTCGTTTCGGCTCCCTGGCTTCTTGTGTTTCCCGTGCCTGTCGTATAGGTGAGATGATACATTGGCCCCAAGGTCCCACCCTCAGGCTGTGCAGGCTTTCATTGCCCTCACATTGGCCTGGCTGGCAGGTGTGGAACTCTGTGAGGTTGGGGCAAGCCGAACCGCCAAAAAGGGGCGGGGCTAGAACCAAACGCAAACGGTTCTGCAAGCCCATCCCACAACTCTTGGAGCAGGACGTCCATGGGGAGAACTCGGACACCACACAGTCGCGTGGGCACGGGATAAGGCAGGCCTGCTCTAACCGTGGCTTGGGCTCAAAGTACTCGCAGATGGCATCTTCCGCGGACACACCATCCGATTTGTGCACGCAGCCCACTTCCCGCGTCTGGATGCCCTCTTCGCCCCGAGTGCATACCGCTGGCCTTGGCACGCCTGCACTACGCATAGACACCGGCACACACTGGTTCCAGGCCCCTAGCTGCCAGTCGTACAGCTCTTTGTGCCAATCGCAAACCCGGAAGCAGCTCTGTTGGTTGCTGGGCCGGTCTGACTGCTGGCAGTTGGTGTGTAACGTGGTCCAGCCCTCGGAGTGGGCACACCATACTGCTCGGCTTTGACTTCCTCCTGGACCACATTCGTTCCCCATGCACCTACCCCATGGCCCTAAAAGAGATGAAGATGAAAGAGACAACTTTACAATTTAGCAAAACAATAGAGTCAGTAGTCTTGAACAGATGTCTTGATTTGCACTCATGTTCAATATCCTGATCGCATCCTCTTACACTTCCTTTGCAAGTCATAATTAATGTCTGCAGACTACATGCACTTAAGACATTAAATAGAGCTAAAAACAGGACATGAGCAGGAGGAGTCAAATACCCATTGCCTGAATCAATATTCCGGTATTCCCAGGGACTATAATTCAAAACACTCTAGGGAAGTGCAGTAGTGAAGACAAGCTGATTTTACTGATGGATTTCACAGCATGCCAGAAACATCTTTGTGGTCACAGGGAGAAGAAAGAAAGAGGCAGTTAACATTGTTCTAAAAATAAATATTTTTCATGAAATATTAAAATGTGGATATTGATAAGAATATTTATAAAAGAAAATAAATACATTAATAAAAATAAAAAGTGCACAAATTTTACCTTTATAAGTACCTTAGCTTGTAACAGGGACAGTATTCTTAAAGGGACAACTTTGGATATTATCTACCCATAAAATGTGCATATTAGTACCGTAGAGTAGTAATGAGTACCCACATTTAAGTAAGCAATATAAGTAAGCATTGCTATTTTTTCAATAAAATACATTTTTAATTTGAAAACTTGTGACATCTGACAACTAATCCCATCTGCCACTGTTAGTGCTGGTATTTTGTTGGACAGTGGAGAGATACATAGAATAGTAACTGACTATTAAAATATTAAAGTAACAGCCTCAAACTCCTCATCTCCTCGACATCTTCCAATTTTTCAGTTAATAGAACAATGGAAACATAAGTACACAGTCTGAAGCAGTAAATAAAAGTGAGTTGACAGATGAACTGAAATTCAGTCTGACAATTTGTTGAGGTCACAGATATGAAGGAAAAAAAAAAATATATATATACCAAGTGATGAAATGTTATATTGCATCTCTATTTTCATATTTTTAACTTTTGTAACCGTCCCCTAAGGTCATTTCATTTGATGATCTCACAAATAATATTTTTTAAAAAGCTCTCTGACTACATGATTTCATTGTATGTTCTGGTATCTTTCTTAGAAAGTGCCTGGGTGGGCACTTTATAAGACAGGGTAAAGGGGTGATTTATTTCAGGGAAATGAAGGCCATTTGAAGCCCTGCTTTATGACTCCACTTGATAAAGACGAGATAGTACGATGTAAATGTCAACGGAAGAAGCAGTGTGCTGAATTAGCCTACAGCTGCAACCACAAGGACCAGGTCAATACAGATCGATACCGACCACAAGAAACCACTTCGGATACAATAGACAGAGCCACCACAAACTGAATGACCTCAAATGCCAGAAAAAAGATATTTATACACCGCATGTACTCGCATGTGCTCTTTTTTCCCACCCGTTTCAAATACAAGCTGCTGATTTAATTAAAAAAAACTAGCGGTGAGTAATTTCAGACTTATTCCACATGCAGTTTGTCACATGGTTAGCCACTGTAAACTCCAATTTTCTGGGGAAATCAAGAGCAATTTGATTTTGAAAGGAAGATTAAAATTCCAAACAAGTGAACAAGTTTGCATTTAACACTCAAAATACAATCCCTGGCTTAAGTTAAACTCAATCTACAGCATCTGAATCATAATGTTGATTACTAATAAACATTTACAATATTTACCTCTCATTTTTCTCAAAGTGTCCCTATTATGCTATTTTAAAGATTCCTAATTTTGATTTGGAGGTCTCCTACAATAGGTTTACATGCATCCAAGGTAGAAAAATACAAACAAAAAACAAAACAAAAATACATTACTATTCTCATAATATACATTGCAGCATAACCCTTTTTTTCTCACAGTCTGAAATGGTTCTCTCCAAGCCCCTTTTTGAGAGCCAACTTTGCTCTGATTGGTCAGATGGCTCAGTCTGTTGTGATTGGTCTACCCCTTACAGCACGTGTCGGAAACGAAGCGCCCATTTCCATATCTGAATTTCAGCTCCGGAGGCTTCCTCGGCAATTGATACAAAGTGATACAAACAGTAACGTTCGTGTTGGTTTTACCGTATCAATCCGAGCATAAAACAAAAAACAAAAACATAAATCTGGGTTACAGTGAGGCACTTACAATGGAAGTGAATGGAGCCAATCAAAAAACTTTAAATAGTCATTGTTTCAATAGTATAGTCACAAGGTGTAAACAATATGCCTGTTAACATATATTATTCATATTTTTGTTATATTTCTTCTTTTGAATCCTCCTTAAATTCACCCCTTTACTTCCATTGTAAGTGCCTAAGTTCCCAACCCATGTTCGTTGCGCACATTTCCACCGCAAAAAAAGGGGGACAGTGGAGAAATGCTGTCGCTGTCTATGGCAGTCTTGCTGAGCAATGTAATAACATTGAACTTGATTTCTCTTTGTATATAAATATATAAAACTGTGTGCGCGAGCGAAATCCATCGTGTGAGAGTCTGAGAGTGAGTGATTCAACGGTTTTAGATTCTATATATCTCCAAAAAGGACAGATGAGAGTCCCGGGAGTTTATGCGAACTGCCGGGTTCGCTAGAATCCCTTCTGGTACTGTGAATAGCCAAACAGAAGTGACACAATGCCTGCAAAAACAATGGGACATGCATTCTTTGATTTTAGACTGGTTATAGTAAGATAAACAACACAGAGCAGCGTTATGTCACTGTTTATTCCTCAAGTCTGTGGAAACACGCGGCCGGTTCATGACAAGCTCCAGTTTGCCTGGCCGAGAACAAGCTCTGGCTCCAGAACGTGAACCGTTCTGGTGGAATAGGGGTAAAGCGTAAACTACATTTTGGATTTTTTAGAGAAAACATTATTTATTACTTGTTTTTTGTGGTAATCAACATCATGCCACAAATGCTGCAGATTGAGAATGTACTGTTGTATTGAACTTGGAGAACTCCATTAACCAGAGCTACTATCTCACAAACAACTGCAAGTGTTTGTTGGGGAGGCATAATGGACCTCCCCAGAGAGAGCAGGCAAGAGCTTCTTCATTCACAACGCCTGAAGCTGCAGGTGCTCAGAATAATTTATGAGCATGTCACAGGGTGATGTGGTCATCTACAGGCCAGGGGACACCAGGGGAACTCACAGCAGAACACCATGCTGGAATGAGCGCCACATCACAGAAGCATGATATAGTCATGCCCGCAAATTCTAGGAGCGACGGAAGATGGCAAATTCATTTCCATCCGTAAAGGTTACCGTGGATGTGGTATATTTAATGAAAAGAGATGGAAAAGGCAGGGATGTGGGAGTGAAAAAAGGAAAAGTAAATGGGTAAAAAGCAGAAAAGATAAAAGAGGGAGATGGAAAGAGGTTTGTGGTAGATAAGACTCCTTTGTTTGTAGGCCACAGCTCCAGCTGTTAGATTTACAGCCGCAGGGCACCAGTAAAAGAGCTCATCAATTTCCCTGTCCGTTCATCCACCTGCCACTCACTGACGTTTATTATCTGCTATCACACACACTATATACGCACATATACCCAAATATTGCTCAACAACTGGCGTTAACAGATGCAAAAAACTTTTTCAGTTAAACGCAACTATACATTTCTGAAAATTCGTAAAGCGGAATAACTAAACAATATCATGCGAGCAAGAGAGTTAATTGAGTTAAGAGAGATAATTTGAGCCATGCTGATATCCAGACAAACAGTGTGATTGCGAGTGTGACTTTGCTTTTCACAACAATTCAATAAAGAAGTAACTTAAAATTTTGCCAGAAATTGCCATTTACTTTTTTTTTCAACTTGCATTTGTTTTTGCTCCGCAAACAAAGATAGATCCGAGATAAGCCAAAGAATGTACATCTCTGAGCAACACACTAGCGGCTTTACTGAATGAATCAGTGTTGGATGAACTGAACGAGTTTGTTTAATGAATGATGCAATGAATCAATCATAAAGACAGGTTTCGTTCCTGAGTGAATTTGGATTTTTGACTGAATCTGTTGAGTGAATGAATCAATAATTCACCCATAAAGACATGTTTCATTCTGAATATGTGTATTTGACTGAATTAATTGAGTGAATGATTTAGTGTTTGACTCATAAAGATGTGTTTCGTTCCTGAATAAATCAGTTTTGGATGATTAATAAATCAAAAGAAGCTTTTTTTCATAGCAATTACATTTATTACAAACATTTTCCCATGTGAGCAAGAAATCCATTATACAATAAATTTAGGTTTTAATTTTTACTCAAACACAGATTCTCAAAGGCATTCATTAGTTCAGTGGAAGCATGCGAAAAGGTTAAGAGACATGTTTCTCACAGATATAATTATGTACAGTAGTCAACTGTTTGAGGATGAGAAGTTGGAGGAGAATACAAGAAAGACTGATGGAGAGAGAGACTGTGTGTATGTAAAACAATTTCTCTTTTGCATCCTCTCCCCATTCCCAATTTGGTACTTCCTGTGGTGCCAGGTGGGCAAGCTAAAGCTGGCATTTACCAGGGAAATGTAAAACAGCATGAAATGTTGCTCCATACCAGCTTGGCTGGAAACAGAGGCTTTGGAAAATGGGAGCATGCTGGGAAGATACTCGGCATTCATACGCTTCAGACACCCACATGATGAAGAACCAGGAAAAGCCCGGGAAAAGGTCACGCATTTCAACCGCTGACTATTGTTTAGATCTGCAAGATTACAAAGCCAAAATGTTATTCCATTAAAATGCATGATATTTGCTGTCAGAGGGGAAAAAAGACATAATTCTCTGCAGTCTCTTATCAGACTCAGTCTAAGTCAGCGGTGAGAATCACTGTCGAATGAGGACAGGCGGTTTTATCTATAACCCACAGAGAAATATTGAAGTTGTGCTGATAACTAATAATATCATGAACGGCTCACACGCTCACCTACACATTCAATATCAAGATATCTGCTACACCCGAGACAACCATAGGAGTCATAAATCTTTTATCCCTTGTTCTTATTCATGTCGAATAACTTTTTTGATCACAGTAGACACACTAATGCTTTTCCAGAGCTTTCTGCAGCTTCTGTTGGCCACAAATCCCTTTAAAAGAGTCTTCTGGATCTGCCTGTTTTCCTTTTGCTGGTTGAATGATAGTTGGGTATAGATCATTTTTATGGTTGTAGAGTGATACAATGTCAGTCACAAGGATGTCACTGATTTTACAATGTTGCTAACAGACACATACTAATGGGATGTTAAAGTAAGGACCAAGGAGCGAAGATGTTTGAAAGGCAATAATCTCATACTCATATTCGTCTCCTTCAAAGATGTACTGAGTCACAAAGTGACCCAGATGAAATTTTGTATTGCTCAGATGTTGCTCTTTTATATCTCAGGAGACTTAATATAATTCTCATTGTTATTGTTATTGCTCGTAGGTATGTTTTTTCCTGGATGTTTCCCATAAAATCCCAGATAAAAGTACACAGATAAGACCATTTTTACATACAGTAAGAGTAAAATATTGGATGTAAAAAAAAATTGTCCTCAGAGTGCCCTCATACATAAGTGTGTTTTGGTGAAATTTGGTGAAAATATCTCATTTCGTTTAAAAGTTATAGACATTTATATATATATTTTTTTTTTTGCCACTTACTATAATTTTTTTTTTACATTTGGCCATTAGCATATTGGCAACGACCTATGTTTTCGATTTTCCTATGGTGGTTTTATCTCGATCAGGCTAACGGTTTCGAAGATATTCTCAAAAGTTGTTTAAACGCTAAATCACAACGTTGCACAAACCATTAAGCGAAACCTAGCATGTTTGGTATCGCTGGACAAGGATTTAGGAATGTAAGAAGATGACTCAAGTGAAAATAAGTAAACCAAATCCAAAGTTATAAGTATGTGAGTATTTGATTTTACCACTACGTGGCACTGGCTCGAAACTTTTCAGGCTTCTTCACGAGATCATGCCGATGACCGATACCGAGTTTCGTAACGCAAAATTCTAAATGGCCGACGCCCAAAATGGCCAATATATGTGACCAGTCACGGAAAGTAGGGACACAAGTCGGTTCTGGGGCATTTTGAGTTATTCACATATTCTGAAAGTGTAGTATTCAAGCTTTCCAACGATGTGTAACACATGTAAATCTGATCATATTTGGAGAAGTTGTGGCCATTTGAAGGTAGGCACTCAAACAAAACTGAAATGGTAGAAATCTGCTTCTAAAGATTGGCAAGTTCTCGCCCTTCTGGGAATGACAATAGGGCTAATTTACATCTCATTTAGATAAGTCATACCCCCTGTAAAGCCCCCCCGTCTCCCCCTCCCCCCTGAATGTACCAATTCTACAAATTCTCTAAATAAAACATCTCCAGTTAACTGGCAGAGCATTCATTTCGTTCGTTTTTTAAATAAGATACTAGCGCTGAAATGTGTTTTTTTTTTTTATCAAGTGATCAAAGTGCTCGTTGCCGCTGCGATCAGTGGCGCAGATAGGCTACAGTGTTTACTCGTGTGGCTCGCGCACACACTGCATTGTCTTCACTCGACGCGCGCTTCAATCCGTTGCGTTGCTGATACTCTCTATTCGTTCTGTTGAAATAACAAAATAATTAAAACGTTTGCGTGTCCCTGCTTGATATACAACCACTGATGAACATAATCGTTTTGATGAGAGAAAAAAAACTATACGAAAAAAAAAAAAAAAGAATCCATACAAGGGCGGATTCAAACTCTCAACCTCTGACACGGCTGGCGAAAGCTCTACCACTGTACCATTCATATACACGTTAATTATATAGGCGGATCTATGTATTGGCACTGACAGCATGTATTAGGCTACATCTCATTAAACGACAAATTAAACCCCATGTAACCTACTATTTAAATCGATTGCTGGACATCGTAATGTTATTGGCGTCCATGTTCATTGAATTTTGAAATCAGATAGAGCCGGCCAGAGCGCTGCATAATAAGTAGCCACGCCGGCTTAAATTCAGTATGGAAATACACACCGACAATGACACGCCCATCCTGCGTTCTAGAATCTCAGAAAAACAAGCCGATTTCAACATCAAAATGTACGCTTTTAAATATACCAATACTGCTATCTCAAACATGGAGAGGCTTCTTCGTGATCTCAACTAACAGATTCTGCAAAAAAACGAAAATCACCAATTTTGAAAAAAAACGCTTCTTTCTCATTTTGCTCGAAAGTTGTGCTGCCGACTTGTGTCCCTGGTTTCCGTGACGGGTCACATATACACTTAAATATATAATGTATTATAAATATAATAATTGTATTGCACCTGACTACATTGTTGCACCATCAAGATATGTGTTTACCGTTTAGATTATGCAGGGGAAAAAGAGAATTGATTTTAGCCATTGACCTCTTGGCAAATCTCAGCACAGAGTGAGACTTTGTTGACACAAAAATCTCAATCATTGCTGTAAAGGTATTTAAGAGATCTCATCTTTGATATTTATTTCCTACAGGGATTTGTGTCTTTCTCAACAGTGTCATTCATAGACTCTTCCTTCTTCAGCCGTAGGAATCCAAACCCGCTGGGTTTGATTAATCATGCAATGTCACTTAGAGGTTAACCACTGAAGCCCTGCTGCTTTATCTATCTGCTTTTATCCATTCACCAATTGAGGAACAATATGCTCAACCAACTCCAAAACGTTCAAATACGGGACACAACAAAAATCCATTGAAAAGGAATATACATTCAATAAATGATGCAAGTTACTAAGTGTTTGTGTATCTGCATTTGTCTTGTTAAAGGACATTCCTCTCAAAATGAGTAAACTGTTCTCAGTCCAAACTGCACTGAGCTCGGTAAAGGCACTTTGGAGGGGAAAAAAGTTCACAGTTAAAAAGCTGAACAAATGATAAATGTAAATCTTGAATTTAAGCTAGATTCCTCCATTGAAAATGAGTGAGAAAAGACAAAACAGTTATTCTGAGACAATTTGTTACGAGTAAGATAAGCATTATTTGTAATTTAAAATGACTTTCATAAAAGCTCTCTGAGCAGTAGGTGCTTTGCTATTAGTATGAAACATTACATACTTCATTTAGGATGTCGTGCAACATTGCATAGAGCCTGTGAAAGCTCATACTGAGAGTACATACTATTGAGAATATGGTCTTTTAAGCATCATCAACTGCACTAATATTTGAGCGAACTATCCTTTAAAACCCGACTTTGAGCTGTGCTGTTGATTCTTTATACCCCCGTTAACTACATCTACTTGTGTACACACTACACACACCCTTATGCTCAGCAAAAAACAACTTTTCACTCTATTCTAAGGGTCAGAAATAATGGTTCAGTTTAAAAAAGCTGAATCATCACTAGAAAATGGGTATGAGCTTCACAATATCAAGAACATGCTCTCATAAATCATTGTAAGGACGTAGAAAAAAATACAATAACGGAATTTCGAGGGGTTGCATGAGTGAATCTGAGCAGTGTATTCAGTCTCTGGAAAATATGCCCACTTCACTCAGAGATGGGATTCCTACCCCCTGCTGAATGTCATCTATAACACACAGACTTCCACACATTTATCATTCACCACTGAGCATGTGTGTGTGTATGTATGTGACAAGGAAGAATTGTGTCCATATAACCTCACACAGAGAGGTGGTATGACCAACCTGCTTGAACTGTCAGTGAAGGGCTATTGGCTATACCTTTCAAAAATGACGAATAGAGGTGTGTAAAACAAAGTCCTATAGGCTTTTGTCAATCAAAAAATTGACGGATAGTTCACCCAAACATTATGTCATCATATACTCTACAATGTCGTTCCAAACCTGTATGATTTTCTTCTGCAGAACACAAAAGTAACCAAACGGTTTTGGTGACTATTGAAAAAACACTGAGCCATTTCTCAAAATATCTTCTTTAAATGTTCCACATTTTTGGGTGAACTATCCCTTTAAAGAAATATAAGATACACATACTAAAGAGATGAAGTAATTGTTGAGTATGAAGTACTATTAACATACTATGGAAGTTTGTTGCGGCCAAATAATAATAATAATAATAATTCAGAAAATGAAATAGTAGGAACTTTTTTTGAGTTTCACAGTTCACTTCTTTCTCTGAATTTTTAGTTCATATCTTGCAATTTGTACTTTATAACTCACAATTGCAAGTTATCTCACACACACAAAATTCAGATAAAGTTTGGAATTGAGAGTTATAAACTCTGAATTGTGAGATATACATTTCGTATTTGTGGGGGGAAAAAAGGCCACAATTGTAAAATAAAAAGTCGCAATTACCTTTTATATATTTTTTATTCCATGGCAGAAACAAGCTTGCATAACATACAGTATAAAGTCAGGTACACAGTATATGTGATATTGTCCATTATTTTAGGTTTGAAATACATTTTTGGTTTTATTTATTGAACGAAAAAGGAAAGTAAGAAGGAAAAAACGAATAATGAGCTGCTTTATTGACGACTTTCCGCAGTTAAAGGGGAACTATGCAGGTTTTTTTCTAGCTTAATTTACAGCTTCGGAGTCATTGGAATGGTTATATGACTTTTTTCGGGTTGAATGGTGGTCTTCTTGCACCCCCCTAATGCCTGTGAGCGGAAAAAAACACCCTTGCAACTTTGGGCCGGCGGGCCAAGTATTGCGTAATATCAGGTCTCGCGATGTAACGAATTGCTTTATGGCACTGCACACATACACTATCTAAACATTTATATGCTATCCTTCTGCGTATCTTACATACCTCAGTGGACATGGCTCTGTGCGTTCGCAGGCTTCTTTGAAAACAAATGCACATGACCAGAGGGAGAAGATGGGAAGGGGGAGAGTCGCCAACGAGTTTTGACGACAGTGTTGTCAAATATATATTCCGAAGCTGTAGGGGGAGCTCTATAGAGAAACCCGCGGGCAAAAACAGCGAAGAAATTGCCAAACCTGCATAGCACTGCTTTAAAAACACTGTTTGGGTGTTTACATGAGATAAAACATTTCACTGTATCTGTATCTTACAGCATATCATCTGATGTTCAGTCATGTTCAGTCAACTGCTTGTACCTCTTGGTCTGATATTTTATAATTTAAAGCTATTAATTTGAAAGTGTGGCTTAAAGCAGCACTCAGTAACTTCGGGACTTCTTCGCTGTATTCCTCGCTTTTTGCTCGCAGGTTTCTCTCTATAGCTCCCCCCACAGCTTCGGAATAGATATTTGACAACACTGTCGTAAAAACTCGTTGTTGATTCTCAGACACCAGAGGCTATAGATCAACGACATCAAAGCAGATGGGACGTTCTTTAAAACGTCTTCTTCATTCGGGTTAGGACAGCGTGAGGGACCGCAATAATGACAGCATTTTAGCAGATTTCTTTTGGCCGTAAAGCAATTGTTTACATCGCGAGACCTGATATCACGCGAGACTTCCTGACGCGGCGGCCGGCGGCCCGCCGGCTCAAAGTTGCAAGTGCGTATTTTCCGCTCACGGGCACCAGGGGGGTGCGAAACGACCACCATTCAACCCGAAATAAGTAATATAACCATTCCAATGACTCCGAAGCTGTTCAGTTAAGGTAAAAAAAAGTTACTTAGTTCACCTTTAAGTGTCTAAATATTTTGTGAGGCCACTTCGAATTAAATGTAAATTACTCCATCAAACACGCACACAAACAGATCCAAACAAACCGTCTCAGAGCAATTCCCCTGCCATATTAGTTACACATTGTTATTTTGCAAACCCTCAGAAGAACTCTGTTTGCTCTCCAGCCATGAGTCAGCCAGAGACAGCCACAAAGAGGCCGGTGAGACACACAACTGACACCAGATCTCGGGGTGGAGGTCTGTGCCCGTCAGCTGTAGGGAACTGGCCACATCCTCCCTTTGTCCCTGAAAGAACAGTGGTATTCTGTATACTGTGAACTCACAATAGAGAAGCACCTAAATCTGGACGGGTGTGACGGCGTGCCTGGTCAGGGCTTCAGCTGCCTACGCACAAAAATACTGCATGGCACAAAGGATCCTTTTTTGGCTCTTCTATCCAAACACACCCACAGACAAACGCTGCAAAACATTTAATGTTTTGGATTCAGTATGTTTTTTCTTGTTTTCTGTATAACAAATCTAGTCCTAAATCAAGATACATTTAGTAAATTTGTATTATTTAAATGATTTGCCCAAAACTATGAAAGCCCGTTTCAGCCTCAGTTTAGTAAAAAATAAAAATAATAATAGTATATATATATATATATATATATATATATATATATATATATATTACACATACAGTACATATACATATATATATACATATACATATATACATATACATATATATATATACACATATACATATACATATATATATATATATATATATATATATATATATATATATATATATATATATATATATATATATATATATATATATATATATATGTGTGTGTGTGTGTGTGTGTGTGTGTGTGCAATTGCAAGTTGCAATATTTTATTTTGTTTTACTGGAGAACAAGACAATAAAAATAAAAAAAATACACATTTTTCTTTGTTCTTTACGTGCTCTCCATTTAAAGTTAAGTCCCAAGCTACACAGTGTTCATTACAAACAGCTGCTGCTCTCTAATTCTAACAGAAGAATAATCAAATCTTGGATGGGTAATTAAGAAGAGGCTTGCTGCAAGACGATTACGAGGCAGTTGGGCTCTTGAGGAGACAACACTTTAGCTGCTCTACCGAGGCATGATTTATTTGCGATCATATGTTGAGTACCTTCAAAATGTTCTGAGATGATCTTGAGATGATCTACATCAACGCCTGTGTACACTGAACCTGTGGCAGGTTCAAACAAAGATTTGTCAAATGAAGCTTTGCCAAAAAAAAAATATACTTTGCCAAAAAAAAAAATACTTCCAGCATTTGATCTTAATGAGATGTGAGATCATAGTGATATGTGAAAAAAATATCTACAATATATATATATATATATATATATATATATATATATATATATATATATAACATTTTTAATTTTTTTTATGATCATGCACTTTATTTTATTCCATCTTGTACCACTCGGAGGTCATTTCAAGATACAGTGGGTTTCAAAGATCTGAGCCAGTCAATGATGTTAAACATCACAACACAGAGTAAAATATTTAGTGGGCGGCTATGAATAGTAGCCTTATCAAAGCAGACATGTATACACTATGACGGGAGGAAAAACAAGAGAAGGAGAAACTGCAAATAAATACGGACAGAGATGCAGAGCAAACGAAAGGGAAGTGTAAAGGAAATCTTTCAGGATGTATGCGCTTCAGATTAATGACATTAGTCAGAGTACAGAGCAGGGGGCGGAGGGGTTTACATGATTGGATTTGGCTCTGATAAAAACGAGAAAGGAGAAGAGAGAGAGAGGAAAAAGAGCGATGGAGACCGCAGGGGTCACGCCTGCCAGCATGTGGCCGTGTGGAGGGGGTAGAGTCAGAGGGTTTGTGGGCACCACAACGCTGCTTTGATTAACATCATGTTCACGTCACATTAACATACACTGTAATCCACCCTTGGAAATAAACCCTCCTTTTCAACTTCATCCCGTTTCAGTCTGAACGAGGGAAACAAAAGGGGAAAATTGAGTCGAATCAACTTAATTGCATAATTAAACAATCAATTTATTCTCCTTCTAAGACAACAAAACAACAACAGTTAAGAAGGACCTATTATGCCCTTTTACAAAGTCTTGATTTTGTTATTGGGGTCTACTAGAAGAGGTTTTCATGCTTGAATGTTGAAAAAATGCAAATATTTTACTTTGTTGCAGCACTTCTCTTCCCAGACTGTCAGTAATGCTCTGTTTAGTCCCTGTCTCTGTGAAGCCCCTTCTTCCAAAAAGCACAATGAGCTCTGATTGGTTGGCTGGATCAGTGTGTTGTGATTGGTCAACGGCTTTGAGCGTGTTTCGGAAATGCCTCTTACCATAACTGCGTTAAATACGGCAGGAAAATACAGTATCTCTTCAACATAGGGACAACACACTACTAACACAACTCAACTAGGCCGCACCCTGTTTATTTTGTGTATGCATCCTGCAAAGTTTTAAATCTGAAAGTGCACCATATATAAAGTTATTGTCTTTCAAAAGTAAGAGTCGACTCTGAGTCAATGAAATTAATAATTTTTCAAACGAGTCATAAGCCGTTTCGTTGTGACGTCAAGACGAAACATTAGCATATTGCCCACCCACTTATTGCACGCACAGACACCAGGGAAAACTTGAACCTCAAACACTGCAGCTGATTCCTGTGGATACTGGACAGCATCATGTCGAGAAGATGCTGTGCTCTACAATGTGTAGGTAAAGCCAGTTTTTTTCACTGCCCAAGGAGCAGCATGTGAAGAATCAGAGATACCACAATTATCACGATACCACAGCAGTATAATCCTAAACTTTTGCTGTGTTCCCTTTATTTCACTGATGACTGCTTCTCAAATCTCTGAGTTAAATGCATGATTCGCAAACCGCTTGCTCTTGAAACATGGTGTTCAAAATACTTAGTTTTGAGTTTTATATTGTGTAGGTCTCCTGCTAACTGGCTAACTCACGTTATTACTGTCTTACTGAAATACTTCTGCTAATCAGTTGTTGGCCACTATTACCTAAAACTGTGTCTATTAATGCAGATTGTCTGTCGTTCTCACTACTTTGAGGAAAGATTAAGCATGAAGCAAGATTTGTTTTACCAACGTTTATGTTACATCAGTCATTCATGCTAGACCTCGGCTAATGTATGCACTGTTATTGATACAGTTCTCATGTGTTCACCGCAATAAATTAGAAAAATACTCTGTAAATTAGTACAAGTAAAATAATCGGTTTGTTGATGGACATGCACTTGTTAATGCTGATGATGAGGAATTACAGTTGCAACATCTCATAATGTACCTCAAACTGAGTTGCGTATCATTGAGAAACGTCCTGCTCGAGTCATCCTTGCGATGGAGGTTTGGGTTGAAGAACTAGTTCTTCCAGTGTTTCATCATCGGACTCTCGCTCGGATTGATATGGTAAAATCAACATCATTGTTCATTACTGTGTTTAGTTTACGGTGTAGGAAGCCTCAGGACAAGCAGAGCTGACGTTGTTATGGCAATGGGCGATTTTGTTTTTGACACGCGCGCTGTACGCGGTAAACCAATCACAACAGACTGAGCTGCCTGGCCAATCAGAGAAGAGTAGCTCGCGGAAAGGCGGGATTTAGAGAGATTGATTCATCTGACGAGTCGTTTGAGAATCACTGAAAATGTGGTGATGTGCAAATGTATATTATGAGAAAATTAAACAGTTTTTTGACCTTTGATACATGTAAACATGTTGTAGGAGACTCCACAACAACATTAGGAAACTTTAAAATAGCATAATAGGGGCACTTTAAATGAGGAATATTGTGACGTGTTCATTCCTGGAAAATACAATTCAGAAACAGTGCTTACTAATATAGAGAATAACTATAAAAAATTAAAACAAATTAAAAATAAAAGTTGAAAACATATGCCCTTCCTAACTGAGGAAGTTCTTGTCCAGGCCCTTGTCATTTCTAGACTGCAATACTCTTCTGGCTGGACTTCCATCGTGTGCAATCAAGCCTCTACGATCCAGAAAGCAGCAGGAAGACCAGTCTTCAAGAGAACCCACGACACACCTCTGTTTCTCACTGGCTACCATTTACGGATCACATCAAGTTCAATACATTGATGCTTGCATATAGAACAGCCACGGGCTCTGCACCCTCCCACCTCCACCTGCTTTTATGAGTCTACATCCACTCCAGAAGCCTGAGGTCGGTAAGTGAGCAACGCCTTGTGTTACCCTCACTGAGAGGCACAAAATCAATTTCCAGAACATTTTTGTTAACTGTTCCTTGGTGGTGGAATCTTCTCAACCCTATCTGGAACGCAGAGTCTCTGACAATATTCAAGAAACAGCTCAAAACTCATCTCTTCTGTCAGCACAGAAAATTACGATGATTTGCTTGTATTCCTCATTTGTAAGTCGCTTTGGATAAAAGCATCTGCTAAATGAATAAAAGTAAATGTAAAAAAAGAGTAATAGGTCGTCTTTAATTGCGGGCCTTGTTCTATTTGGCTGTGGCAAATTCATTAGTCCTGAGTTTATTGTTTGTAATGTGGATTTGTGTTGGGCAAATACTAATATTGCAATAGTATTTTTGCTGTATGTGTGTGTGTATTGTAGGCTATTAAGTCTGCAGCACACACAGTTGGTGTGTGGGAAAGACACCAGGTTCAAACTCAGTTCTGCAGAGCCCTTAGAGGCTATTCAAGGTGTCTGAGCTTAAGATCACACCGCTGGAGATCAGCACACACTCGCCTGCTTAATTCAGCTTAATGTGCAGGCTAAAGCAAAACTTTGTCTGGCTGCAAGTGAACATTTAATTTGAAACCTGAGGTTTCAGCCTTGATTCTTTGGCAAGGACATTGTAACATTGATGCACTTTTAATTTACTCACCTTGTTGACGTTTCTTTCTTCTATGGAGCACAAAAGAAGAATTATGTGTAGAATTTCTCAGTCATTGACAAGACAAAGACAAAAAGTGTCAATTTCTCTAAATATTTTCTTTTGTGTACCGCATAAGTCAAACAGGTTTGTAACGACATAAGGGTGAATAATTACATTTTTGTGTGAGCTATCCTAAGATCTTAAAGATTCAAGACAACTGATTACATTTATGTGACTTAAAGTGGATTCAATACATTTTATTATTTTTGTGTCCCTAGAGAATCAAACCTATGACTTTTGTGTCGCCATGCTTTACCCATTGCGCTACATGTTTTGCTCCATCTGGAACTGCAATGTGTTTATGTTATACATTTGGATGTATGTTAAAGTGAAAAATGACAGTGAAATTACTGTAGTAGGTTGCTGATTTCTATTGTTCATTATGGTGATGATGTTGATGGCAATTATGACATTGAATTTGACAGTGATGATGATGGTAGCAGTAATGAGAATGACTATGGCAGTGATGATGATGTTAATGACAATTTTACAAAAAGCAGCTGTGTTCTGTGATGATTAATAAATCAGACAAATCTTAAGATGGATTACTTCTATAGAAGTGTTATAGCTAGGATAGTGAGTGAAAGTTTGCTTGTCATGCCAGTATATTTGGCTATTTTCTATTGCAGAAACCATGATTAACATTCAAATTTAAAACAGAAACTAAATGTAATTTTTTTTTTGAAAAAAACAGAATAAAACAATTTCCTCAGATGAGAGGCAAGATTAGAATCCAATAAAATATGTTTGACAGATAATGAGCTCTGATACATATGGGAGGGTTTTAGTAAGATCAGCTCAAAAAGGAAAGAGGAGCAAAGACAAGCAAGCATACAAACAGGGACAGGGAGAACTGGGAACAGTGGAGAGACAAGGCTGCCAGCGGATTATTGTTTGAACATATTGGAGAGGATTTAGTGAAATTAGGGAAGCAGAATAGATAAATAGTGTGCTAAAGAACAGCACATGTTGGAACTCAACCTCTCAGTTAGGCAAGCAGTCATGGTGCCGATGTGAAGCGCCAGAAAAGATCTGCAGGTGGATTCATGAAACACTCATAAGAATAAAATTAATATTTTTCTTAACTGCTATTTTCTAAATTAAAGAGGCTATAATTTAAGCATTTTCATTTATTAATTGCTTTTTATTGCCAATGTGTCAACAGCTTGAAACAAAAATTAAAAAACGAAACCTTCCCTGACTTCCTAGGTTGTCTATGAAAGCCTGCAAGACTGATTTTTATGTGAAGGACTCTGGATGTTTTTTTGCCGGGAATCCGGCCCCAGCATGGTGATATCGACAGTTGGAAGGAGTGTTACAACTTATAAAAGGTCACTTTATTGTGGAAATGTGTTTTTATTAATACTTTAAAGATAAGTCAAAGTCATTCAGTTGTTTAAAGGTTAAAAAAAATATATACTTTTACTGAAGATTATAAAGGTCAAACAAATAAACAAACAAACGTCTTGAGAAAATCTGGGATTCAAAATTGCATTTAAAAAATAGTGTTAAAGTTTTAGGTCTTGAAAAAAAAAAAAAAAAAAAAAGTTGTGACAAATTAAATTAGCACATTTGTGCTTAAAGTAAAGTAATTCTGTCATTGCTGCATTTATTGCAGTAGCAACCATCTGGCCAAGTTCAATATGTCAAAGCCAACAACCACTAAAGGGATTTAATTGTTGCCTTTAATTGTAATGGAGGAACAGAAAAGAGAGAGGGGAGAGAGAGAAAGACATGGCAAGAGATTATGTTTTTATAGGGATCTCTGGTCACTCTAAGCTGTTGATGCCCAAAAACTGACCCACTAATAACAAAGTGAAGAGAATCACAAACAATAACTTACAACCTCAAACCAATGTGTTTATTTTCAGCTGTGCTAAGTCATGTTTGATAGACATAAGACAGAAGAAGAACAAGAGCGAGAGTCACACACCAGCTAAATATAAAGTCGGCATGAAATGAAAATCTAAATGCATGTTATTGATATTATTGTGAGTAATTCATCCATAGATGTTGTTCATTTCCATCTTCCATTGAAATGACAGACTTCTCTCTGGTAACATTATTCTCCAATAATTTAGTCTGCTTTAACTTCGCCCCTTTCTTACAATCAATCTTACAATCTGCCTACATCCAATTAACGACCAATGGATAAAACCAAGTCCAGCCCTACATTTTTTTTACTTTAACACTTTAATCAGATGTATGTCACAATACGGAAGATTTGATGCTCCATCTGTTTCATCGTAACTTTAACGTAAAAAATGTTAGGCAATGCAATACCTGTTAACATCAGTATTGACACCACTGAGGGAACATTGCAAAGATGCTATCAGTTTAGTATTAAAATACAATCAATCAAAATTAAACTGGATAAAGTCAGCATGAGATCGAGGTTCTGATTGTCTTTTCTTCCCTATCGTCTATAGCCTATCGTATATATCTGCTATGCTTCTGGAACAAGAAAACATTTAGGGCGGGACTTGATTTTGTCCATGAATTGATTGTGGTTTGCTATTGGTCGATCTCGTGAGTGACAGCTAGTCCCACCCTCAGGCCAGTAAACACATCATCAGTGAAGAGATGTCATTGCAAGAGGGAGGGGAAGTTATTTTGTTTAAATATTACGAGGACACATGAAAAGTCAATGTGAAAAAAGATGTGCATGGATAAATAAGTTCTGTCATGAAACTTTAGATGGCACAGGCTGATCCTTAACGTAACCTGCTAAGTCATTGCTGCTCAACATTTAAAAAGTTGGCCAATGTTTACTATAACAGTTTGTAGTACGCTTTCAGAGTTCCCCTGAGTTCCCCCCAACTCCACCTGAATAGATTTGCTAAGGGTAATTTCATATACTATTTGTGCAGCAGCAGCAGCATGTCTTACATGCTCACAGCACCATGTCTGTGTATTGGCAGTAGCAAATCTCTTCCAAGAGTTGTCATGATAGAAATAATTTATAATTAAACACTGTCTACAATATTCCATAAAAAACTAGAATTGTCCTTTTTTGATTTCATGGTTACTTTAAAGTGTGGTTCTAAAGAGGATGGATTAAGTTAAAGTATAAGCAAAAAGCAAGTTTCCATTACTCGCACTAATATTAGTAGAGTTTGCCCGATTATATGTGTGTGCATTCAAAACTGTAAGAGTCATGAAAGCTTAGTGAAGATTACAGCGTGTGTGCACTAGATAGGAATCAAATACAAAAGGATTGAAGTGGATTGAAATGTAGCTGCATTTGGCGAAAATATTTAGACAACAGGTTGACTAGAGTGTATGTCAGTTTTTCATCCTCATAGATGAGCAAGATCTGGATTAGGGAAGATAAATCTATCGTTCACTGTGACATGCGGCTGAAGATCTCAAAGATCAGTGTGCGAGGTTGGTGGGCTCCATCTGTGTGTTTGGTATGGAGTGATTAGAATGACCTTTGATGGTCCGATTCATTTCCTGTAGGTCTGCATGTCACTGTTAAGCAAGGGTTGGCTTACGCTTGTCGTCTCTTGGTAATATTACACCAGATATAACAGTACATTCTGGCTCAAACCCAGCCTACATTGTCTATATTAGAGATGTGATGTACAGCACATAGTAATTGCATTTAATTGGAAACGGGACCATTGGGATACAATCATGGAATTGACCTTTAAGGTTATTATAGTGTCCTTAGTTCTTCCTATATTTATGATATTAACCAACACAGTCAACTGGTGTATGATCCCATAATGCAGGTTTGTTTATGATGGTAAAAATAAATTAATGAACTAACAAAGAGCAATACATTTGCAGTATTCATTAATTTTTGTTAAATGTCAATAATAATAAAACATATTATGGAAAAATCCCTAATCTGAAAATTACCTATACAATAAACTATTAATGAAACATGTATTTAATGATAGCTCCTCCATTCACTTTTTCCAAAAATAAATAAATTAATTAATTAATTAAACAAAATGTATAATGAAAACAAACACAAGAAAACATTCACAAACAAGAAAAAAGAATTATAATTAACATTAACCAACATTAAAAATACACTAAATTAAGTAATGGTGTGAAATATTATTCTATTTTCATATATTTTAAAATGGCATTTGTTCCTGTGATGGCAAAGCTGAATTTTCCGCATCATTACCCCAGTTTTCAGTGTCACATGATCCTTCAGAAATGATCCTATTTTTTACAGAACCTAAACTTTTGAATGATAGTGTATATTAATAAATTCTGTAAAAGCTTGTTCATTGTTGTTCATGACAGTAAAATTAGCCGTCACACAGTATTCATTTTGTAAATATATTTTTGGTGGAATACAATACATTTCAAGTTCACCTTCTAAAGCACACCCAACCATCACACTTATCTGCTTTTTTTCAAGGACATCATATAAAGAAGAAAAACAAGAACATCAGGGGCTGACCTTAAACACAGGCGAAGTAATTGAATAAGGAATTGAAACCATTACTACTAACTGGAGCTCAGAAGCGTGGATAAGACCCTTACTCCCATTACTTTGGCACATTTAACCCATTTGTTAAGTGCTCAACTATGTTCACCTAAGTCAAACACAATAAAGATCCAAGAGATGATGGTGCAGAATCATATCTAAAGTTATAAATATAATATATCAAATAATATCACTTTCATCTAGCTTCTTTCACCCTGTGTTAAGCCAGCCAACAGTATTATGTGAACTCAACCACAGCACTTTCTCCACAGCTTATTTTAAATCAGTGCTCATAGAAGGTCACTTAGAGGTCTTCTTGCCATTTCAACTGAAAAAAATCCATAAGGATTATTACTCGAAACAAAACGAACTTGCATTTGACGTGAACCAGAGTCCACTTGATTTAAAAGTTTGGTTTGTTTTGGTCAAACTCAGGTTTGGACCAGCAAACCACATCCGAGTGCATGAAAAGATGGTCTGGGGTATGACTTTTTGGTTTAGTTGATACAGAAAAAAAACATCATAAATTGTGAAAGTGAACTGCTGACACATTGAATTGTAGCGATAAACGGTAAAACGGGCACAACGCTAAAACTTATCCTGAACTAAAATGGATTGAAGATACTACAAATTAATGGGTATAGATGGCTAAAATGTGTTAAAAATATTTAACAGCTTATCTTAATGCCTCATACTGTAGGTACTGTAAATTGTTTAAATAAAGTTATACTCAAGCTATTTGTTAATTTATTTAATTAAGTTAATGGACTCCATGCACAATCGCTTCTGCGTTTTAGCCACAGTGGCCACTGCAGTGAATGGTATAATTTTGTATATGCTAACATTTTTGGTCACACTTTATATTAGGTGTCTTTAACTACTATGCACTTACATAACATGTACTTATTGTTCATGTTGTATTGCAAAACACTTGTGCTGCTATATATGTTTTGTTTACAAATTGTACACTGATACTTGTACTACAGTTTTCGTCAAAATGTACAATGCAAAAACAGATATGAGTGGAAAAAGGGAGAGAAATGAATTCAAACTGTGGTTCGAACCAAATAATCAATGTGAAAACAGCCTAAAATTTCACTTTTTGAGAGTGTATTTGAACAATAAACTAAGACCAAATGAGTTAAATTGGCAGGGGGAGGGGCAGAGCATCCTTGATTAGTCTCTCTTTATAGTATGCTTTCAATCATCCGCTAATGACCGTAAAGCTAATCAAGATTCCTTCCTCCCTCCTCTCGTACCCTTGTACTCACGGCCCAAAGGTATAGAGCGTTTCCAGTGTAGGGCAGGGACACTCAATAACAGCTCTACTTTATGCAAATGCATGCTAACCTACAATGGCTTCTGTGAGACAACACACGGGCAAATACACACACACACACTCACTCTCAAATGCCCTGCAGCAATGCTAGCGCGCTGCTCAATATCAGGGCCAGTGTGTCAGCAAGGCAGCGTGAAGAAAAAAGCACACTCAACATTGCAGAAATCAATCACGCCAGCCCTGTGCTAAAAACGCTAACACTTTACCTGTTTAGCAGCCTCCAGGTCTGTTTTCTAAAGAGCATACAGCGTGCCCTACCATGTCCTTTTCAAAAAACCATGAAGCGGCTTAAAGGCCATATTGTGTGGCAGCCATTTAGCAGAACAAAACACACCACCAAGGAGACAAAGTATAGCAGTTGTGGTTATATTTTGCAAATGCTAGTCAAACTTCCTAGCAGTTGATTAAACGTAGATATCATGATAAGCTACATGGCATATGGAAATGAAACCATCTTTCCATTTACAATCATGGCTAATAGTAGGGGTGAGTGGTATGAATGAAATCTTGCAGCCTTTCATGGCATAAGTAAAAAAAAAATATATGACAGTAACATTTTATTTAATCAAACTTTCAATATTCAACTATTAAATCCTTCATATATACATTACAGGTCAAAAGTGAGGAGTCAGTAAACATTAAATTGATCAAAAGTGAAATTTAGGCATTAATAAGACAATGCTACAAAAGATTTCCATTTCAAATAAATGCTTTCTATTCATCAGACAATCTAAAACAGCAAAGCATGGTTTCCGCAAAAAAGTATATATATATATGTGTGTGTGTGTGTGTGTGTGTGTGTGTGTGTGTGTATGTATGTATGTATGCATGTTTAGGTGAGTGTATATATATATATATATATATATATATATATATATATATATATATATATATATATATATATATATATATATACACACACACACATACATATATACATACATACACATATATATATGTATGTATGTATGTATGTATATATATACACATATATACTCACCTAAAGGATTATTAGGAACACCATACTAATACTGTGTTTGACCCCCTTTCGCCTTCAGAACTGCCTTAATTCTACGTGGCATTGATTCAACAAGGTGCTGAAAGCATTCTTTAGAAATGTTGGCCCATATTGATAGGATAGCATCTTGCAGTTGATGGAGATTTGTGGAATGCACATCCAGGGCACGAAGCTCCCATTCCACCACATCCCAAAGATGCTCTATTGGGTTGAGATCTGGTGACTGTGGGGGCCATTTTAGAACAGTGAACTCATTGTCATGTTCAAGAAACCAATTTGAAATGATTCGAGCTTTGTGACATGGTGCATTATCCTGCTGGAAGTAGCCATCAGAGGATGGGTACATGGTGGTCATAAAGGGATGGCCATGGTCAGAAACAATGCTCAGGTAGGCCGTGGCATTTAAACGATGCCCAATTGGCACTGAGGGGCCTAAAGTGTGCCAAGAAAACATCCCCCACACCATTACACCACCACCAGCAGCCTGGACAGTAGTAACAAGGCATGATGGATCCATGTTCTCATTCGGTTTACACCAAATTCTGACTCTACCATCTGAATGTCTCAACAGAAATCGAGACTCATCAGACCAGGCAACATTTTTCCAGTCTTCAACTGTCCAATTTTGGTGAGCTTGTGCAAACTGTAGCCTCTTTTTCCTATTTGTAGTGGAGATGAGTGGTACCCGGTGGGGTCTTCTGCTGTTGTAGCCCATCCGCCTCAAGGTTGTGCGTGTTGTGGCTTCACAAATGCTTTGCTGCATACCTCGGTCGTAACGAGTGGTTATTTCAGTCAAAGTTTACATTTACATTTACATTTATTCATTTAGCTGACGCTTTTATCCAAAGCGACTTACAATTGCTATATATGTCAGAGGTCGCACGCCTCTGGAGCAACTAGGGGTTAAGTGTCTTGCTCAGGGACACATTGGTGTCTCACAGTGGATTCGAACCCAGGTCTCTCACACCAAAGGCATGTGTCTTATCCATTGCACCACCACCACCGTTGCTCTTCTATCAGCTTGAATCAGTCGGCCCATTCTCCTCTGACCTCTAGCATCAACAAGGCATTTTCACCCACAGGACTGCCGCATACTGGATGTTTTTCCCTTTTCACACCATTCTTTGTAAACCCTAGAAATGGTTGTGCGTGAAAATCCCAGTAACTGAGCAGATTGTGAAATACTCAGACCGGCCCGTCTGGCACCAACAACCATGCCACGCTCAAAATTGCTTAAATCACCTTTCTTTCCCATTCTGACATTCAGTTTGGTGTTCAGGAGATTGTCTTGACCAGGACCACACCCCTAAATGCATTGAAGCAACTGCCATGTGATTGGTTGATTAGATAATTGCATTAATGAGAAATTGAACAGGTGTTCCTAATAATCCTTTAGGTGAGTGTATATATATATATATATATATACACATCTATCTAGTATTACATGCTATACTGACATACCGCACAGCCATAAGATACTGCATTGTCATTGTCTGTCCTTAAATGACAAATCATAAGGTTAGCCCAAGTTAAGCAGCCAGTATATTGATGGTAGATGGACAGATATGGTAACAATTTGAGAGCATGATCGTGATATTACGCACCAGTGATGACGTTCTCACTGGCAGATTTGCACACATGGAGGGCACCTTGAACTCTGTGGTCATAAAATGACATGGCATCAATTTACAAAGGTTGGGAAGAGGGCTTCACTCCCACAGTAATCAGCTCATGTTCCAATCAATAGGTGGGAGTCCGCCTGCTGAATTATTCAGCACAAACGCTCTCTCAAACCAAGAGAGCAAAGAAGCAGTGAAAATGATATAAACCTCAGTACTACTATAATAGCGGACATTTAATTTAATGGTCAAACCATTAGATGAAACTTGCTTGAGCTCAAATCTATTTCAGAGGGCTTGTGGAAACTCGTTTAGCTACTTTTTGCGGTCTCTTTATTCTTTGTGTTTCCTGAATTGATTAGTATGTGGGAACATTGCATACATTTGTATGTGTATTGCATACTGTGCGTGTGTGTGTGTACCATTAAAGTGCCCATATTATGCTCATTTAAAGATTCCTAATTTTGTAGTGGAGGTCTCCTACAATAGAATTACATGCATCAAAGGTTAGTTTTCTTATAATATACATTGCACATCACCTCCTTTCTCAAAGAGTCTGGAAACGGTTTGTTTGAAGATTCAGTCTCTCTAAACCCCTACTTTGCAAGAGCATACTCTGCTCTGATTGGTCAGCTGGCCCAGTCTGTTATGATTGGTCTACCGTTTGTAGCGCGTGTCAGAAACGAAACACCCATTACCATATCTGAATTTCAGCTCCGGAGGCTTTTTTCTGTATCAATTCCCGTAGACAATTTATAAGACAAGACAGTAAAGAATATAAGCATAACTCTTTCTTTCACCTGTGATGTGAATGTTTAGAAGCTAAAAACACAATATATACTATGTAATATGGAGTATAAACAGATGCAAAAATAGAAATGTCCCATTCCGTGGCATATGGCCTGGTATGGCGCCTGATACGGTGGCCGTATGGTTGAACAGCGCTGTGAGATGGTGCCATTTTTTTCACACCTCAGATGGGGCGAAGCAGTCACCTCTCTCTGGCAAACCCACAGGGCATCATTTACACCACCGAATGTGGGAAGAGGGGGAAGGTCTGCCATTCACAGAGTCACATGCACAAACCAAGACTATCACGATTAAACATACCTAGCAAGTGTCACAGCACAGGCACTCTGTAAACAACCACCGCTAATGAGCACCTTGCACAAGCCTTAAATAAATGCTAAACGTAAATGTGTGAGAGCTTCACATACGCGATATGCATTTAGAAAGGTATTAGCACCAACATTGGAATATGTGTATAATGAGTTGTTGGTCTGCATATTTTGGACCTGTATTAAGTCAGCATGCACTACAAAGGAATTGCTAAAGCTGAAAACAGACCCATTGTCACTAGGGACTCTTTGATGCCTACATGCCTTATTCCAATTCATGCTAATAAGGCTAAACACAGCAGATGGGAGAACGGTGGCACCTTAGAAGAAAGGAAAGGGAAAGGATGTATAGGTGATAAAGAGTGTGCAGAAAAAAGAGAGACTGAAAATGAGTGTGTGTCACTTACACTGTGCATTGTAAATTGTCCGACCGCTAGCTTAATAAACCTACTAAATAATGTCTTAATAGAAATGTAAAATTGCAGAAAATTTTTGTGAGGTACTTATTTTAGTATCATTAAGATACTATTATAGTTTTCATTGATATTTCTAATCCGTTTCATTTTAATATTTTATTTAGTTTTAGCAATTTTGTTGTGTTTTTGATATTTTAATCGTTTTTTTTAATTTCTATATATTCTTTTTCATTTTTATTTCATTTACATTTTTTTTGTTATTTTAGTAATTAAAGTTAAACTAAATTAAAATAAGAAATGCTGCCGTAGCAAATTGCTAAAAAAAAAAAAAAAAGTTTACGTTTTTTTATATTTTACTTTATTTCAGGTAACGAAAAGTTCTGCCTTTCAGTTAAAAAATAACCTTTTTGATCGAGTTTGATGGAGTTTCAGTTTCAGTAGCTCAACCAACCTGAAAAACTCATTCTTTTAGGAGTTGTTTGAGCTCAAGAAGCTAAATTTATAATGTCATATGCCATTGTTGTCAGATTTTGTTGTCAAAACTTAATCTTGACAAACAGATTCCCTGTTTACAGAAAACAACTGCCAGGTCTGGTTACCAATATGTCCGCCAAGTGAACTGGATTGCCTTAAAGGATATTTGATAGAAGTAAACAGAAAGTCCCCACCAAGATAGAACAACAAACATGATTGTGCGTGTGTTTTATGGCATGTGTCAAGTTGAAATGGGATTGTGTGTGCGTGTGTGTCCCTATATTGTGTGTGTTTATTGTGGACTGTTGATTGTGTGTTGATTGCCTGAAGCAGAACTGTGCCAACCTTGTTTTTCTGCCCTTTATCTGGGTGATAACATACAGTTTTGGAGGTTCTCAAGAATATCTAAGAGTACATGATTAGAAAGAACATGGCAGATGTGACATATTATAGGCACATTGATGTTAAGTGTATATTTATTCCAGTTGTTAACATAGTATTGATATCTAGACATACATTTGGGCAAAAAGTATTAGTCCCAAAAGCAGATTAGTCCTATCTTTTACTTAAAATTGCATGTAACAATATAAATAGATAGCAGGTTTCCCTTTTTTTATTATGCATGTACAGTGGGGTCCAAAACTGAACAATTTTGGATAAAAATTTTAATTCAAACCCTGATAATTTTAGAATATATATAATGACTTTTGGACTCCACAGTATGTGTTTGTAATTGACTGTGTACATCCCATTACCCAGGGAATGTGCCTAATATTCCTCAGTTGCCTCTTATTTTTTGTGATTTGTTTTTCTGCCATGTTTATTATTGCTCATGTGTGCATCTCATAAAATGTCCAAAAGTCCCATGCCGCTGTCTGCAGAATATTAAAACAAAGAAAGAGTCTTTATTGAAATATGCATGAACACAGTTGTGCCAGGCTTAATGATATGTCTGAATTAGCAAGTTGCGGGCGTCATGCAGAGAAGGCGGATCTGATGGGCCGGGTGAGGAAGACAGCACGAATGTAAATGAAGGGTGTGGAAGACGAAAGAAGAAACAGCCTTTGTATAAAAAAGACTTCATATTGTTTTATAAAACATTTGATGTTATTGTATATCAGCAGGCCTCAGATGCTAATGACCACTCGCACACTGTGATTATCTGACTGAATAACAAAACAAAATCATCAAACTGGAAACTGAGATAAAGAGTTATGTTTGACATTATATGATTGTTAGAAATGCATTTTACTATGAACCATATTAACATCTCTAAAATAACATACCTCTCAGCACACAGCGAGATGACGAGTTTCCTGCACAGAACTGATGCTATAATCCATAAACACTTCATGAAGCTTAAATGTGTGTTAGTGAAGGCAGAAGTCAGCACCAGATTGGATTATGGAAGGGTTCTGCCAGCAGGTTCATTGCGTTTTTCCCTCCACTGATGACCTACTTTCCCCTGCCTAACGCATGAATCTTTGTTTATTAGGTATTCGCCTGAGGGGGAAATATATATCCTGATTTATTTTAACAGTCCAAACCATTAAATAACCCATGGAAAAGGTATGTAACTGAATGTTTACATCTTGTCTAGACAGTGAGCAAATAACCCAATCAGTATTCAAATAAAGCTAATCACATAAATGCAACAGTACATACTTGAGTGAGCAATCTTATAATTACCATGAATGCTTTAGTATATAGAAATGGTTCTATCTTGAATTTTTTTAATTATATACATATATATATATTTTTTGTTTTCCTAAAAGTAATTGAAATGTATTAATTTTTTTTAATTTTTTTTTTTATGATTTTGGAAATCTAACTTCGTAAAATGACATTGGGTTTTAGAAAAACACTATAAGATAAAAATAATAATTGTTATTATTAGAAATAGTAGTAGTAGTGGTAGTAGTTGTAGTAGTAGTAGTAGTAGTAGTAGTAGCAGCAGCAGCAGCAATAATAGTAGCAATAGTAGTGGTAGTGGTGGCAGTAGTACTAGTAGAAGTAGTAGTAGTAGTAGCAATAATAGTACCAATAATAGTGGTAGTGGTGGCAGTAGTACTAGTAGTAGTAGTAGTAGTTGTAGCCGTAGTATTAGAAATAGTAGTAGTTGTAGTAGTAGTAGTAGTAGTAGTAGTAGTAGTAGTAGTAGAAGTAGAAGTCGTTGTTGTCGTCGTAGTAGTAATATTTGTACTTCAGTATTGTTAAAGGTACACTCTTCTTCTTATTATTAGTTGTTGTAGTAGTAGTAGTAGTAGTAGTAGTAGTGGTGGTCGTGGTAGTAGTAGTATTAGTAGTAGTAGTAGTAGTGGTAGTAGTAGTAGTAGTAGTAGTAGTAGTAGTAGTAGGAGTGGTGGTGGTAGTAGTCGTAGTAGCAGCAGTAGTAGTAGTAGTAGCAGCAGCAGCAGCAGCGGTAGTAGTAGTAGTAGTAGTAGTAGTAGTAGTAGTAGTAGTAGTAGTAGCGGTGGTGGTGGTAGTAGTAGTGGTAGTAGTAGAAACAGCAGCAGCAGCAGCAGTAGTAGTAGTAGTAGTAGTAGTAGTAGTAGTAGTAACAGTAACAGCAGCAGCAGCAGTAGTAGTAGTAGTAGCAGCAGCGGCGGCAGCAGCAGCGGTAGTAGTAGTAGTAACAGCAGCAGCAGCAGCAGTAGTAGTAGTAGTAGCAGCAGCAGCAGCAGCGGTAGTAGTAGTAGTAGCAGCAGCAGCAGCAGCAGCGGTAGTAGTAATAGTAGTAGCGGTGGTGGTGGTGGTGGTAGTAGTAGTGGTAGTAGTAGAAACAGCAGCAGCAGTAGTAGTAGTAGTAGTAGTAGTAGTAGTAGTAGTAGTAGTAGTAGTAGTAGCAGCAGCAGCAGCAGCAGCAGTAGCAGCAGCAGCAGCAGCAGTAGTAGTAGTAGTAGTAGTAGAAACAGCAACAGCAGCAGCAGCAGTAGTAGTAGTAGTAGTAGTAGTAGAAACAGCAACAGCAGCAGCAGCAGTAGTAGTAGTAGTAGTAGTAGTAGAAACAGCAACAGCAGCAGCAGCAGTAGTAGTAGTAGAAACAGCAACAGCAGCAGTAGTAGTAGTAGTAGTAGTAGTAGTAGTAGTAGTAATAATGGTGGTGGTAGTAGTAGTAGTAATATTTGTTTGTCAATTTTGTTAAAGGTACACTATGTAACTTTTTTATTTTATTTTTATTTACAAAAACGTATATAATGAGCGAGTACATCCATCTTCCAAAATGTGTTTTTGTCTCTATGTGTTTTAAAAAAAAATACAAAATATAATTAATACAACTAAATACTACTAATACATATAATTAAACACTATTAAAATACAATAATGAACTAACACTCTAATTATTGCATCTCAATAAAAGTCTAAAAGGAAAATATTTACTACACACTTCTGTTACCAGACTATGACACAGTATTTAATATGTTGTATCTTTCTCATGTTCAATAACCAGTTTTTGGAAGAATGGTGCAGCAGATGTCCACCAACTCCTCATGATGATTTGTCTACCCCTCATAATAGCTGTTTGGATACATTCAGGATTTTTTTCCCTGAATGACACATAAGTGAATGTTTAAATAAAAAATGAGCAAAGCTCGTATTTTCAGCAGTAAATATTAAAATAAACCAGGAAGAGACTGAGAAGCCAGTTGTGTCTGGCATCATTCAATGAGCATAATATGTTTAAAAGCTTGAGATAATTGACATTGCAAACAGCTGCCAAGAAATCCATGACATTTCATCACCGTCTACTGGAAGGTGGACACTGTTCTTATTAAAAGACTGTTTGAATAGCAATAATGTAAAATCTGTCAAGCATGACAAGTCAAATGCTTTTTTTCCATCTGATTACCTTATCTCTTCTCACAATGAATGCATAACGTGATGGCCTGCTATCTCTATATGGGCGAGAGAGGGTTTCCAAGATGCCTTTTTTGCATTCAGAGTTTTTTTTTTTTTTTTTTTTTTTGACATTATCAGGATTCAATAACAAACTCATGCTCTGACAAATTGGTTTTAAAGGGGCCAATGTCACAGTCAGAAAATAACCAACGTTAATATTTAATGCTGGAGTGTCATTTCATGTCATGAAGAGGGAAATAGCTTCTGTGGCCTCAAGTTACAATGGTTCACTGACCCTAATGGAAGTGGCAGACAGGGCAATAAAACAAAGAATTTCAAAATGAATAGTCAAGATCACGTTTCAGTATCTCCTGGTGAAGCATACAATCTCAAATGAATAAATAAATACATGCGTACTGTACATACATTCGCCTTTTTCACCGACAATCCGCTGTGCTGGATCCTCTAGCATTTTAAAACATACAATAGCATGTCCTCAATATGCAAATGAGTTTCTCATAATCACCTTGTTTTTGTCTCTCTCTCAATCACTGCTATTCTGCGTTCCTGTTTCTATCTAATTAACATCTGCGGGTGCAATTATATGGCATTTAATTGCTTAAGACCAGACAGAAAGACAATGCACGGACAAAAGTATGTACTTGTTAGACATTTAATTTCAAAACCATTGGCATCCATCTATCCCTTTGTTGTCGGAACAACTAACACTCTTCTGGAAAAAAAACAAACAAAAAAAACATTCCACTTGATGTTGGAACATGGATGCAGGGATTTGCTCCCATTCATACATAAGAGTGTCAGTGAGGAACTGATGCTGGGCGATGGGGCAGGTCAATGTTCCAGTTCCCAAAGGTGTTCAGTCGGGTCTCTTATCTGTTTTTCTGTCTATATAAAGTACTTATATCTATATATATTTTAACAATTTATTTTAATAATATGTTATAATAATTTTAATTGTATGTACATGTGTCACAGTGGTGGGTACTATCTAGATAGACAACAATTAAGTATTAGAACAAATGATTGAATGAAATATCAGATGACAGACAGAGATAGATAGATAGATAGATAGATAGATAGATAGATAGATAGATAGATAGATAGATAGATAGATAGATAGATAGATAGATAGATAGATAGATAGATAGATAGATAGATAGATAGATAGATAGATAGATAGATAGATAGATAGATAGATAATTAATTTCTGGTAAGTCTCAATGAGATGTGTTCAACTACACTGTAAAAAAATATTTTCATGATTTGTTATCACAACTTTTTTTTCTTTTGTCAAATCAACTTAGATAATTAATGTGGTTCAGATATCATTATATTTTGAAATTCTGTTGATTAAACCAATCTCATTCTCTGTATTAACTCAATTTATTTTTCCCAATGAACTCAAAATTTTAAGACTACCAGGTAACTAAGTTAAACCAACATTAATTTTTTTACAGTATATATGGCATACTAAAGAATTTCTCTAAAGGAGAGAGAGAGAGAGAGAGAGAGAGAGAGAGAGAGAGAGAGAGAGAGAGAGAGAGAGAGAGAGAGAGAGAGAGGGATAATCCCAGCTCTCCTCTGAGGTTTCAAACGCACTCAGAGTAGACTCAGAGTGAGTTGTGTTCATATGGTCAGAAGGTGCTTACTGGGTGATAATTCAATTATAGTGATGTATTTTTCATTGCTGTTGGGAACTAGTGGGGTCCGTACTTAGATTACGCTTGAGACCACATATGCTAGAGCACAACAAGACATTCAAATTAGTCTTCTTGTCACAAGCAGAGCCTAAGCAAAACCCTGCAAGTGTCACAGTTTGAAGTTCTAGGATTTTCTGAGATTGGATTGGATGGTACATTTCACCACTGGATGCAATTTATGGTATACTTTTACAATATATATTTTTTTCATTGAATATAGTTTTGGGTAACCATTTCTAAAAACAACAACTCTTAAAATCATGATGGCTAAAGAACCACAATAACCGAGCACATTTTCAGTTTACATAAACCGAGATGGTTTTAGCAAACCTCAAACCACACTATGTTTGGCTATTCCCAGGTCTGTACCTAATTATCATGGCAAACCAGAATTACCCACAATGCATTAGGTGCTCCTCAGAGATGATGGTCATGGTTAGATGTGGTTGGATACAGCTAGTGGTTTAATTTCAGCCAGAGATGAATGACGGCTAAAACCAACCTCAGCAAGTTTACACCCACCCACCCCCAATAGCCCACTCACATGTGGAGACTGTGAGATGGTTATATTAAATGTAACACACACTTTCCATCTCTCCATTCAACATTTCAGTTCAAAATCTTAATATGTGATAATCATTTATATTACTATATTCTGCAATCAAAACAGTATGCTAAACGATTTTAGTAGAGGCTTTCTCACACACTGCTGACATTTCCTTTGACCTCTCAGAGCAAAGCCACGTGGGTATACAGCGGATGAACAGGGGACAAATAAGGGAAGCCACACACTAAATAACAGCACAATACCTCTGCAAAAGTATATAAATTATAAGTCAAACGGAGAAGCTTTTGTTACCATTCATGCAGCTGCTTAACTGGATCACAAGAGTAACATGTATTTTTCAGGCTTAAAGAAATGCAATCAACAACTAATGAATCAGACACTTCAGTTATAAATCTGAAGGAGATAAGAGGAGGGGGCAGCATTTTAAGTGAAGTACTTTGTATAACACCAATAAAAAAACACACAGGAAATAATAGGCACTATAGAGCCAGCTGTGTAACTATAACAAACACACATAAACAAGCACAAATACCCCATTCACAACCATTTAAAATTAGACAAGGAGAAGGAAAGAAAAGTGTGATACAGTAAGAAACAACAAAAAAAAAAAATGCTATTTGTCAACAGATTTTAAATCTACATATAATACACACACACACACACACACACACACACACACACACACACACACACACACACACACACAAAAGTCTTGTTTTCATTATGACTAACAGTATGGTTGGTTGCACCATTTATTGGCACCATATTGGTTTAATTTCTTTAAAAAGAAATTGTTTTAAAAGGTACAAGAACCTTTGTTGATGTCACTTTAAAAAAAAAAAAAAAATCAACTGTATTGAATTGAAATGCCAGAATTACAATATCAGTGCATTCCAGAGACCTAAGACAATAAATGCTGCTTAGAATAAAAAGACAATCAATGGTACATAAATTAAATGTGGTTCAACACTCAAAAAAACTAAAAGAGAAAAAAAAAAAAAAAAAACTCATTGCTGGGGAAGGAAAGGGCTTGGCTTTAACAGGAAACCCTGAGAATAACCTTTATATCTGGTTAGAGTTGCACAGAATGGACTGTGCCATTCATCAAAAGAAAGATCTAAAGAGCCAGTGATCCTTGTTACACAGATCATTCCAACACAGCAACCACAGACTTTCACCTACACACATATTAAAGGTAAGGTAGGCAATTTACAAGAGGCTAGCAATAGCAAGCTAGCTTTGAAAGCATTAGATCCCATCCTCCCTTCAGAGCGTCTTCAAAGCCACGCCTCCTCCAAAACACATGAACGCACACGGCGAGAGCAGAGTCTGCAAAGTGTCACGAGAGACGACATTAAACGCAGCATAAGCTCGTTGTTTTGGTTCAGAAGGAACTGTAAAAGGGCGGCTGGTGTTTGTTTGGGGCGCTCAGTGAATGTCTGTCTACAACTCTCCATAGCCTCATGAAACGTGCTGATGATGTGTGATGTCCGCGGAGGTATGCAAATGCATATGTTGACAGCAGGTAGGACATCCTATCATTGCAACTGGATCAAATGCAATGATTGGACAAACATTTTTTTGGTCCTGAGACTTCCACAGAAAATATATGTAATTTCCTTAATATTTACTTCTTTTATTGATTGCTATCAGGATGTGAAGAGAGTTTCAACCAGTATAACAAATATATTTTTGTTTTATAAAAATAAATTGCCTACCCTAAATTTAAATGAAAACTCCAAACTGAATCTGGTCCAGTCAGACTATGAGTTCTGCTGATGCTGCACAGTTTTTTGTTCCCCTGGCTCATTTTGTTTATTTCCCTTTTTAATGAGGCTGAACTTCAAAAGGAAAGAAATGGATGGCTGATTGAGCTAAGGTTGTCTACTTGTTTGTTTCAAGCTTGTTTGATTTTTTCTTTAGATTCTGCATGGGCTGCTTCCACAATGAGAAATCTGATGAAGTATGTAGACATGTAGATTTCATTTTTCTTGGGCTGTCCGTGCCATTCCATTAAAATGAAGGACAGCTGGAATTGCAGTCGGTGACAAGGAGAGAACCGAAGGCAAAAAGGAAGGCTGTGTTATTCTGTCCCACTGTAATGAGAGTGGCGAACACTTCATCACTCACGCACAAACTCTCCCGCCGCACTGGATGATGGGTGTTAAGTGAGCACGCTCCACTTCTCTCTACTGATTGCTCGCTCTATGTACAAAACATTTATAACAAGCATTTTTATTATTTTGTCCATGTTCTGTCGTGAAGTGGTCTGACTAAAATAGCGTTACAATCCACATAACTGCTAATTCAACAATCTGTATTACACTGCGATGTTCTTTTCCAACAAGCGTGTCTATAACTTGTTTCAAAGTGCTTCAGTTGTTTTCAATAATTTGTTCTGCAAAATCATGAGCAAAAAAAAAAAAACCCACAAAAAGCTAGTGTTGTAGTCAAGACCACCTAAGCCGAGACTAAGTCGAGACCAAGAACACAGTGTGTTGAGACCAAGACAAGACCAAGACTTTGTGGGGTTGGGACCAAGACAAAACCAAGTCACGATGAGACTGAATCAAGACCAAGACCAGACCAGCACTCCTCAAAATCATCTTAAATATCCTTGTCTACTGTCTGAGAAATGTCTTATATTTAAATCAATAAATACATTTTGAATAATAAGACGCTATATAGAGCTGTTACCAATCAAATCACTAACAAAATTAATCTTTGTGTTGCAAAAACGTATGTCTAAAATGTAAGTCACTTAAGATTAACTTCTTGTTTATTGAAAATCCATATCATGTTTGCAATCATGCTCATATTCGTGAAAACAGCTCTTTGGTCTTATGATATTGCTTAATTATATCCTATGTTATTATATAAAAAACAAGATCTCATTCAAGTACTTTTTAGCAATCATATCTTGAATTTGTTGGCATTTGTATGTTTTTTTGTTCATTTTACTTTTTTGAGACAATCCTGCATTGATTTTGAACCAGGGGGGGTTGGGGGTCTTGTGAGTATCTCAGTCTTTTGAACTCACAGATACACAGTACCACCATCACACATCTACAAATCCACAAAACCGCAACTCCACCTCAAGTGTGCAAATCTGGGACAAGAACCTAGAGAATAAAAAAATAAGTCATAAAAACAACAACAACGACAACAACAAATGCTGTCAGACAAATAACTGTTGTCTTTTCCAGATAGAATTTCCACATTAAAAAGTTTGCCCTCTATTTAACAGTACTTTTTCATTTAAAATGTGTTATTGTGTAATAATATATCATGTTACATTGATATGTTAAACTCATATCAGTCATATATCAGTCATACCAAAGACCTGTTTTCTTTATCATAAGGTTGCCAACATTTGGGGCTGAAAATCCCTACTCACAAACTCATACCCCCTTTTACTATTAGACCCTTTAACTCACAGAATAAATAAATCATAGCTCACAGAAAATGGCACTTGGGATAGGCATCCAAAAAATATTATCAAAAACTATATCCAAAGCCAAGAGGACTGCCATGTCGACCAGCACAGCATTAATACATTCACACTTCTCTTTTTGAGAGATTGTGTGACTCTTCAAAACTGTCACTGTGTAATGTGGCTTAAATCTAATCACACAGAAACGCTTCTTGAATGCTGATGATCAGATCTGGAGAGGCTCATCCAGTGGAAGTGTGGAGGGAGTCAACACAGTTGAGCAATCAAGCTCTTGAATGGAGTGAAGACAACTCGCTTGCATGCATGACTGATTTTACTCTCGGGAAAAAGAGCTTGATAACAAATTTCATTCAACAAATGTAATTCAGTTATAAAAATGCCTGACATTTCAGTGTGTACAGTGATACATCTCACTGACTGATCTGCTAAAGAACACAAACCCCAAATGACATCTGATCGCTCTTTTGTTCAAAGAGCATGAGAGAAAATAATGCAAAACGATTACCTTTGTCATGTTTGCCTACTATAGGACATTCAATAGATAACAAACCACAGCACTTTGAAGCCCATGGTGACTTTCCATTTCCCAGTCCTGACCGTAAAACAATCAACTGGGCAGTAAAACTGTACAACTAGAATGAATCACCTTGGCAGAGGGGCGTCAACCTCCATTGGTACACCACACGTAGGCTATACCCTGCATTTCTATATTAAGAACAATGGAGTCAGAAGAACATCAGTTTTCATTAAACCCGATCCATCACCTCTTTGACAACTGACACAGAAACATGTCTCAGATCAGTAGTTTCTTGGAAACTTCTCCAGACAACATCTGCAGGAAAACAACATCCAATATGGAATAGGGGGTGATTGCAGAAGGACGGCTGGGGAAATGGAGTCGAAAGGCAGATGTCTGCAGAGGACAGCAAAAAAGAAGAGGATGAATGAAACAGATGGAGAAGGTGCATGGCGCTGCCCTACGACGACAGTAGCTACACATTTGAATGAGTTATTAGTAAAATTGTGTCACTTAGACTAATAATACAGTCCTGTACGAAACTGTTTCCGCTCTATTTTACTCTGATTCAAAGAAAATGTGTTAAAATGTATACAAAATAAATTGAAATTCAATAAGTCACTACTAAAAGTTGTGCTCACACAGTCACACTTGGCATGTTTGGTTCGATTGAAACAAACTCTGGTGTTATTGCTCTGTTAGTACGATCCACCTTTTCAGGGGTCTCAGTCGGCTTCCAAACAAACACTGGAGCAGTTCTCAACACAGACCAAAGACATCTAAACAAACTAAAAACAGGATGCAATGTCAAAAGATGCGACCCTAAAATGGACAGTATGCTCAAGCATACATGTTTTTTAGTTTTTTTTTTTAGTTAGGAGTTACGTTGCCCCTTACAGTTTGGTACAGGTGTCGGAAATGACGTCTCCTTGCAGCAGACCTTCATTTGTGTTTGCATCTGTGTGTTGACTCCTTTACACATTTTATAAACTCTTCATAAACTGGTCTCACCAGCTGGTAAAAATACCATCATATGTACGCACATGTGTTTTTATTTTAACCTTTATTTAACCAAGTTATTGGTTAAATAAAGTTATTGGTGTTTGGTCATTGGCAGTGCGGTTTTATATGGAAAATGTCACCATCAAAACGTTGTTGTGTAGAAATTTCATCAACCCTCTGAAATCTTTAGTTTTCACATTTGGAACAATACAGTGAATATAATCTAATTTGAATGATATAAAACCACAATATGCAGAGATATGTTGTTCATTGGAGAAAGATGCTGACTAGCCTGTTAGCAACGTAGCAGGGCACCTTTCTCCAGCGTGCTAGCTTTCAAACCTCATTCAAGCTTGTGTTTGATGTCGATGCCACAAATAAAATTTAAGAACTGGCACACTAGAGAAATGTGCCCTGCTATGTGCTTGACAGGACATAGTGGATTGTGTGATTAGTTAACAGTAGAAACAAAAACAAAAATATATTTTTGAATAAAACACTTGTTTTTTGCTGGTAGATTTTTAGAGGCACTATAACATGGTATGTAAACAGTCCAGTTAAGCATATTTAACAGGAAAATTATGATTATGAATCATCAATGGGCGGGTCTGTTTGCTGCCACAGCTGTGGATGAAGCATTGGACATTGTAAACAATCCCAAATAGCATCATACACAATGCTCTATAACTAGATTATGAGAATATTATGGAAAAATCCATGCACACCTTATGGGAAAAAGCTAAATTACACACTGACTCCTCGTATAGACATGACCGTTTTCAGTAATATTAAATGCATAGTGATATGCAATGCAAACGGAGTATACATTAAGGGTATGGTTCAATAGGCTATAATTTACAAATCTTCTTAGGATGCACTAAATACGTTTTTTTTATTTTTTTTTTTATCTATAAATCTAATCTATAATCCATCAAGCATCCACATACAGTATGAGTAATGCTGGACTTAGTCTAAGCCTTGCCATTTAGATTACTGTAAACAGTCTCTTTTTCTCTGTCACATTTCCTTCATCTCCCGCACTTTAAATATGAAATATTTTTAATTCTTTAGAGATTTAACACTATATTTAATATCCAATTTAAACATTTTATCCACACAAAAGTGTGTGTGTGTGTGTGTGTGTGTGTGTGTGTGTGTGTGTGTGTGTGTGTGTGTGTGTGTGTGTGTGTGTGTGAACGCATTGGCCCGACATGCATAAAGAACAGGAGTTGGTGGATTACTGTGAAATCTCAATAAATGAATCATTTCGAAACAATAACAGACATTTTCAGCAAATTTTCCAGCAAATTTACTTGTCAAGACTCATACACATACACATACTGACTGCATTACATGGAGAAGCTTGCATAGTCAATCTGACTGAAGCGATATTATTCTCAGTGAAGTATTCTGAACACTTGAAATTGCAGTCTCAAGATCCTCAAGTTGTACTCAAGTATCTTGTTTGAAGCTGACACCCTCACACAATCATAACACTGGTCTCATGAATCATTTTACATAATTTCACATTAGAGAGATTCACTTTCAGGACACTTTCAACCACTGAATACAAAACAAGCAATGAAGCAAACGAGGTACAGGCACTGTGTAATGGTGCATTGTGGGAAAATGGAAGTCGGGGGGCAGTTCCATCAGGGAGTATGGCTGAGCACTCGGCGTAACTATGATGAATTGAGGGTCCCTGGTAACTCACTTACAGTAAGCCCTGCAGACCTGGCCATGAAAAATGACATGGATAAAATGTTCTCTCCCTTTTCGCCAATGTTTGTCTTCTCTCTTTCATTTCCCAGAAATGATCTATTTTAAGCTCCCAACAGAAGAGCAAACAGACAAATCTCTACTGGATTATTAAAACATCACTGCAAAAAAAGAAAAAGAAAAAGAAAAGTAGATTCCACAATATTCAGACGGAGATCCACCTGTAAGCATTTCTTAAATTTCAACCGCAGAATTGAATTAGGAGACATTCATTGACCAGCCCTTAACTACCAAATGTGAGTATAAGGGATTCCAGCATGTAATTCACTCTAATATAATATAATATAACTTACTTTTTTTTTTTTTTTACCCAAATTACAGCTGAATGCCAATGGATGTACATATGAATAATATACCTTTGTTTACATTTTGTTTTGTGATGGCTGTGAAAGAAAAATAGAATGAACTGGGTATGTGTTTGTACGCGAAAACACTGCAACTTTCTACCAGTTTTTAAAGAAAACTGCACAAATTACTGGAAACTTAAATGAAAATGCTTCTTTTGTGTCAGATAAATCACTGTTGCAAGCAATTTCATAAAGTAGAAAATCTGCCTTGATAAAAAGTGATGGCATAGGGACATGTCCCACCTACCCCCACTATAAACGACAGCTGTGCATGTTTTAGCAAAGGAGGTGAAAATAAGAATGGAAGTGTGTGGATGTGAAAATAAGTGTTGAGTGGGCGGCAGAATAAACGGATATTTGACAAGTTGCCATTTGAGAGATGCTAACCTTTCCACATCAACATACAGCTACTTCTGCCAATGTGTCTTGCATTTGATTTTTTTTCATTCTTTTTTATAAATTCTGAAGACTTGATTGCAGTTGAAAACCAAAAAGTTGTAATAATGCGAGCCTTCACAAATGTCCCACAATTCTAGAATGATCAGTCAGTTTAGGTAGAATTTGGTTCACTTCACACTCAAGGGATGCTGAGGCTTTTGAGATAGATATGGCTCTTCAACACTCACAATTTCCATATAGATACTGTAGCTAGCTATATACTTCTCCTGAACATCCTTCAACTTGGCATTTGATCTCAATGCTTCTTGGGTTCAAAAAGGTCAAGTCAGATTACGGCTAGCTGATTAGAGAGAGGAAATCCCCACATTTATGCCCTAACCAACTTATTACATTCAGCTTTCACATCAGACTCCCAACGTCGAACCAGGCGGAAATATACTTCTGCTAATTACAAATATGGATGCAAGACCACAGGAGCAAAATTTATATAATGCAGTTGAGAACATGATTATATACATATGGATTATATTGTGGATGTGTTGATTCATCGTAAATGGGTGTGTAAGTATTGTTAATGAAGAAATTCTCATTCATCCATTTTTTTTTTTTTTTGCTGCTATAATCAGACTAAACCTATCAGAGAGGCATCATTTAGCTTATGCTACAGTGCCAAATTGTGCCAGCCATGCCAAAATCTGCAGGTGTTTCATTGTGTGCGAGACAGCAATCATCTGCGCAAACGCATTTACCCAAGCACTGTGAAAATTTAGAGAACCACTAAAGAATCAACTAAGATGACAAACAGTCTGTTTGTTCTTGTTTATTCTCCATTTTTCACTCCCACCTACTCCAGGTTCTCTCCCATTAGTGTCTGTAGCATGGATCTAGAGCTGGAGCTCAGCTGCTGCCTGGCTCAACCTGTCTGCTATTTATATCTCCATCACAATAGTCGCTACGCAATAAAGTATGGCACTGCTCGGCTCAGCTCCTCACAGACAAGCTTGGCACTCAAGTGTGTGTCTACGACATAACAGAAAATACAAAGAGAAAAAAGTAAGGGATGCAAGTGGCATTCACACTGTAACCACAACCTCACACTCTCAAACTTTTCTCAATAGGAAATATTTTCATAGTGCAAATGTGTATTTGACATCATGGGTGGGAGAATAAAGACACAGAGCGGCTCTTTTGGTAAAATTACTCGTAGAAAGGACTTCTAGGTGGCATTGGATAGGAAGTGTATGACTCAGGTGTTGGTATAAAGCGGTTTAGCATAATGAGTGCAATCCCTTTGCACGTTTGCACGTTTCAGGAAAGCTAAGCAGCCTTCTTGCAGGAACGTGAGCTGTAGTGATTGAGAGAGGGGAAAAGCTTCAGGAACACATTGTGATGTTCCGTTAATGTATTTAGTACTGTCATCAGTTACAAGCTTATCTGACTGTAGTCTGAAATCAAAGGGCAGTAATAAGCTCATTTTTGAAATCATCAATTTCTTTGGTGTTACAGACTATCTAAATAAATGCAATGTCTGAGGAATAGAAATTTGTCAGTGAAAAAAAAAAAAACCAGAAGCTGCCTTCTCAGCATCTTCTGTCAGTAGGCTGCCTTTAAATGTGAAAAAAGGGTTTGCTCCACACACCTAGGTAATTACAACCGTTCCCCCACTTACAGGCAGGCGGCAATCCATTCTTAGCAAACTAATGAGGTGCGCGAGTGCATGTGTGAGCAAAAGAAAAGGAAAAGAGAGAAGGGGGCAAGTGGAACAAATCATGCTGTCAGTCTGTCTTTTGTCATCTTTTGGCAAGCATTCATCAAGATTCTCCCCTTGCTTTTCAGGACGAAAGAAAAAGAAAGAAGCGAGGGAGCACACAGATGCTAACCTAAGAGCAACAAACGGCAGAGGGAGGAGGTGACCTAGCGCAAACCGGTAAGGCTGAGAACTTTGACAAACAATTAAAGAAGAGAAGCGTTGAAAATGATGACACAAAAAAACTAAAAGACAGCTAAAACGGCTGTGACGAGGCTCTTGTGTGAGACTATTCCATGTGGGCGGCACTTATCAGGCAGGTTGTTGTGAGCAGCTGGACCATACTCAAGTAAAGTACCCAGACAAGCAGCAGCAATTTGGCACTTGATGAATCCGAAAGAAAAATCCAATTCATCCCTTCTCATAATGGTTGCGTCTAATTCTGGCTCCACGGCAAAATTCAAGCTGATGGATGGGCATAATTACAGCTTGATCACCTAGGGAATGTTTGCACACTTCCATATGTTTTTCCTCCTCTATTTTTCTCCATGATTAGCCATTTTAGAGCACACTGAGGAAGCACATGGATGCGTTTTCCCTGGGATCCAGAAACTAAAGAGAGTCTTGTTGTGCAGTCTGGGTGGTGTCTTTGGAATTGAAGTCTGGCTGAGTGAAAATGTTTGAATTAACCGCTTGACACTTGGCCCTTAGCCACCAATAGATCCCTATGTTCTCCCGCACTGACATGCCCCCGTAAGACCCTTTTAACCACAGGGTCAAAGGCCAACCTAAAGAAAAGGATGCTGAAGGGAAAGGTGAAAGGTGCTGAAAGATGGAAACAGAAGGGTGGACATTAGTGAGTGGGGCCGTAAAGGCATATTCACACTTTTCGATGGAATAAAAGGCATCTCATCTGCTGGACTGGGTGGGTGGGGTAAAAGGGGGAAGGGTCCTGCCAGACTCAATAGCTTCCTCCCACATGTACGCCACCACCAAGCACAATGCTGACCAGGGAGAGAGTTCAGCCCTGTCGATTAAGATCAGTGTGTATGTGTTATCTCAGGCAGCTGTAGGGCAGGGAATGGCCCACATAGAGGCCCTGGAGAGTGACGGTCATACAGAGGTAAACCCCTGGAAGTGAAAGCAATATAATTAAATGAAAAATTTTACAGAACAGCACAGAAACTCGAGACTGTTTGCAATAAACTCTGAAGAATGAAGTCAAGATCCCAAAATGCCCCTCACAAATGCAATGGTGTTAAAAAGGGGTACTGTTTACTGTGTAATATTGGAAGATACACAGCAATAAACTGGGCCAGACGATTCCCTAGAGCCTTCAAATACAGCCTCACAGCACTGAAAACAGGGACATGTAAAAACAAACTGCACTGTCAAATCTTTCAGGACTGAAATAAATGATAGCTTATTGGCAGCCTGCAGGTTTTATTCAAATCTAGTAGTCTAAAATGAGAGTATCTTGCTGTTGTGCCTTTTAGAAATGCCCCATTGCATGTGAAATGAGCAGCCCTGCTGGCCAACCAATAGGTTATTGATGTTTAAACATAGATGGCCATGATTAGTGTTTATGTATTAATTTACATAAAAAAATAAATAAAAAAAACCTTGGTAAAAAACAGAACAAGTCACTTTTGTCGGGAGGAAGTTTTGAGAACTGTGGGAAATGTTCTACAATAAACTATCTGCTGACTGGTGAGCATCAGCCTCTGTACTGTTGCATTCTGCCAGGGCTCTATCAAAAAAAAAAAAAAAAATTCCCATATGAGCCCTGCAGATTGGCTAACACTGTTGACTCTTGATAGATAAAAAACACTAAAATACTGAATGAATCACAGGAAAACAACCACACCTGGAAGAGATGGATTTGCCTGTGTCCGCGAAAGCTTGAGGCTTGCTTAACTGGCCTTGCTTGAGGTTCTGAGGTTAAGTGCTTACCAAACACTTGGGTTTACTTCTAGAAATTACCATGTGTGTATTTATGGGAAATCCAAAAGTGAGGCTCTGCTGTATGTAGGTTAACTTGCTTCAGCCAATCTGCTTGTCCTCCCTCACCCCATGTTTAATCTCCTGCACTCACTGACAGTAGTGGGGGCAGGATATTGTACCACACTACCACAATATTCCCGGCACCTCTACAACCATTATACACTAACAGAAGTCAAGCAAAGTAAAGATGCAGTATAAGAAAAGAAACAGTCACTATGCCAGACAGAACAACATTCAAATGTTCCAACTCTCCTTGAACCCTCACATCATTTGAGTTGTCAAATAAACGTTTCAGATAAACGTCAAATAGATGTTTTATAGTCTGCTCATAAAATAACCTACACCCATTTCTTGAAACCACTGATCCATTGACCACCTAATTCAAAGGATTTGCACCACACATATTAAGCAGGCTCCTTCTGAGTTAGACCAGAGAGTTCAGAATTCACCATTGATCCTGCAGGATTCCAAACCTGTCCAGCCATGAAGCTGTGCATTGATCAACTCCAGCAGGACACCAGTGGCCCCATTGCACCATCTTAATTGATCCAGAGCATCCATCCTTGCCTGAGACTCTGGCCAAATGACCCATTGATCTGTGGCCAGTCCAGAGGAACCATTTCAGCCTCCCAGTAAGCCCTACCCCTCCCCATCCAAACATGCACCCGAAACAGACTCACCCCCTTCAGCTTATTCCATCCCCCCACTTCCACTGCCGGTGATGTCCCATACATGGCAAATTAGCACCTCTAATAGGTGTAGAGACACCACCCCAAAACCAGAAAACACCCACATTACCTACTAGACAACTGCTTTACATTCCACCAAACACATATCTAAACCAGAGCATGACACTACAAGTACTTATACAGGTACTTATAATATCTCCAATATTCACCTACTAAGTACTGTTCTTGGGGCATCACAGTCATTTCACACATTTTTGACCATGCTGCTTTTGGAAAGCATGTGCTTAATTATTGCACAATCATACAAATCAATTACAAGTTTTCTTTAAAGAATCAACCATGCCTCTTATCTTTCAGGATGTACTATGGGGGCTACACATCTCGTAAAAGTGTGTTGGAGGGTTACTAGTGAATCGAAGACCATCCCACACATTCTGAAAATATCAAGCACTCTTCAGCAACAGTACGGACTTGAATATTCTCACAGCTCTTACAAGAACCGAGCGGCAGGACTTACAGATAAAATGTCTTTAAACTAAATGCACACTGAAATATACTGTCGCCTAATACAAGTAACCTCCAATTAATGTACGTTCACTGGGACATCTAATTCCGACTCTGGCATGAAGTCAGCATCTATTTCTCATCACAAACCTGTCTCTGAACAAAACAAAACACACTAACCAATGTTAAACATTTTAAGCATAGACTTGTGCTTAGATAAAACAGCCATACCTGTTTGCCAGATGTAAGTGGGTTTTGTGTTGGTGACTGTTTGCGTCTGGACATCCCAAATCCCCAAAAAGAGCAGAGCTACTCTGAAGAGGGAAGCAAGAGCCCCCGCTGAAGTGACCCCTCTCCCTGTCGCCCTGCTGGCCAGCCCCATGGCTTCAGCCCGGCCAGATAGATCCACACGGCTCAAGTCTGGCCAAACAGACCTGCACGATACACACACACTCAGCAGGAGATGTAAGCACAAGAAGATGCGGCACAGGGGAAAGTGTGCCTGCTATTGTCCCTCTCACTCTTCTGCACGCGGTTCCTCCAGGAAAGGGTAATCCACTTGTCTCTCTCTTTCTCTTCTAACTCCTCTATTTTCCCTCCTTTTCTTTCTTCTTCACTGTGTTCTCTGGGTCAGTGGAGAAGAATGAGGACTGAGTGAAGGAGAAAAAATAAAAAAGCCAGAGGAACAATAGATCCCTCAGCTCAGCGCGCTGCTTGTGCGGCAACTGCGTCCTGGCTCAGCCTGGCTGATACAGCACCTCCCATTCCCCCCTCCTCTCTCTTTTTCTCCCTTGCTCGCACTCACTCATACAGTCTCGCTCTCCTTTACTAATCCAGAATCCACCTGCAATCACTCTCTCTTATCACATTGCCCCACTATCAAGGGTTGCACTATTCTTCACACAAAAGAGAACTGGGGTATAGGTGCAGGGTGTTGAGGTAAGAAGCACATGCATTATTGTGGTGTGTGTTGATTTAGGATTGATTGCTAGAAGCAGATACAGTCACTTGCACCAGCTGGGACCAAAAGCTATAAAGAGATGCAAAGGAAAGATATCGCTGTGAGTGTGAAAGTGAAGTGAGAAAAAGGGAAAAGGTGAAGGGAGGGGGTCTGAATCTGATGGGAGGGATAGTGAGAGTGAGAGTGAGAGAGAATGGCAAAAAAACAACCGAATGAGTGTAGTAAAACCCCTCATGAATGATTAATGTGAGCTCACTCTGACCTTGATGATATTCAAACCATAGAAGGGGTGCTGTGTTATGAGTGTTATGAGATACTGTCTCCACAGTCATTACAAAAACAGACTAGGGAATCACACCTTTCCATAAATGTTAGGAGTCTAGGTCGTCAATCTAAGCTGACCAAATTCAGGGAACTGTTAAACAGTTTTATAGAGAGATTTAAAAAGATGAACCCTGCATCTGAATATGCCTACTTTATTATTAACACACAGTAACAATGAAATGATAGGCGAAAAATACAATGGTAAGTTTTCCATAACTGTAATTATCCCACACAAATGTGCTTTATAAAAAGGTAAAGAAGTGCAATAACTGGAGGTGAAGCTAATGAATGCACATACATGAGAAACAAAATGCAACAAAATTGTGTTGGCACACATGCCATTTTGAAATCAGTTTTGACATTGAAACATAAACCAACATGAATAGCACCACACTGAATACGCTGCCAGTGAAGTGTGAATGACAGTTAAAAGTGTTTACAATGCTAATGAGCAAAAAATATGAATTGGCCAGTTGGTTTACAATGTTACATGAGGATTCATTTTTAGCCAAGTAAACATTAGTGTTAAATTGCGTAAATATAAATGGCTAGATATTATCTTATTTAAGCTTACTATAATTTTCTACAATGCAAGCAAAAATAAATTATTTTTTATCTAGACCTCTCTTTCTTTCTCAACACAGCAGTTCCTAATGTGTGATATGCACTCCCCCTTATATTCAGGTCTGGATAATGTCCATTGGAGTTATTTCACAGTGATTAGGGTAATGAAGGACAATGCTCACCCCCTGCTAACCAACACAGAGAGCAAACCATGGAACAAATTAGCCAAGCTGTAGCATTAACAGACAGCAAGCACTCTGACCGGCTCCTGCCCAATACCCCACCCCACCCCATACACACACACACACACACACACACACACACACACACACACCCACACTCATTCAATAATCTGGCATGGGGCCAAAATGAAAGCATATCATGTCAACTTCATATAGAATCACAATGCATCAAAAAAGATGTGAGGGAATGACTGCGCAGAATACCTGGCCATTAAAATAATGAATGTGCACTAGGCGTATCTGAAATCAAGAACAAATAATGTGTGTTTGTTTGGTAATGAGACATTTATTAAAACTTTTTCTTCATTTATATGTGAATTATATAATTTATATTTTAATATACAATGGGGTCCAACATCTCAGATCACATTGAACATCTGGAATTCTTCATTTAACAAAAATAAATTAATTCATTAATTAATAAAAAAAAAATCTATATAGGTCTCAATCTTTTTGTGCAGTATGATTGATGATTTGTTTTAAAGTTCTACCTTAATTTACAACCTTTAATAAAAAATGTTTTATGAATTTCTGAAATATGAAAGTGCAGCCTGTAATAAAGTTTGTAAAATAGGTGGTGTCTCAAAACCCCATTTATCAACATATAAATCATATGACAAAGCTTAGTTCTGAAGGTCAGGTGGGCTGCAGGGGTTAGTTGCTAAGCTTAAGGTGGCCAGAAGCCAGAGCTGATGTACCTGGACCAGATCCAGATACTGTAAATACTCAGTTAATTTGTAGGGACAACATGACACCACTGTGGGTGGATTTGTCATTTAGCAGGCCCGTTTCTTTCAATGCATTTTAGAATTGAGTTGAATGCTTTAAGTGCACAATGGTAACACATTCTGTTCTTTCAGTAACCCTACTAATAGTAAATCCGAGTTTAATGTTGCAGGTGTTACCTTAGTGTTGCAGGTCACAATGCTAGCACGATCTCAAAGTAAAGTTAATTGTACAATCCATCCTCCTCTACAATTTATTTGAGATATATTGGCGATGCCAATGGAGAGAGAAAGACAACACTGATTAGTGACAATCAGCTGGGTGGGATTACAGATTCAGCTGGCCTCCTTAAAGAGTCAAAACAGACAGTGCTTAACTCAGTGATAAAGCCTTGCTGTCTCAACCATGGACACAAATACACGTGCAAACATGGCCACACACACACACACACACACACACACACACACACACACACACACACACACACACACACACACACACACACACATCTAAAGCCCAGCATGGGAGACACCGATACCACTGCTGTACCTTAATACTAGAGCTCAGCTAAAGAGAGGAGGAGGAGGGGGGTAAACGGGGGTGGGGAGGAACAGATTGAGAGGAACAAAGCAAAGCTTTTGAGGGCAAAAGAGTGTAGCAGAAACAGGGATAGAAGAGAAGCAGACCAGGGAACGAGACAGATGGGCAGAAAAAAAAAAAACAGGGAAATTGAGAATGAAAAAGTGTGTAGGAGAGGCCATGTTTTTTTTTTTTTTTTTTGCTTTTGTAGACACGCCGCTTTATAATGAGGAGCGATGTGAGCGGTGTGTGGGGCGTGATGAATGGCAGTACAGGCATACTGTCTGCCACAGCACTTCCCTCTGATCGCACCTGATTATTGTGTGTGTAGGAACACGTTCCAATGAGCGTGTGCGTTATGCAGAAGATAATTCAACACTAGCAGGCCTGCACAATTAAGCAAACAAAAGCAAAACACGTTATCATGAAACAGGTGCTTATGCAGAACATGCTTATGGCGCGAATGATGTGTGAGAACTGCACACTACAATTAGCCTACCTCAGCACAACTACACTCCACGTGGAAACATGGAAAGATTAACAGAGAATTACAACATAAAATAGATGGTGCTTTCTAGGGATGCATCGATATTGAGAATTTTGCTAATAAATACCAATAATTATCGAAGCAGATAATCAATACATTAACAGATATCGATCTACATTTTGACTGATAAAAAAAAAAAAAAAAAAAAAAAATCAGATCAACTTGAATAAATATAAGAAGAAGTTTCCAAGAATTCCAAGAAATGTTTCTTGAGCTCTAAATCAGCATATTAGAATGATTTCTGACGGATCATGTGACGCTGAAGACAGTTATGATGATGAAAATTCAGCTTTGCCATCACAGGAATAAATGACATATTAAAATATAATCAAATTGAAATGTTCAATTATAATAATATTTCACAATATTACTGTTTTTACTGTATTTTTTATTAAATAAATGCAATCTTGGGGAGCATAACATAAGAGACTCCTTTAAAAAACAAAGAAACAAAAAAATCTCACCTATCCCAAACTTTTGAATAGTACTATACAGTAGTTCATATTTAAATAAAAAAAAAGCCACTGCAAAATGAGGATAAGCACAAAACACTGTAAATATTAAAATATTTAAATTACAAAATATTGCGGCGTAAATATTTGAGGCCCCGCCCACAAGTGGAAATACCATACAGACAGAGTTTTTTTTTTTTTTTTTTTTTTTTTTGGCCTCACTTACCTCTATATTTCCTTTTCTTAAGTAAATTATTTACCAGTATGATACACTTTGTAAAGTTTTGTTAATTCAGAAAGTTAACTCAAATTTAAACAACATAACTGGATCATACTATAATTAGGTCAGGGGCCTCTTTGCTCTGCGGGGACTGTGGGGGTGTCCTGTACGCTAGCGTCTTCATTAATGTGCCAAGTTTCTAAAGTTAAGCCTCTGAACCATATTACTTGGCTGAAGAATTGTTTACTCTGGTTAATATTAATAAATGTAATGATTTATTGAACACTGGTGACTTTAATCATATTGCTATTGCCACTGTTTCATAAAAAGCATGTTATTTCAACATGAAGAAAATGGCACTTCGTTCTGTACGACTTCATGCAGTAATCACACACATCATAGCTCAGAACTCCGGTGTGTACACAACTTTGTTAAAAATCTATTCAATACATTAAATACACAGCAATTTGCAGTTAGTAAGTTCCCTGAAGCAATGGAGTAATGGAGCGATAGCTCTCTGTGCACCTGCCAGCACTGCCCTGGGCAGCAGTCAGCGAGCAGTCACGTGGATGAGCGAGCAGAATAATCGACAACACTAGTCTGCAGTGAAGCCTCATTAAGAGAGAGGACAAAAGAAGTGGCGGCGTACTAGTCAGGTGTGGACTATCTCCCACAGGACTCTAATGGCCGTGTCTTTTCTTCAAGAAGCGAACAGACAGACGCTCTGTGACTGCAGGTTCTCCGGCGCCGTATACCTGTACTGATGCCAAACACCTGCATTTGATGAGCACATTACCCACCAACTCCATACCCTTCACAACTTCATTTATTGTAAAAAAATTGTCCACAATAAATGCTCTTCCTTTGTCATTTCACTGTTTATCTCCAGATGAGGCAGTTTATCAAATGAATGGCCACTCAGGTGGCGTCATAAGGCTGCAGGATTGAGTAATGTAGGAAACCGTACCCGTAAATGGGCCTGACAAAACCAATATTCCTCCTTCTGAGAGAAAAGCATTTTGTGGAAAACGGTTGCTGTAATAAACAGAAGTGTTTGGACGTTATGCCTCCAGACTGCAAATTCCTAATGGACGCATTTGCTGCTGATGGTTATAATGTTTTTTTCAATGACCACTAGGTAAGAGCCAGGTTAACAACAAGCATAAGCAACATTAAGCAATGCAGATGGAAAAAAAACAATTTGGTTCATTAACTAAAGAGATCTCCACACTGTGACATACTAAGAGTGTAAGTAAGCAATAAGGTACGAGAGGCTGTGCTGTATCGTGAATAAGTAACGGCTGAAGGGCGTTGTTAGGCACGACGCGAAGCGAAGTGCCTGCAACCCGTGCCTGCAACCCCTTCAGCCGTTACTTATTCACGATACAGCACTTGCCTCGAGTACCTTATTGCTTTTATAAAACGGTTGCCACACAATACAAAATATTAAAGCCGAAAAATATTTTTCTATGCAACTTTCATGAAGTAAAATCACTAAAAGCATTCCTTCCGCTGGAAAAAATAGTCCCTGGCCGTAAACAGCAACAGAAGTTACATACATTATTTCGCCAATAGATGGCGGCAAAGACTGTCTTATGAATGAGTCAGTCAGTAGAGAAGACTTTTATATTGAAAAGACTCAAACTTGTTTTCACGGAGAAGGAAGACGCAACTGAGATGACTGACGTTAACGTTATAGGCACGGGAAAACCCCTTAAAGCTGCGTTCACACTACACGCGACTTTGTCGCTGCATGTCGCCGGTGGCTGGCGATGAGGTCGCTAGTGGGCGTTCCCACTACTGGTTGCCTTGTAATGTTTATGAATAACATCCAATGACAGCAAATCAGTTTTCTTGCCGCTAAAAACAAACATTCTGGAGAGAAAATATTAAATATTTAGACTCGTAAAGCATGTAATGGCGCTTTTCCACTACACAGTACCAGCTCGCCTCGGCTCGCCTCGACTCGACTCGACTCGGCTCTGTTTGGTTTTCCACTGTGTAAAAGTTGTACCTGTACCCGCTTCCAGGTACTTTTTTTCGTACCACCTCCGGCGAGGTTCCAAGCGAGCTGAGGCGAGCCGAGGCGATACTAAAATGTGACGTGAAAACAAGGCAGACTGCTGATTGGTCAGAGAGAATCGTCACTATTCACTGCGTCATCATTGCACGCGCCAGACGGAGTATCCTGAATAAAAAACAGCAAAAACAAAAACAAAAACATCCAAAAACAGCATACACTCGATTTCCTCCATTGTCCTGTGTGTGTGGGTAGCGGGTGTATCTCGCGCGTCTCGCGTAAAAGATTAAGTCACGGCAGTTTCCTGCGGCGTCGCTATGACGACCAGGTACTATTGTGGAGGTACTATCTGCAATGGAAAACGGAGCGAAAAGCGAGCCGAGCCGAGACGAGTCGAGTCGAGTCGAGTCGAGTTGAGCTGGTACTGGTAATGGAAAAGCGCCATAAGTTAAATGAACGAGTACCTGGGTCTCACAACTCCGAAAATATCAGATCAAAATTGAAAATAGGTGCTATCTGTATAAACAAACCACATATTTGAACTTTAAACAACTACATTCTCGACTGAAAAACTCATATAACTACATTTCATAACACAATAACAGTAGTATTTTAGATTTTAAAAAATACTCCTCCATCTTTCTGTCGATGGGGCGAGGGGCTGAGCGGAGAAGGATGATGACGCGCGCTCCAGGCTCCACTCCTATTGGTTGTCGCTCGCGAAAGTCGCTCTTCATTTGCATAAAGTTAAACATTTCTCAACTTTGTCGTGTCGCCAGACACGCCCCATCCAGTCACCAATGGTCGCGACCGCGCGTGTCGCCGGAAGTCGCCTGCGCCCCATTGAAATGAATGGTATCGTGTCGCTTTGTCGCGTGTAGTGTGAACGCAGCTTAACGGTTAACTGTTAAAAGGACAAGATATCGCAGCGGACATTCAAACGGATTATTTTATTATGAATATAGGACTTGACCTGAAGGAAAATGCAATGTCTACTGTGAATGCAGGTAACTTTACACTCGCTTTCTCGATCTCTCACAATGCTTCAAAGAACAATATCAATGAGATCACACATGTGTTTAAGTAGCTAAGAGTGGTTGCTAGGGGTGTTGTGTAGTGATACATTGAACAGTTGAGTGAACCGGTCATAGCCGTGTTTTATCGTGAATAAAGCACAGCTATTGACCAATCAGAATCAAGGATTGGAACTAACCGTTTTGTAATGATCAATACAGTACATCTATAAGGAATGCACTATACATCGGTATCAGTTAAGTTCAATGAAACAGTTTTTGTTAAATAGTATCAATCTGGATTTATATGTTTACATTCAGATTACTTTTGTCTTCATCTAAAGCACATTTAAAGTTAATATTAAAAAAGACAATTACAAAAATGGTGTAGGATTTACTTTGAAGCAATGTTCACTTAGAAATTGCTAATACATGTCAAAACTAATTACAAAGAAATGGTAACACATTGAAGTAAATGTGAATTTTTTGTTAAGTATTAATTAGTATTTTCTTGAAAACTTACTCCAAAAATCTTTATTTACAACTTTACAAAATACTGTTTTAACAATGGACTAATAATTAACACTGTTAAATGTAATCTTTAGCAAATCTCAAAATGAATATCCATTTTTATACTGTATATTATAATGCCTAAATTCACTTGTAGCATCTAAAATGAATGATTTGTATTTATTATTTATTTAATGAAAATAGTATATCATTTTAATATCAGCCATTTTTATTTATTGGCCATAACACACAAATAATCATACATTTATCGTATCGGCTAGAATTTAAGTGCATCCCTAATATCTATCCATCCATAATCACACAAATTTGTGCCTGTACATGTGAAGTAATTTGGCTGAAGTAATTTGGCTTGAAGTCTGCCGCATCCAAATCGAAGTGGAGCTGACAGGTTTGGCGCAGTACACAACAGACCCTATCCAGTGTTTTTGTTTTGGGGAAAGAGCTCAATGTCTGACTCATTTTTCAAACCTTCCAGAACAGCTGGAGGGGGGAAGAGGGGTGGGGGACCAACCAAGTGAAGTGGGAGGGGCATGCCTAGCCAAGCAGATCCAATTTAAATATGCAAATGTTATCAGAGTTGGAAGAGGAAATTGGAAGACAACTGGAGAACACAAATGCGAGAACAAAAAGAACAATATCTAATGCAATTAAACGTTTAGCATTGTTTAGCCTTCAATTAAGGAGATAATTATACAGCTCTACACTTTGGCCAAGCTACAAAACACATAACAGGGATCTGTTAATTCGCTTCTCAAATCATCCGTCTCCATTTAAAAGGTACCTGAGGGAATTTGCCCCAACAAAAAAAAAAAAGTGCAAATCACAGCAGTAGTCAGCAAATAAAGATGTTAGGTGCAAAGCTTAGCTGAAAATCGAAAATCCTGTCATTGTTTACTCACATTCATGTCGTTCCAAACCTGTATGATCTACTTTATTCTGGTGAACACAAAAGAAGCATTTTTGTCTTTACAATGAAAGTCAATAGGATCCAAAACAACTCTGGACCCCACTGAATGAAACTTTCATTGTATGAACGATGAAAGTCAGGTTTGAAACAACACAAGTGTGTGGCAACTACCTACGATTAGACATTAAAACATTAAAAGTGAGCTGCTCTATTAATCTGAGCTCCAAATTTGAGCACCCCATCTGTTTTTTATATCAATACCTGTCAGGTCACAAGTAATGCGTCCCAATCCATAAGCTTTAAACAGATTGTTCTGAGCACTTCCTTGATAATAGACCTAAAATCTCCCATAAATGCTAATTCAAGCAGCTCATATCTGTCAGGGCAAATCAAGCCTGAAATGAGTTCAGTCAGGCGCACCCCTGGTTTCCTCAGAACCGGAGTCGAGCTGAGCCCACCACGCTCCCATTATCTTCCGCCTCACTGAGTCCAAGCATATAACCAGGCTGGGAACAAAAGCATCAGGGGAGAAGCCCCCCAAAACCCCACTTTTCTCAGAATAGAAATGGCGAGGGCGGGGGTGGGGGGTGGGGTTAGATGGGGCAAAGCCATCAAACGGGTTTTCTACCCGTTCATCTTTCGAGAGCATAAGGCTGGCCCTCAGGGAGGTGAAACTAAACAAATAAAGGGGCGACTGCTTCAAAACCCTCACCCCTGCAAGCACCGATGTGCATTTTACACAGTCAGCTGCAGCTCACGCACCTGATGAAATATTTTCGGCCCACCGACGTACAATGAAATCTCCATGGAGATTCTTTTCGAAAAATCATCAGGCAGTAAAATGATTATCGGGCATGTGCCAGGTTAATTTCAAATGAGTTTTCGGCTCAAATTGGATGGATATGTAAATTACAGAGGTTAGATATTGACCAGCATGAGACACAACAGAATGTGACTTCTGATGTTTAGTATTTGTTCATTTAACAAGTCGGGACGGGCTCCTCATTTGTGTGTGTGTGTGTGTGTGTGTGTGTCAGACTGTGTGTGTTCAATTGATTTGTTCTTTAATGACCTTGTCTACATGATGTAGTGCAGTAGAGTGACTATCTGTCTGGATCAACTGGAGGGTGGGGACAGGTGTCTGGACCGACTACTGGGATTGAGGCGCACTGCAATGGGAGGGGAGGGTCACAGGTACTGTCCCCCATGGTGAAGGTATGGGGTCTGGACTGTCAGGATGGGACAAGCGTGCCGTCACAGGAGATGTGGAGTCTGAACATCTGGTTGTGCTTTCTGTCAGTAACCTCCTGCCACAGACACGTTGAGGATCCCACATGAAGGTGATTTACTATTAAAGGGGGGTGTCTTGACACAAGCAAAATACCCTATCTACAGCATTATTTATCACTTAATATAACTGCAAATTGAATAATCTTTTTTGGAGGTCATCCATGACCAATTACAGCGGTTGAATCAATACAATATGTTCTAGACTAGTAACTTCTCCGATGATTAATGCATCATAATGATATATAGGGGAGGCTGGGGATGGATGTTGCACTTTTGCACCACTGAATATTCCACAGGGTAGATTTATTTGTGAAAGTCAATTGCTCTACAGACACATCCCTTAGTAGCAGCTACAAAAAAAACCTTTTGATTTATTTCCAATATTGTTGCCCAAAAACAAAGACAAAGTTCACTGTACACTTTAGCCTATTAAACACTTTTTTTTGTATATATGCACAAAAAGTATACTAAAGTATATATATATATATATATATATATATATATATATATATATACATATATACATATCCACATATATACATATATACATATATACATATATACATACATACATACATATATATATACATATATATATATATATATATATATATGTATGTATATATGTATATATATATGTATACATATATGTATGTATACATATATATATGTATACATATATGTATGTATACATATATGTATGTATGTATATATGTATATATATATATATATGTGTGTGTGTGATAAAATGTATAAAAATAATAAATTGCATTTCAAAATATTTTATTGTCATATTAGTTCTCAATATTACTGTTTTTATGTATTTTTAATTTAAATAAATACAGCCTTGGTAAGTAACTTTCAAGAACATTTTAAAAAAATCTAACCGACCTTCAATTTTTAAATGCTAGTCTCAAAACTCATGTGACAACTAGCCCCAAGCTCTTCTATTTAATAGCAAATGACACTGCTGGGTACAAATGTGAGAAACGTCTTCAAAATGCATGCTAAGGGCAATTCCCAGCACAGACAAACCACAACAAACATGCTTGTTGGGTTTTGTCAGATCCTGTTGGTGTCTGTTGGCATTGGTCAGGGGTTGTTTTCACCTGATTGACCATGTTCAATCAGCGCTTGTCGGTGTCTGTTGGGGCAGTGTGAAACATGAAGTTATTTTTCATAAAATTCTAAATCCAACGGCCAACTTGTTTGTTGGTATTTGTTGGCGTTTGTCTGTGCAGTGTGAATTGGCCTTTAAGAACTGTGATCAGTCCAGCTAAATCAGGCTGATGTTAGGGTTTTGATTGAATAAATCCCGCTGGTAAAAATGACTCCTGTGTCTTTGTGATGAATTGCACATCTGATTGGGAAGGTCAGTGATTCAGACCCAGAGTAAATGTTCCGTACAGAGGTAAAGACATCAGTGACAATGGCCATTTTACTGGTTCTGAAGAAGTGGTTTAATAATGCAGTATGTGTTCATTGAATGAGGTGAGTTATTCAGGTGGAGTCACATATTCATCTCTGTCATCTCTGACAGGCACATGTGGGCTGACTGCCGACCATAAAAAAACAAAATGAACAGCAGAGCTCCAGGCAATGGGGATGGGACATCCCTGCCATAACAGCTGGAGAAAGTGTATGCAAAACAGGACATGATCCTACTTTCAGTGACACACAGCTAAAGTGTGACACAAAAAATAAGACTCACACACCTGCACACAAACACACACACAACCACTTGAAGGACATGAACATGACTGAAGATAGTTCATAATCATTTACTCAAATAAATACATCAAAATAAAACCGAAAACGTGATGTGGCTTAGTGTGGTTATCGAATCATGAAGGCTGTGATTTAATTCAATAAATGTGTGTGGTACGTGTTTCAGAGTCAAGCTGTGTTCATTTACACACGTGGAGTTTATGCTACAGGGTTTCAGCATCTTAGAGCGGCTCAGTTTACAGTAAATGCTGCTCTACACAAACTCCATCTCTGAATGTGCTATCCACCAAAATAATAGCTTGATGGTTTAACATTTAACCCTAGTAAACTTTATCCCTGTAAGAATATATCAAGTGTGAACACCTTTTTTTTCAAAGTTTTTCCCAAATCATTATTTTTGCTTCTTTAAAAAAAGATTTGCATTGTCTATGCAGATGTACTCTACAAACTAAAACCAATCATTCTAAAATGATCATTTTTGTTCCCAAATTAGAATTAACATTCCTGTATTTTTTCATTACAATTTTAACTTGTAATTAGGGCTGAACAATTAATCGCAATAAAAGCGATTTGGCAAAGGCTACGATTATTTTATGTGCAGCTTGTCAGTGGAGCGCGGCCATAGACTGTAAAAAAATATGGACGACGCCCCTCCGCTCTCTTCCATTGATGAGAACTGAAGCCGCAAGAGTCCCGATATGGCGCTGACATATTGGAACTTGAGTCTGCGCAGTAGCGATCTCGGGACCAGACCTGCGCAGTAGTGAGCAGGAAGTAAAGCCGCGATATCAACGCTCCGCCCTCACTCTCGCAGAATGCACTCAGGGAGAGTGCATTCTGCACACTTTTTAAAAAATGTATTGCAGTACGACAAGAGGCTTGTTAAAATAAAGTAAATACAATCTCCTCAGTCCTCCGAAGATCCAGAAAAAAATGTCCGTTGGTGCTTAAGTGACTACTTCGCTCAGAGAACATGTCAATCACAGCTGTCAATCATGACGTTACACCACCGCATCACGTAACTAACTAAAAAACAACTTATTTTTGAAACAGACACTTGAACTTACATCAGCGTGATAAAAACGACAGCAAATGAAAGAAACCACCTTTGGAAAAAGATATTTGAAGTGTAATTTAATTGTTTAGTTGGTCTCACGTCCCGTTGAATAACACGGGGAGGCGGGGCTTATGACCTATACTAGGACCAGTCACCGGGGGGCGATCGAGACGTTTTGGCTTCACTTTTCAGGGCTTGTGCGGCACGCTTGAGTGCGGCTGACTGGTAGTAAATACTGCCCCATTTGAACGCCAGAGGGCGCTCTCATGCAAACACGATAAATATGCCCCGCCGCAGAAGTACAATAATGCGCATCATTCCAGGAAATCCCTATTGCTGTAGCTGAATAAACAGAAGATTGAAACACTTTGATTAAACATGACTTATAAATACATGACTGCCTTATTCTGTGTAAGAAGGCACATCATCTCACAGAAGGATGCTCAACTGTCGTTATGAAGTGAGTTTGGAGTAAATGCATGTTATTAAATGTTGTCTGTTGTTGGACAAGAGGTTCATAAATGCTTCTCATGTTTTAGAAAGATGTTTGACGCGTGTTGTTTTTTCAAATGCACGTTATAAGTGTCTCAAACTCACAGTGCTTTCAGACGGAGCAGCGTTTACATAGCCGTACATCAATGACAAGCTGCGCATAAAAAAAGAATCGCAGCCTTTGCGATTTTAAAATCGCGATAAGCCATCTCGATTTAAGTGCGATTACATGTAAAGTGTGATTAATCGTTCAGCCCTACTTGTAATGGAGTTCATAATTTGAACTCGTAATATTTTAAGAGCTATGACTTGTACCAAGTGGCCGCTGTACCACCTGACCACTGACCACATTTTAGTTGTGTTCGACTTGAAGTGGCGCTGTGCAGACCGATCAGTGTATGACATCAAAGTAACATGAGAGCGATTCAAAATCATACAGATCTTTATTCATGGTAATTACGACATGGCGTGAACGCAGAATTGCACACTGTATGGAGTCTGGCCTGCTTTGATGCCATTTCATATTTTGTTTTTTCGACCTTGACAGATGCAGTCACTATGAACTGTCATTGTATGGAAAAGAGCTGTGTTAAGAAAGAAAAAAATGTATCATACCATTTGACAGGATGAGTAAAGAGTGGACGAACTTTCCCATGTGTACTGGCTATGCATGGCGTTACACCCCCCAATTATATATCCCCTTAACTGTCACCCCCCTTTTTTGAGAAGGGACATTAAAATGCACTATTCAAGCTTAAATGCTTGTAATTCAAGAATGCTTTGGAGTATAGACCTATTTGGTCTTGTTTTAAAGGGAAAAATAGCAGATTATTGCTGAAGTGAAAGCAGAAATCAAATACAATTTATTTAATATTTTTTCTTTTATATAAAATATATATTTTACAAAATGTTTTTACTATAAAATTACTATAAAATCAAAGCCATATATCTAACGAAGTTGTGTTCTAAATTTGAAGTTGATATCACAAAAATTTGTTCCCATGAGATTTTGTTTAGGCGTAATACCAGAAATAGCCACCGGGTGACATTGAATTCCATTGAATTTAATTGTATGCATTCTGCCATAACAAATTAATAAATTTCTGTCCAAATAACACTTCTGTCACAAAATATGGAACCTTGAGACTCAGACCTTTCTGACAATATGTGTTTTGTCAAGATTAGAAAAGATTTTGATCATAAATTATGAAACATAATGATGCCCAAAAGGGGAGGAGCCTGATAAAATAATTTAGAGTACTGTTTCTATGGTAACGCAATGTCCAATTTCAAAACTGTTTTCACAGGATGCATTCTGAGATCGTTAGCTTTCAAATGATACCTAAGATAACTACTAAAATATGTAATGTAATAAAAAAAAAAAACGGGGTTAGGGTTAGGGTTATATAATAGGCCTATATATAATAGGCCTAATATATAACAGGCCTATATATATTATACTTTTTAGAGGATAATATTATTTTATAATTTTTTATTGACAAAACCAGATTATGTGTTATATTATGAATTTTTAGCATGAAAACCAACGTTTCAATTATTAAAAGTGTGTGCGTCAACTTTTTGTGACAAAGGTCAAAACTGTAGATTTTTTGAGGGGCACTCTTGTCATAAATTCATCTATTTCTGTTCCTACATAATTTCTAACAAAAAACAGTGCTACAATATCTATTTAGGAGCCTTAGACCTTTCCAACGATATATAGTCTGTCATGATTAGGTTAGGATTTAATTGTAATATATTCAAGTAAACTTAAATGTCCCGCCGGCTAGAGGGACGGTGACAGTTAAGGGGATATGCTCTGTCTATATTAAAATGTACACTAGGAGGTCTTCAATTGCTTTATCTCATCTCATTTCTCCACACACTGATTGATTGATATTTAATTTAATAAGCAGCAATATTAAAAAGTGGCCTGGTGGAACCCTCTGCCCTGGACAAATGGCACTCGGCACGCCTCAGCGCTCCAGCACGGACAGACCACTTCCTGCTAATTCAATTCCCTCCCACCAAATTAATATTATTAGCGGGCATTTTGGCAACTAAACACGATGGCCAGCATCCGGTCAGTCAATCCCCGTGGGATTCGGTTGACGTTGATTTACACCGACCGCTCGGTATCAGGGGCACAAATCAACAGCTGTGAAATCTCTCCTTTCAACGGCAATCACAGAGAGCTCATTGATTACTGATACGGATCAATGGGATGACGGCGGAAGAGTTGCTAGTAAGAAATTGCTTTTTACAGACTGGTCTAAAGATCGTTAGCTCCGCTTCTGCTTTAAGATATTTGAGACGGAGCTGAGGCAGGCAAATAAACTGACAATCCCTGCCTCAGGAGAAACCCAGTGAGGTGTGCTTGGATGTAGATAGCAGCTCAAAAAAGAAAGAAAGAAAAAGAACAAACTGAAGATGTGTTATTTAAATTCTTGGCTATGCTTGAGTGTTTTTTCACTATATATTCTGCACTGTGTGCATTTCAAGTTCACAACTTTTGCTTATTAGTATGTGAGGGTTCTAAGTCTTGAAGTGCTGCGTTTCCTAGCAACAGATTCCTGGCTCACCCGACTCGCTGTCAACTGCAAGACTACGCGGCCTCTGACAGATGACCCGACTTCACAACACAAAACTCTGAGTTTACTGAATGTTCTCTTTTTTTTTTGTGAAAGTTTTTTTCCATTTTTTTTTTTTTTTATCTCCTCCATTATATTTTTGTGAAGAAAATATATTTATTCCACACCATGATAAGCGAGAGCTCATGTGTGATTAATGTAGCCCTGATATGTGAGAATAAAAATGAGGTACACAGCTAACTAGATCACAGCACAGCATGCTAGAGGACTGATAAGCAGGAAGGAAACAGTTGAAAAATTAAATTCTCATTAATAATTTTTTGTGATAGAGAGATCAAATGCAGCTATATAAATGTACTGTTGTGAATCTAAAGAGTACTGTACACCATGAAGCTATGTTTACTTACACTTTCAATTTTTCATAGCAGTGGTTTTCAACTGATTTTGCTTCACGACCTAGATTTTACCTTGAATAGCAAGTGGCAACCCAACACACACAAAAGTATACATAAATGTCTCTAAATGTATTAATATTACAAATTTTACCTTTGCATACTTTAGGCCCAACAACATGCAAAATGATTAACATGACACACTCAATTGAAAACGGTCAATTTCATGTATGCATAAACTTAAGCAGAAGAGTGATACACTAGCTTGTGAAAAGGGTCTATTCCAGCACAAGAGGAGGCGAAAGAGTGCTTTGTACTCACACGCTGCTATCTTGTGTGAAGAGCCACGCGCACACAGAGAAGCGCATTTCAGATAGCGTGCGAACAACAAATTGATTTCTCTTCCGCATCTTTCGGAATGTGTCAGTAATAATTATAATCGGATCGGATGTGTATTATTATATTGGATCCGTGCATAAGCTCTTAAAGTGACAGCAGCCTATAAATAACTGCTGCTGTGTATGTTATTAATGTTAATCAAACAGCAAAAGACAGCTTTAACAAAGATTAATCTATATTTAATTTCTGATGTGAACACTATGCAGTGTTATTTTACATTTAATTATTACATGTCTGTACCTGAATCTTGTCATTAGCGCATTTGTTCTTATTTCTTTACTGACTGATCACTTGTCTTTAATAATGTTTTTGCTGATGCGAAAAATGATCCGATCCGTGACTCAAACACTACAGTATAGAATATTGTATTAGTATTAGCAATATAACCAAATGGCAGATGAATCTGCGCCAAACTATAGAGTTTGATAGAACAAAAGATATGGAATTTTTTTTTTCCCTAATTTAAAAGATTGATATTTTTCTTATCCAAACATATGGCACTTTACTATGCTAACAGAACAGACCTGAGCCTCACCAGTAGAGAACCACTGGTGCATGCTATCTGGTTGGAAAATACAAATGAACTTGAGTTGAACCAACTCAACAAAGTAAGCTGTAGAAGAGCATTGATTTCCACACATTTGACTGAATCTGACCAATCCTGCTCTGTGAGCAGATTTACCAAAGCATTTACCAAAGCATTAGAACAAAATAAAATCAATAGATGTATTAGCTCTACTTACGGTTGTTGATACCATTTTGTTGTACATTGAATTTGAAGTCATTAGGGCAATTACAGATCCTTTTGGTAAAGTTGATGTTCTTGCTCATCAACTATTTTCAGCAGTACAAATTAAATTATTTCATGATTTGCATGTTCATATACGCAAGTATGCTGTAGTACATGTACATGATGAATGTGAAAAAACTCAGCTTGATATGGTTTACAGTGTGCTAAGAGAAGTGCACACGCCAGCTAAAGAACATTACTTGGTGTTTACATAAAATCTACAGTTACTGGCAAATGGAGAGTATTATTAAAAAAGTTGTTGCAACTGAAACTCCCCTTTCTTTCATTTCCCCAATGTAATTTCTGCATTTCCCCCTTGTAACACAAAAATATTATATGTAAATGAGAGCATAAGTAATGCACTAGCTTCACTCTGGAAATACGCTGCGTCCCTTTCCCCCATTTTTGCACCCCCCGCCCCGTTACCCCCCGGAATCTTCCTCAAGTCTGCCAATGAGAGCGCATTGGCAGCATTTTTTCCTAGAGACAGTGTGCTCCATGTCTGGGGTGGTTCCCCTCCTCTGCTCAGTCGCAGAGTTCAACACCAATCAGACGCCGGGCCACAATGATTCCGCATCGCAGCCTTTCCTGTTTGGCAAAGCGCAGTATGGGGTTTTCAGGCTTGTTATCCTCCAGGCATGAGGGGTGCCATGTGACGGCATGCATACTCCAAGACAATGGAGATTACACACTGACACGCGCACATTAAAAACAGATTCCAGCTAGGTGGGGGGCGGCTACTGAGCCACAGTCTATTGAGGATTTCTGACCATTTCTATTATACACAGTTTTGTCTCTAACTTGCACTTGGTTTTTGGAAGCGTACTGCAAAAGTACAGTCCACAATACATCTGAACTCTTCTTCTAAAGGTTTTTACAACCGAATCAATCTTCTCAGATAGTGCCACATGCATGGCTCCATCTGTAAACATACATAAATAAAATAAAACAATGCAAAAAAAAAATAAAAAAAAAATAAAAGAGATAAAAATGATCCCCAAGCTGATTCACTTTATTTATATGGATCTCATATTCTCATCTTGGCTGGAACATTGTTTTTAGACAGAGTTACCGCCCGAGCTCAAGGACGAATGTGATCAATAGCACAGCTCTCCAGGCCTTCTCATATTACAGAGCACATGCTACTGATACTGTGAGATGTCTCTAATTCTAAATGGATCAGGATTAACTGAAAATCGCCTCTGCACTGTCAACCGGTGATCCCTAGAAGCTCCACAAGAAGGCAAATCCACCTCATTCCAAAACCGCTTAAGAGTGGCATAAATCCTAAATTCAAATTGTGTGTGTAATGCATGTTACCAATAAATAAAATACAAAATTAAGAAATTAAATATTTCACTTAATTATTATACATTTTAATAAATGCAAATGTCAATGCATTTCCTACATATAATTTTTTCCCAACTCTGTTGCCGCCTCATGCAGTTGAAGAACAAGTGAAAAAGACTCCTGCTACTACTCATCAGTGTCAGGCCTGCCATGATCTCAAGTGCCCCTAATTCAGAAATAAAGTGACTTGAGTGGGGCAAACACAATTTCACCCAATTTCACTCTACAGCAAATTCAACCTGAATGGTTTTGACCTTTTTATGATGACTGGACCATACATATGAGACACCAGACCCTTTGGTAAAGAACCCCCCTCTTTGTGAGGCACCAAGAATCATGGGTTTGGGCTTAAGAGACAGAATTGCCTCTCAATAAAAGGAAGTTTTAAAAAATGGAAGGGTTTTGGCAGCTGACTGGAGACCGCCAGGGTTAATAGAAGCTGGTTATTCCTCGTTGCAGTGAAACAGGGGAAATTGATGTGCTCAGTCATTGGATAAGAACACATTTCACACTCTAAACAGCTTACGGTGAAAGATACACAGTGGGAGAGAACCACAAAGTGATGGTTGGATGGCGGCAACTCCAGAAACTACATATTCTCAAAGCTCTTCTTCATCTGTAAGAATGCTCAGTGCGCTGGTTCCTGTTGTTTTAACATTGAAGATCTGCATCAAACCTTGGCATTTCTGAAATGTGGGTCATGCAGCTACCCATGTTCTGCATAGCAACCAATGAGCAGCAGTGGTGAGGGACCAGCCTCCATACAAGTGCACACATACACAAACAAGTAGGAGTGAGCCTATTACAAAAAGATACATGCTCAAAAACCGATTTAAAAGCAAGCAGAAAACCTTGAATGTAATACATCTGCTACTCAAGAGCTCACAAAACATATTTATCAGATATTAGTGCAGAAGGTTAAGACCACTGCATGGTTGTAGGAGATACAATAAAGAAGGAAAGCTTTGATTGAAAGAGAAGCTATAAGGCTATAAAAAATATATTAACATTGAAATATTAGCATTTATTAACTACATTATTATTAATTTACTAATTATTCTAAACAAATTACTAATATTATAAATTATATGTGAAAACTTTATTTTGATGGTCCACAGACAGACATTCTGCTGACTATAAGTAACTTTGCAACTGCATGTCTACTTATTCTACTAACCCGAACCCTAACCTAAAGTCTACTAATCCTCTAATGAGAGTTATCTAGCATGTAGTAGCAAATTAATAAGAGTTAGATAACATGTAGTTGCTTACAGATAGTACTACAATGTCTAAAGTGGACTCAAAATAAAATGTAACCAAGTATTTATATAAATATAATATTATTATAATTTGCATTATAAATTACATTATTAAATATAATATTCAGTTATATTATAACATTTATTTTTATAGTTATTATATCAAAACACTGAAGAAAAAAGATGGGGTTAGATGGTGAAATGACTGATTCATTAAACACTCCACATAAAAAATAAATAAATAAACAAACAAAAAATAATGCGCTGACCAGTGTAAACAAAGTAGAAACACATGGCATTTAGATCCTCAAACGGCTTCCATTAGCGCCGGTAAAATTAAGCTAGTGATGCAAATTCAACAAGTCAGCTGCATCCCACTATACAGTATACACTCCATTCACTGCTGTGTTTGTTTGAGATTACACAATCCAGTTCATAATTAATTCATGAGTTAGCAAGACGCTGAAAAATGACAGACCTTCTTAGCCAAATATTCTCACCCCGAATGCAAACATCCATTTTAATATGAGCAGTCTCCTGTTTGCATTAAAGTGTGTCTTTAAGAAACTGTTCATCCGATCCATCCAATCTGAAGTGTGATAATTATTTGAGAAAAACATTGAGATATGGCTCTACGTAGTGACTGTAAACACCAATTTTCACTCTAGTGATGTTGAGACGGGGATAACCACATGGCTCATTCCTCTCTTCACGCCTTCAGCTGCTGTTAGTGGGATATAAGGAAGCATGTCTCTAATCTTCTCATTATTTCTACATGAGTTTTTAATTGTGTTTTAATTCTGATTCAAACACTTTTTCTTTCTCATTCGCACTGATGCCATAGGAAATTCATCATTATAAGCGCAATGAATCTTAGTAGATGGCATATTTAATTTGAGGCAAATGAAAACAAGGCTGTGAAAAATAGAAGTACAAACAACAATCTCATGACAACTCGTTATAATTTGTATGTGATGGCAACATCATATAATATCACATGAATTGATGCGTACGAAAAGCTATTACTTTTACGTTTTTTTTTTGTTTCTATAATAATAATAATAATAATAATTAGGTTAAGGTGTGTACAGGGTTGAATTTATGGTTAGTTTTATGTATAGGTTGTATATTCTTTACATGACCCAGCTAGTATAATTTCCTAATTTCTTTCATGACAAATTGGGTTAGGACAGTTTTCTCAATTACAACAAACCATGAAAAATAGGAAGGAAGATAAATTAATATTTCATCCATGAAACTATTCGTGTTCTGACTAATTTGTTTCATAACATTCTCACCTAATCGATTTCATGTATCCATTACAATTTCCCTTTCCCTTTATTACCACGACACATCCAAACGAATGCATCTCTGCACACTATGCAAATTCTTATTCTAGCCCTCCGCTTCCCCAGCACCACCTGCCTAGATCTGCTATGGGAGGGGGTTCTCCCTCTCTCTGGCAGCAGCAGCAAGTTTCCATTAGTTGTACTGTATGTTCTGAGCATTAGAAGCAAATTGAACTTGCTTTGCCGCAGCAACCATAGATACAGCAGCGTAGCAGATCTAGTACGTCAAGTCCAAACCTATGTACGTTTAATTTACATTAATACAATATTTTAAAAACTATCCCTAAAGTTGTCAAGCCTGTCCTCATAATCACTCATGAAAATAACTATGAAAGACCTAAAACATCTTCATCTAAGACCTCATTTTAGCTCACATTAAATTACATACGGTATACAATGACATCAAATATATATATATATATATATATATACATATGTATATATATATATATATATATATATATATATATGAAGAGTTCAGATGCAAAAGCCTCTAAGTGCCATCTGAAATTTTCTTCTAGAATGATCATTTTTATCAAGCTTGTATATTTAAGTTCAATAATTTAACTTAAATGGCAATGCAAATTACCTGTTAATTGTCATTTAAGTGAAATTACTTAACTTAAATATATAAGCTTTATAAAAATGATCATTCTTGAAGAAAATTTCAGATGGCACTTAGAGGCTTTTGCATCTGAACTCTTCATATATATATATGTATATGTCCATTCAATCCCAGCAGGGTCCGAAATTAACTTTTTGGCTCACCTGCCACAGGGACTGGTAGATGAAAAATTCCACCAGCCAAGCATATTTTTTACCGGCCAAAATAATAAACAGCCTTTTTTTTTTTTGTCACATATACATTCATTTCAGTACATTTAATTGAGATAATAAGGTATTATGTTGAATACAAACATAAAAAAATTGTCCAGAGCAAGATTTGAAATGTATAATAAAAAATAAAAATCTATATATTGATCAAAATGTAATCAACTTTATTTCTAAAGCACTTATAGAAACTGTAGTTGACCAAAAGTGCCGTACAGAGTGCATTATCTTTAGCATACTGGCGACACACAGAACAACGCATATTGTAGCCAGCTCTTGAAACTCCGTTATCTCCAAACCTCCATTTCTCACAAAACGTTCTTTTTTTTATGTAATTCGTCCCCCTTTTCGTCTGTGGGTTTTCGTTTCAAAGGTTGGCTCACTCCTGGTAAATGTCGCCACATAACAGCTAATAAGCGGCAGCTAGCTGCAGACCGGAAGTTAGCTGCAGTAATAGCTAGCAACAGACCGTCTCTACCCATACACAAAATAAATATATTTGAAATATATTTTCAGTATATATTTTGGAATATATGCAAATATTTGAAATTGGCCCAATAAATATATTTCACACTTAACATCATATATTTTTGTTATATTTCAGAATATATTTCAATGTATTTTTTTTCTGTATAGGTCCCCAAAAGTGTCAAAATATATGTGGCATATATTCCAAATACATTGAAATATATTCTGAAATATAACAAAAATATATGATGTTAAGTGTGAAATATATTTATTGGGCCAATTTCAAATATTTGCATATATTCAAAAATATACTGAAAATATATTTCAAATATAGTTCTTTTGTGTATGGGTAGTGCTCCAAGTCTCGCGGCACTGTTTACCTTACGGCCCCCGAGACAGTGCCGCGAGACTTGGAGCGCTAGAGACGTTCTGTGGCTAGCTAACCTCGTCCCCAGATTAGTGACTGGCAAACACAACAACTCCGAGCCATCATGCCAGATATTTTATAACATTACAAAATGCAAATGTAATAAGCATTTTATTACATTACTATTTTGGTAAGAACATTCACCCGCCAGTGTGGCGGCTGGCCTTTTGAGATTTACTAGCCAAACGGAAAATCTACCCGCATTTGGCGCTTGGCGGGTGTTAATTTCGGACCCTGAATCCCAGTCTTCAAATGTTTACCTTTTACAAAACGAAGCTAAAACGACAACCAACTGACCTGACCACTGATAAAAAAAAAATAAAAAAATGAACAGGGATCATTAATCTAACCCCAAATTCCTCAACCATAAAAACTCAGTCTATAGCGACTGGAAATCTCTGAAGAGAAATGCAGCTCTTAATAGGCAATTGTGCTGGGTGATATCACAGGTCTGTGCTAAAAAGGAAATTATAAAGCTCTCCAGCCCTTAGTCTGCACTTTATCCACTAATGCAGCCATTAATTTGGCCTATCAAAAAACACTCCAGTCCAGCAAATGCAAAGTAAATCAAATTTACATCAGGGTTTCCTCTGACTGTAAGGATGCAGTTTTACATTTGAATTGATCAGACAGCTCTGTCTGCACACAGCGCAATTATAACAATCTATCATCAGACTGTCTTCAGTGCTTCTTTCAATAAATTTGGTTTATTGGAAGCACTCTGAAGTGCGGCTTTCTTTTCCTTTTGCAGTTTGTTGCACAAAGAGTTGGATAGAGTGATGATAGATACAAAAAATTGATGGAAACAAATACTACGGAATATAGAATCCAATGTACCGTAGCAGGTATTCGTGCAGTATATAAAAAATGCTAACCAATTAAGTGAACACATCTTGTCACATCTAACTGTAAGATCTATTTATACAGTGTGAAACACGTATATGAGCTACATTCTATGTCCCATTTCTGTGTGAAATTCCTCTAGGAAGGACATAAATGGCTGTAAAAGCAAGGCTATCACTCATAAGACCTCTTCTCTTGAACAATTGCAGTAATTAGGCTGATTAAAAGAACTTACTCTTCTAGCTCTTCTCATTTGGCCTCGGTGGGACAGAGTGCTGTGTAGTTCAAATGAAAGAAGACTGATCAGATCAGCATACTCTGCATTCATCACATAGGGCAGGTATGTAATTAGGAGGGCCTGAAAGGACCTGATAAGTTTGAATTACTTCTACTAGTCATAAATCAGTATGGTTCTGCTTTTATACAAATGTGGGTCTAAATGTTACATAAAGTCTTAATTTAAGCCATATTTAAATTTGGGTGTAACCAGCTTTCTTTTTTTTTTTTCAGATAGAAGATAATATAAATAAAAACATTTATTATTATTATATTTATATTTATGTATTTGATCGTTTTATTTCATAGTGTACTTATGAATATAATTCATATTTCAATAAAATAAAATAGCCATAGTACTATAGCTACAATAATATAAAATATATTATTATTTTATTTATATTATTATTATTAATTATATATATATATATATATATATATATACAATTTATACCATAAAATATGGTATAAAATGTATATAAACATTATACCATAGTAAATCAGGGTAAGACAAAAACACGTTTAGGGAGAAGGATTGATGAAGTATTTGATTAATTATGAACAAAAAGAGTAGTTACACAAGTTACATAATATCAATATTTATATCTATCTTTATATCTATCTATATATATATATATATATATATATTAAATGGTCTTATTTACGTATATATATGTCAGAAATAGTGGTTCTTCAATGCCTATGATCACTGCGTAGAACTTTCCTTTGATATGTAAATTTGATGTAAATGTGCCTTTTATTGGTTTATTCATTATTCATAACTATGCTGTTTACATTCCCCATACCAGTTTATGCAACATGACATAAACATTCTCACAGGCATGATGAATGGAATTCTATTAAAGACGTTCATTCTCACACAAAAAAAAGAACAATAGGTAAGTGAGTCCATATAGTGCATGTCTACTAGTCACAAAGGTCAATATATGCTGAATAGGCACTCTTACAATCTGCACTTCAGTGAATGCACGCTGCCGCTCTCCAAGGTGCTGAATCGCTGGACTGGTCTGTAGCATAAAAAGAGGCGAGTGTAAGACTGTCCTAGCATTCAGAGGCTTTACCTTATCTGCGCAGTCACACGAGCGGACCTCATTAAAGCCACTGACCGCAAACAGAACACAAGATTCACGATGAGTGTTTTATGGGTTGACAGAAAAGCACCTTTTCATTTGTTTCAACTGTCTGAATGTCAGTGTGTGTGAGAGAGATACAGAGCGGACATATATCTGTGAAAGTATATGAATATGTGTGTGTGTGTGTGTGTGTGTGTGTGTGTGTGTGTGTGTGTGTGTGTGTGTGTGTGTGTGTGTGTGTGTGTGTGTGTGTGTGTGTGTGTGTGTGTGTGTTTGAGCTTGTGTATAATCTATCCTTGTCCTCTCACCTCTTTCTCGAAACAATAGGATCCATCCCCTCGAGGCACCGGACAGAAGGAGGACGCGATAAGGCCGCTGTTCTCTGCTCTGAACTGACATTTTACAGTGACACTAACAGCAGAACACACTATTTTACAAACTGCCCCTCCTGACCAGCAGCACAGACTGAATGACTCTCCTCAGCAAACCCAAAGCCAGCCATGTGCATCTGGCGTTCAACAGACAAGGCATTTCCACACAACAAACTCCCCTCTGTGCTGAAAAATGCAATATAAACACATCAAGAGAGAGGAGAGAGAGACAAAGAAAGAGTCTGCTTCTCATTAACCTTTCCTGGCTAGTAATTGCACTGCAACCAAAACCTTCTCTGAAAGAGAAGGAAACAGAATAAAAGCTGCTTCAGAATGGCCATACAGTCATAAATGTCACTACTGTAAACCTCTCGACATAATTCAGTGAATAACACAAGCACTGAATGAGAGGATATCCTTGAAAATAAATGGTCGGTATTGTGGTCAGAATATACGACACTATGATGAACGTTGGGGTCCAAACAACATTGGATCCTATTGACTTTCAATGTATGGACAAAAACATTCTTCAATTGACCTCCAGAGAAGAACTAAAGAACTAAGGACAACACAAGGGTGAATAAATGATGACAGTTTTCTTATTTTTTGGTGAACTATCGCTTTAAAAAGGTTATTCTTTTTGTTGCATCAAGGGGCAGTCACACTATATTTCCGTTCCATTGACTTCCATTCGTATGCATGTGAATACGGGAGCCCAGGAACACAAGCTTGTGTGAATTTCACTGCATTCCAATGTTCAATTTCGGTGAACTCTGACCTGCCGTTTCATATCACGTGAAGTTGCAAGACCAAGAGGATCGAAACATCATGCTGTCATATCTTAGCAGAAAAGAACAAAAACTGCAGGTTTGATGTGGTGCAGTCGATTCTATATTTTTTACATTCATTAAAAAATATATATATATATGTTGACTTTTATATTTTTTTTAAATGACACCATATTACAACCATTGTAGTGTTCATTGAAATTCTGCATATTCAAAATATAGTGTGAAAGCGATTATTTAGAATATTGAATATTGATACAGGAGTTGTTGTCAAGTAAGTTTTAATCATAATGTTTCCCCCCTTTAAACCAGTATAAAAATACTGGTATCGTCTCTTGTACGGAATGTAACCTGTAGCCTATACTGTGGCAAGGCAGTCTGGATAATAATAATAATATAATTTGTTACATTTATATAGCCCTTATATAGCACTTTTCTCAAAGTGCTTTACATGGAAGGGGGGAATCTCCTGAATCCTCAACCACCACCAATGTGCATCATCCACCTGGATGAGCCATATTGCACCAGAACACCCACCACACACCAGCTTATTGGTGGAGAAGAGATGGAGTGATGAAGCCAATAAGTATATATGGGGATGATTAGGAGGTCATGATGATAGACAGAGGCCAGTGGGCACATTTTTAAAGCCCTACTCTTTAAAAAATAAAAGGACCTCGGTTTTAATGTCTCATCCGAAGGACGGTGCTTTTTGACAGTACAGTGTCCCCGTCACTATACTGGGGCATTAGGACCCACACAGACAACAGGGTGAGCGCCCCCTACTGGCCTCACTAACACCTCTTCCAGCAGCAACCTACAGTTTTCCCAGGAGGTCTCCCATCCAGGTACTGACCAGCCACTCAACCCTGTTTAGCTTCAAAATGAAAGTCCTCTGTATTTATTCTCACAGACACCCAATGCACTAATTACACAAACATAGGAAAACCCATTATGTTCAATATGTGCGTGTCAACTACCAGCCAGCCAGACATTTCCTTCAGAGATGCCACTCATGCAGAAAACCAATTAGCGATAAGTTTTATATTTAAAGAAACACTTGTCTACCGAACACCGAGCTGTCCTGTGGTTTCCTGTGCTGAATATTTGTGCAGGAATGTAATGTGTGACAGCTCTTGGCAGTAAAGGGGAAGAAAGTAACCTTTGCTTGGGTTTGCTTGCAGTAAACATCTTGTCACATCTGCCGGTATGAACTATGACAGGTATCGTCCCTCGTACCAAGTTTAATCTGTAGCCTATTGTGTACCGTGGCAAGTCAGTCGGGATACTGTATATAAAATGAAAGTCCTCTGTATCTCACACCCAATACACCAATTACACAAACAGACAACAATGGGAAAACACATTATGTTAAATACGTGCGTGTCAACCAGCAACCAGACATTTGCTTCAAAGATGCCACTCATGCAGAAAACCAATTAGCGCTATGTTTTAACATTTACATAATAAAAAGAAACACTTGTCCACCGGACACCGAGCTGTCCTGTGTCTTCCTGCGCTGGATATCTGTGCAGGAATGTGATGTGTGACAGCTCTTGGCAGTAAAGGGTATGAAAGTGACCTTTGCTTGGGTTTGCTTGCAGTAAACATCTTGTCACATGTGCCGGTATGAACTATGAGACGTTTCAACTGCACCAGGAACAAATGCTTAGGAATAATTGCAGATTTATTTCAAATGCTGGGTGTTTGTGTGTACACATTCAGCGACGTGCACAGCACATGAACCTCCTCCTTGCATTTTAGATTCATTACACTAAATTAGATTATCCACTGACCTGCATGAAGGAGCATAACTGTCTCGCGCTTGGGGTTTAGAGGCTATATATATTTGTCTATAGCTTCCCCTGGATCTACAGCACGTCCAAATGTGGCTCAGCCAGCAGGGGGGAGGCTGTACATGAGAGACTGTGCCCTGGGGCACAAGACCCTGACTGAAGTCTGCTAATGAGCCTCTTCTACACAGCTGAGTCACTCCATTCATTAAAACAAAACTGGCACTGTACTGCCCACTGTCTCTATCCCACTTTTAATCATGCTAATACATAACGATAAAAGATTTTTGCATTCACTTTCCTTGTCAATTCTCGATTTATTTTACAGGGCTGTAGTATAGACAACAGAAAAATCTATTTACGTATATGGATCATTAAACCAGCACAGCATTTCTGGACCATCAATATTTATGACTTCTCACCTCTTTGGCTCAGTGTCAATTGCACATTGGTGTGAACAATTTTTTTCAGCATTACAACAGGAAGGGGAATTTAATATTTAATGCCAATTAGAGAGACATTCCTTTGATCAGAGTTAATTAAAGCTGCTATATTGTGGTTTGCTTAAAAGGTTATCATTTAATATTAGCACATAAAGAATATGTGTGCAGAGCAAGCTGAGGACAGGGTTTGTGAAAATGCAGACACAAAACATCAGTTAATGATCATAATAATATAGCAGAATGCTGCAAGCACTAAACAGATTATTTAGAATGTTTTTATTTTTATTTTTAAATCTACTTGAATTCACTTGTTCTTTACTTCACAGATGAAAATAAATTTCGAAATGAATCGAGTTTGATACAGTGCTGATAGTGATCCTCTGATGCCCTCTTGTGTTTGGATAGAAAGTTGCATTATGAAGCTACAAGACTGAATAATGAAGTCAGACATTTTACAGAGAATCGGTTCTTCCAAACACTTCGCTGGAAAGAATCAGTTCAAACAATATTGTTTACGTCTCACGTAATTACGTCATCGAGTGATCTTAAGACGGCGTGGTATTTTAAGTGATAAAAAAAGTTCTAATAAAACCACATACGTACACATTTTGGCAGATTTTTTATTTTATTAAATTTTTTTATGTAATATAATTTAATGTGTTTCTTCAGCTTTTAAAAATATTCAAACATTTAGAACATGAATATAGTTTACATTTACATACAACAATACCAAATCCTCTCTTGGCTGAGATTTCTAAAATATTAATATGCATGTTAAATTCATTTATAGCACGAATTGCGCTCATATGTTTCTGTTTGCACCTGACACCTGAACTAAAGTGCAGCTTAGTGCACGCGATGAGCACGTGAAGCTTGCGGCATTATTTGGAATTAGTTGAGGAGAAAAACAAAAGGTTTTCCTATGAAATGTAAACGTCCCCTAAAATAACTTACTGCCACAGTAAGTTCAACATTGACGTGCAATGTATATGAGTATGATACTCATCTCAGGTACGCATACTAGTCAGACATACCAACACCTGCACAAATATAACGTTAGCCTATATGTAGCATAAGCACGCACAAAAGCTGGTAACTCTAGTTTAAAGTGTTTGTAGGGGTTTTTAATAAACGTGTTTACTCAAATAATTGGTAATCCGCAGTGGACGGTTGTTTTGTGTGACTTACCTAGCACTGCCCATCAGTAAATTCCTCCATACTCGAAATACTTCGATCTTCGAATCGATCCGGGCATGTCAAAGAGACTGTTCCTGGTGCAGAGAGTTGTTGAGCCGATCGACGCCTTTCAGAGGTTTTGTGAAAAGGTTAATCCATTTTTTAAGAAAAGGGATGAGTCAAAATGATAAATTATTTCCAAATATTTTCGATTTTTAGAATTTACATTTGTTTAATTTTCATCAACTGGTTAAAAATTACTTATAGGCTACAACAGAGCATCTGCCACAATGATGTGGTAAGAAAGATCATCTCCAACAAAAAGTTAGCCCAATCTGAATATTTTGTAAATGAATATATCATAAAACTGTATAGCCTAAACTTGATTTAAAGTGCAAAATCACTGTAAAATTCTGAACATGTTCTTGTCTGTTTCTTTCTTTGCATTTATCTTTCTGTCATGCCATTGAACCACCACAATAGCTAATTTGGTTAGAAAGATCATGCAACACAATCTGAATGTTTTGTATGAATACATCAATACAAAGTGCAAAATCACTGTATTTCTGAACATGTTCTTTTCTGTTTTAAAAAAAAAATATATATATATATTGCATGACTTTTTCTATCTTCATGCCACAGTTTGAGCCGTCAAAATGGTAAGTAGTAGCTTGCTGCAGTTATTGGTAATTGATTCATATATGCTGACACTTTATGATGTCATACAGTTGTATTGAAGTCACTTTGAAACTTGTGTTTATCTAGGCGAACAAGAGATCTGTCTATTCATTTAGGTAAATATCTAAAAAAAAAAATTCTTTATTATCTGAAAAGAATCTCTATCATGTCCTTTGTTTATTGTTTCTTTGCATGGCTTTTTCCATAAACATGCCACGGTTTGAGCCGTCACAATGGTAAATATGATAAGAAATGTAATGTGAAAACATACAAAACTGTATTAACTTGTGTTAAAGTGCAACATAACTATTTTATTCTGGAAAATCACTGCATTTCTGAATATGTTCTTTTTCGAACTTCATGTCATGGTTTGATCTGCCACAATCATCTGATACCAACAAAAGGTCAGTCCAGTCTGAATGTTTTGTATATGAATACATCATAAAAGTGTCAACTTGACAAAATCACTGTAAAATTCTTAACATGTTCTTGTGTTTGTTTGTTTCTTTGCATGACTCTTTCTATTTGGTTCTAGTCTGTTTTATGTTCGCACTGCCTTTCTGCTAGTGAGTTTAGGGCAGTATTTAGATTTTCTGTTGTGATTGTGAAAGATGTTGCCATTGTAGGTCATTATTGCAATCGAGGATTGCCATGGGAATACTCTTTTACTTTGATATGGATCCGTCAGCAATGCCACAAACATATACAGCAAGTAACCATGTTTATCCTAATTGAGTATGCAATGGTTTGAGACGCATTATAGCAGTCTTCTGAAATTAGGAGGCTATGGCACAATATTGAAGAAAAACGAACATAAAAAAATGGTAAATTCAGATTTTTATTTATTTCATTCCAAAGCAATGTATTGCAAAATATACTGTTTGTGAAAGACCAAGAAGTCCAAGCCAAGACACTGAAAGTAATATATATATATATATATATATATATATATATATATATATATATATATATATATATATATATATATATATATATATATTGTGTGTGTGTGTGTGTGTGTGTGTGTACATGACTCTGGGATATAGTTATTAAATTAGAATAGAATTGTTTTAGAAATAATGAGTGTTTGATCCTCTTAATGGACACTTGATGGTGTTATCATCTAAAAATAGATTGCCTCGTTGTTAATCTGAGTTAAAAAATTCACAAAGCTCTCTTTTTGTCCAGTTGCTAAATAATTGGCCACTGTAATTAGTTCACTGGCGGTTCTTTGGCATACTGTGGATCCTTTGTGAAATTCATCACTCACAGCAGCTTCTGTGTATCCATGTTATACAGGGCACATTTGCAACACTCCCATCATGCAGAGCTGCAAGAATGTGAACGCAACAAAGACGACCTGGAGCACTCGAACTGGTGCAGTTGTAAGAACAGGATATTCATTCTCTCACATTCATCAGTGCTCTTCTCAGACCCCAAAGGAATGTGCATAATGACCTTTGAACATAACAGGTGAGCTTTGTATTTTCACAGATAGTTTCGCAGAAATTTCCAGAGTTGTCAATTAAGAGAGCCAAACACTTCAGTTCCTTTTGGAAAGATTCAGGAGGGAGTATAACACAAAAAACACTAGATAATTATAGTAATTTGCTATGAGAAATCAAAATAGATAATTTCAGCATCAGTTGATCAAGATCCCAGAGTGTTTCACAGATTCATTTGGGAAAACAGTACACAGACAGACACACACATGTATCGCATACATTATGCTAATGAGTTATTTGATTCCTACATGACATTAATTTTGGTACTTTGTGCAAACATCTGTGTTGTGCTTTGAAAATGCAAAGCTCAGATTTGTTGGATCATATGAACTGTGATAAACATTAAACATTTGGTACTACGCAAATAAGCTGTAATTATGACTTTATTATGCTTTCTAGAATTCCAATTTTTTTTTTTTGTTATTGTAGACCTTACTGAAATGTTATGTTTTTTTTTTGTTTTTTGTTTTTTTGTTTTTTTTCACTACATATAATATACAGATAAAAATTGATTGTACTTGTTTAGAAAGTGCTTCTAATTTTCATTAAAATTCCATGTGAAGATTGACTAAATGAACAAGACCTGTGTTTATAAAATGTCCTCTGTGTCCTCCACAGTGTTTCTAGCATTTCTGGGACAGCAGCAACAGCAACACCTTCTGATCCAGTGCAAAAGCCTCAATCTCCGTGAAGTTGGCCCAGCCACGCCCCCACTCTGGGATTCTGCTCTTGCTCCTTCCTCCCTGTCCTCACTCAGGACATCCAGAGAAATCTCAGAAATCTCCACCCTTCCACTGACACTTTCCTCCTGATCTGTCGTCACTCTCTGAGCTCTTCCGAACTGCTCTCCATCTTCTTCCAACATCAGGGTTTGCACGGCTCTGTCCGTAACCCGTCTGAATCGGTCCATCCTTAACGCTGCATCACCGACGAGGCGCTCCATCATCTCCAAGCGCTGTGTACTTGTTTCTGTCTCTTTGCTCTTCAGTCGATTGATCTCTATCAGCATGCACTCCCTTAAAAGAAGTACTTCCCTCTCCTTTTCCATGAGCTTGAGTCTGTCGGTTTCTCTCTCATGCCGGAGGGCTTCATTATATCTTTCTGTCTCAGCTTTCCGTAGCTCCAACTCGAGTTTTTCTCTTTGCATGCCTATTCTTTCCAGTTCCTTTCTCTGGATGTCTTGTAATTTGTTCTCTAGTTCACCTTTCATTTCCTGTATTCTCCTTTTCATTGCATCTATCTCTTCATAGTGTGGTAGAGCATCTCTTTCTTGGTCTTCAGTTTGTGTCTCTTGGGTTCTCATGTCCTTAATGTCTTCTGAATGTTTTTGAGTGTAATCTGGAGTCTCTACTACTTCTTGGTTTTCTAGTTGGCTCTGTATATCAGTTTCTTGTTGAGTCCTCTTCATCTGTCTTTGTATGCCACTCTCTATTTGTTGCAGTTCTCTTCTTTTGCATTCACAGCTTTGAGTGAGATGCTCAATCTCCTCTGTAAGTCTTAAGATCTCGGCCTGCACCTTCTCCAAACTGTTCCTACTTCTCTCAAGACTCTCCAAGATCACTGCCTTTTCTTGTTCAGCAGTTCTACATTCATCCCTCACTTTATGCAGGTCTTCTTTTGCCTTGTCCAGCTCAAGGAGGCCAGTTTGTGTGATCTTCATTTTATTCTCCATTTCATCACGTTGCCTCTGTAATTCTACTCGCATGTTGTTAAGCTCGTCTTCTTCTAGGGTTGTGTCATCCATTAGCTGGAGATCTTCTCCCTCAGTTTTAGAGGTTTGTGCTTTGCTTTCTTGGTCTGCCTTTTTCTCCTCTCTAGTGTCTTTGAATGTGACTTTCTTTCTGGAAGTATCATCTGTCTGTCTCTGGATTTTTAGTCTCTCCTGTTCATTTTGTTTTTGTCGAAGCAACTCATTTTCAACTTCTTCCTTCTGTTTTTCCATTGCATCTATAGTCTTTTCCAGTTGTCCCATCTTTCTCATTAATGTTTCTGTGACGCTTTCTATTTCTTTATTTTTCTCATCAAGGGTTTTTGATAAATCTTCCTTGTCTTGTGTAAGTTGTAGCAGTTTTTCTTCATTTCTTGACCTTTCCTTCATGGTTTCCTCCATATTTCTCTCAAAGTCTTCCTTCCTCCTTTGAATGTCAGTTTTAGCTTGTTCCAGTTCATCTCTCTCCTTTTTCATCATTATCTTCATTCTCTCCAAATCTTCCATTGCTTTACTTAAAGATTCCCTTATTTCTTGCACCTCAGATGTGTGAGTGTCCTCTAACTTTGTCACAGTTGGTTGTTTTGTCTTTGTTGCAGTGGTTTCTTCTTTTAATACCTTTTGTCCGCTACCATCTATTTTCTTAATGTCATCCGTTTGCGTTTCAGCATCTATTGAGATGGTCTTCAGTTGATATTTTTGGGTTTCATCTGCTTTTTGTGCCTCACTTAGGACATCAGCATCCCTCTTTGAGTAGTCTTCTGTTTTCATCTCTCCTGGTAAGTAATGCATTTCTGCTTCCTGTCTCTTTACTTTAATCTCCATTTTTAACGTCTCCAGTTTGGATAATTTTCTGTTTATATGCTCTTTGAGATTATCCAGTTCCTCTGTTGTTCTCATTTTTTCTTCTATAATGCATTCCATGTCCTCTTTTTCTTTCTGTATCATGTCTTTATCTTGTTGCAGCAAAGTTCTCTCGCGCTGTACTCTTTGCTCGCTGACTTCAACCTCTTCCTTCAGTCTGTTTAAAGCAGCTCTCTCCATTTCGATATGACGTTTTTCACTATCAATGGTCTTTTTGTTGTTTTCAATCTCTGCTCTGTCCTTTTGAATAGCATCGTTGAGCTTGTTTAAAGCATCAATCTCTTCTCTTTCCTTTCCAAGATATTCCTTTTCCATCTTTGTATCTGTTGTGATGTTCTCAAGCTCATCAGTCTGTTGCACTGCATCAACCTTGCTTTGATCAAGAACATTCTTCTGGTCTTCAAATGTTTTGATGTTTTCCTGCAGTTGCCGTCTCTCTTGTTCCAGATGAGTTTTCATGCTCTCTAGATCATTTCTCATTTTTCTGTTTTCTGCAATCAAGTCATCAACCTCCCGCTGCTGTTGATTTATAACATTTTGTCTCATTTCCAGCTGCTTTTTCTCAGCCATGACAATGTTTCTTAGGTTATCCATATCTTTTCTTTGTGTGTCAAGTTCTCTTTCTTTGTTTTTCAGTGCATGTTCTTTAAGTCTTATTTCATTCTGTGTGTTTGCCAATGTGTCTTTCTGCTGTGTTATGTCAGTTATCATCTGTTCTAAGGCCAGACTTTCTTTGTGAAGTTCTTGCATTGTCAAGTCATTATTTTCTTTTTGTTTTTCAAGATCTTCTCTGAGCGTCTCATTCACTTCTTTGCTCTTCTCCAAGCTCTCTTTTTGTGTCTGAAGTAGCAGTATATCAGATTCCAGAAGCTTTTTCTGCCTTTCAATGTCAGCATGCACAGTACTGAGCTCTTCTTCCTTTCTCTTCATGTCGTCCAGACTCTTTCGAGTGTCCTCTTTGTCTTTGATGATTTGATAGGTGGTTTGTTCTGTTTTTCTCATTTCCTCATTAAGTTTTTCAGCCTTTCTTTGTAAATCAGCCTTGATTTCCTCCAGGGAGTCTTTTTCTTTTTGAATATTTAGTTGGTCCATGTTCATCTTCTCTGTGTCACTGTACAGTTGAGATCTTTTATTTTCTATTTCATTCATCAATTGCTTCAACATCGTCTTGTCCTCTTCAATGCTCTCCTTCTCCAACTGTAACTCAGTTTTTAGTTGATCCATTTTATGTTTTTCCATTGACAGTCTGTCCAGCATGTCTTTCTTCTCTTCCTCAATTTCATTTCTCAGTTGCTTCAGGTCTTCCATCTCACTCTTGGTGGTTTTCAGAATGTTTTCCATCTCTTGTTTTTCTTGTTGTACTTCAGCTTTCTCTCTGTCAAGTTCACTTTTCTCTCTTTCTAAGATGTTCTTTAGCTCTTCTGCCTCATTTTTCTGTTTCTGTATATTTGCTTCCCAGAGAGTTACTTTCTCCCTCTTGTTTTCTATTTCTGTGTTTTTCCTTTCTAGCTCAATATTCATCTTGTCTAAAGCCTTTCTTTCTATTTGCATGTCATTCTCTTTGATTTTAATCTCCTCTTGCTGTTTTCTGATTGTTTTCTCTAGTTCTTTGTTTTTAGTCCGTATTTCTGCATTCATCCGATCAATTTGTTCCCTCTCTTTTACCAACCTGACCTTGACATTTTCTATGTCCTCTAGCTGTCTTTGAATCTCAGCTTCTGCACGCTCCTCTTTTCTTTTGTTTTCTTCTGCTAGTATATCCATCTCTTCTCTTTCTTTTTGTTGTTGAATTACTAAAACATTCAGATTTTCCCTGTCTTTTTGTATGTCCTGCATATTTTTGTCGAGAGCATTTGTCTTGTCTTGAATATCAGTTCTTAAGTCTTCTATTTTTTGTTTTTCAAGCTCTATTTCTTCTTTTTGGTCATCTAATTGGGTTTGCATCTTTTCAATATGTTCCATCTCTCTGTTAATTCTCTCTTTGGTGGTTTCAACATCTTCTTTCTCTTTCAGTAATTGATCTTTCAGATGTGCGACCTCCTCTCTCTCAATTTTCAAGATTTGCCTGTTCTCTTCATCATGTTTGGTCCTTTCAGTGGCTACCTGTGTCTCATCCCTCTTCCATTCTGAAGCTTCCCCAATGTATTCCAGTTGTTGTGCTTGTTTGTACATTTTAAACCTCTGTTGTTCTAGCTCACTCTTTTCCATAGTCAATTTCTCCTGAGTTTTCTTCTCTCTCTCCTCCATCTGGGACTTTTGAAGAGCTTCTAATTCATTCAACTTAATATTCAGTTCATTCACCAAATCCTGTAATCTTGTCTCCAGTTTTATTTTTTCTCTTTCTAGTATCTGACAATTGCTTTCCATCTCTGTTTTTTCCCTGATCAAATTCTCATTCACCTGTTCCAGGTCATTTTTCTGTCTCTTGGTTTCTTTGAGGATTGCTTCAATCTTCATCATTTCATCTTGTAAGTTCCTGTCACTGTCCGTGTCCCTTATTTCTGCAGTCATTTGCAACATTTCAGCTTTCTTGTCTTCCAGCTCACCCTTCTCTCTTTTAACAATGTCCCTTATGGTTTCAGTTTCTCTCTGCTCGTTCTGGAGGTCAGCTTTCATCCTTTCTATTTCTTCTTTCTCTTCTTTCAATGAGTCCATAACATCATGTATTTCATCATATTGCACTTCTGCATCTGATTTCTGTGGTTTTTCTTTCTGCAAGTCTGTTATGATTTGCTTCAGGTCAAGTTTTTCTCTCTCACACTCTTTTCGCATGTTCTGAATTTCTCTTCTTTCAATGTCAATTTCAATCTTAATTTTTTCTAATTCTGCTCTTCTCAGCTGAAGCTCTTGATTTTCACTCTCTTTCGGGGTTTTTTGTTCATCTTTTTGTTTCAGTTCTTCAATGTGCTCCATTTCTACTTGCTTTGTTTTAATTTCCTCCTCAATCCGTTTAATCTCCTCCATCCGTTTATTTGTTTCATTCAAAATAATTTTAACCTCTTCTTGTTCTTTGGAAAGTTGGGCTGCTATTTGTTCTACCCTTTCCTTTTCTTTAAGAATGTCCTCCAAAAGGCTCTCTGTGTCCTCTGCTTTCCTTAACCTTGATTCCAGCTCATCTTTTTCAGTCTCTTTCTTTTGTTGCATACCCTCAAACTCCTCTTTTTGTGTCTCCAGATCGACTCTCATTCTGTTTAGCTCATTTTTTTCTGAATTCAACATTGCCTGACACATCTCAATTTCCATTTTCTCCCTCTGCAGCCCAGCGTGTATTTTTTCTACTTCATCCCTCTCCTTTTGTAATGCCTCTTTTTGGTTCTGTATTTCCTCCATGTGTCTTTTTACAGTCTCCTCTCTTTCTGTAAGCATGCCAAATAACTCATGTTCCTCCATTCCTTTGGCATCCTCCATGTCACGTCTCTTTCTTTTTATTTCTGTATTTATGAAGTCCAACTCCTCTTGTCTCTGTTTTATCTCATCTGAGATGGTTTCCATTTCTCTCTTCTTTTCTTGAAGTTGAACTTCCATGTTTTCTATTCTCTCCTGTTTGCTCTTGGTCTCCATTAGAATATTTTGTATGTCCATCTCTGTTTTTTCTTGAGTCATTTCTAACTCGGATCTTTCATTTTCCATATTCTGTCTGCATATCTCCATCTCTTCATATTGTTTCTCAAGTGCGGCTCTATATTTCTCTAGATCTTTCTTCTCTCTGTCAATGTCTTGTCTCATTTTCTTGGTCTCTTTCTGGTCTCTTTGTAAATTAAGTCTTGTCTTTTCTAGTTCTCTTCTTTCAGTCTTCAGCATCTCAGTAAGGCTATTGGTTTCATCTTTATTGAACTCCAACTTTACTACCATGGATGGATCTGGTACATATTTATATTCACTTGTAGGTGTCGTGTCCTCACGGCTTGCCTCCATTTCGGTTTCTTCACTTCTCAGTTTGAGCTCCATGTCTTCTTGGCCTCTAATTCTTTCTAGTTGATCTTCCTTCTCTCTTGTTATGAAAGTTCTATATTCCTTATGAATGGCTGTGTGTTCCTCAACAATCTCTTCCTGAGGGGTTGAAATGTCACCTACAGGTATGTAATCTAGATCAGATGTTTGTGTTGCCGAACTAATCGAAATGATTTCCGGTCTCTTTGTTGGTTGTATACTCTTCATCTGTTCCAGTGCCTCCTTCTGATGTTCCAAGATGTTTTTGTTTCTTTCAAGTTCCTCCCTTTCCCTTTGAATCTCAGACAAGAGTCTGTTGACTTCGTCTATTTGTATCTGTTTTCCTTGAGAGACTGTTTCTTCTGACTTCTGTTGAGCAAGTTGTTTTGGTAAACGTTCCTCATTTAATGTTTCAAATGCTTCTTTCTCTTTTTCTAGTTGATGGGTCTGCTCTTTTATGGTCTTTATTTCTTCGGCCTGTCTCTTGATTTCAGCCTTGAACTGCTCTAGCTCTTTCCTCTCATTTTGCACTATTTGCTTTTCCAGTTTAATTTCCTCCTCTTGAGCATTCAATTTGGCTTTTGTTTGATCCATTTCCTTCTTTAGACGGTCTATCATTTCCTTGCTCCTTTCAGTTTTATTTTGTTCCATCAATATATGGGACATCAGTTGATCAAGTTCCTCTCTCTCCATCTTTGCTTTTAGTCTCATCTCTTCCATTTGTTGTCTGTGTGTTTCAGATTCATTCCTCATGTTCTCCAGATCTTTCCTCTCCTTATTCATGGCTCTTAAACTCTTTTCCAGTCTGTGCTGCTGTTGATTCTTTTCAGTCTGTAACTCATTTTTGATTTCTTCTATTTCATCTCTTTGTTTTTGTATTTCCTTCTGAAGAATGTCCAGCTCATTCCACTTCCTCATTATTTCATCTTTTTCTTTCTCCAGTTCATCTTTCTGTCTTAAAATTTCATCAGCTTTCTGCTCAAGAAGCTTCTTCTCGTCATCCATTGATATTTTACTCATCTCTTCTTTTTCTCTGTGTTTTGTCGTATGCATCTCCAGATCATCAGCTTGTCTCTGTAACTCTTCTCTTTCCTTTTTGATGTTATTTCTCTCTTTCTCCAAAAGATCTTTCTTGGTCTCAATCTCTTGATTTTCATGAGATATATCAAACATTATTTGCTCTAGTTCATTCCTTCTCCTGTTTGTTTCCACTATGATTCTTTCATATTCCTGGTTGGCCTGTTTAAGTTTTTCTTCCATTTTGTTGTTTTCTCCTTCTTGTCTGCTCACCTCCAGAATGTTCCTCATGGACTCAGTCTTTGACTGCTCATATTCATCAATTCTCTGTTGTAACTGTGTCCATTTATGATTTATTTCTTCTCTTTCTTGTTCTAGAATGTCTCTGCAGTTCTTCAACTCTTGTTTTTGTTTATTTAAATCTGTGTTCATCTTTTCCAGATCTTCTTTTTGTCTCCCCATTTCAATGAAACTCTCAGTTTCTTCTTTGTCCTTTTGTAGAAGAGCTTCCATTTCCTTCTGTTTTTCTCTTTCCTTCTTTATTTCCTCATCCATGTTTAACTCTTGTGTTTTTAGGTTTATATCATGATGTTCCTGCTCAGCTTTAGTCTTTAACTCCTGGATCTTGGCTTTGGTCTCTTCTAGACGTTTTCTTTCTTCTTCCATCTTCTTCTGTTCTGGTATTTCCTCTTCCTTCTGTTTTCTGACTTGATCCTCAAATTCATCAATTATCTGCTGTAATTGTGTCCATTTATTTTTCATTTCTTCTCTCTCTTGTTCTAGAAGTTCTCTGTTTTCCCTCAGCTCTTCTTCTTGTTTATTTGTTTCTTCAATGACACTTTCAATTAATGCTTTGTCCTTTTGTAGATGAGCTTCCATTTCCTTCAGTTTTTCTCTTTCCTTCTTTATTTCCTCCTCCATGTATCTGATTTGTTCAACTTCATTTTGCAGTTCAGTCTTTCTTTGAGCCAGAATATCTTTTTCATCTGTGATCTTTTGTTTCTCAAGATCAAGCTCTTCTTTCTTGAGTTTAATATCATGTCTCTGTTCCTCCACCTCATCCATTAAGTTTTGAATTATTACTTTGTTCTTTTCAATTGTGTCCTTTTCTAGATCAATCTCTTGTATTTTCTGGTCAAGTGCTGATCTCTCTAGTTGGATTGCCTCTCTCATGTCTTCCTCCATTTGCTGTCTTTGTGTCATTATTTCAGTCATCATCTTCTCCAGGTCATTTCTTTCCCTTTCAATCATCTTCCTGTCATCATCCCTTTTCTTCTGCTCATGCTCTATTTCAGTTTTCTTCCTCTCCAGTTCACTCTTTATCTGGTCAAGTTCTTCTCTCTCCATCTTTGCTTTTACTCTAATTTCTTTTTCTCTCTCTTTTTCTTTCATAATCTGTTCTTGCAGTGTGTTTAACTGTTGTGTGTTTAGGTTCACATCATGATGTACCTGGTCAGCTTCAGTCTTTAACTCCTGGATCTCGGCTTTGGTCTCTTCTAAACTTTTTCTTTCTTCTTCCATCTTCTTCTGTTCTGTTATATCCTCTTCCTTCTGTTTTCTGACTTGATCCTCAAATTCATCAATTCTCTGCTGTAATTGTGTCCATTTATTTTTCATTTCTTCTCTCTCTTGTTCTAGAAGTTCTCTGTTTTTCCTCAGCTCTTCTTCTTGTTTATTTGTTTCTTCAATGACACTTTCAATTAATTCTTTGTCCTTTTGTAGATGAGCTTCCATTTCCTTCAGTTTTTCTCTTTCCTTCTTTATTTCCTCCTCCATGTATCTGATTTGTTCAACTTCATTTTGCAGTTCAGTCTTTCTTTGAGCCAGAATATCTTTTTCATCTGTGATATTTTGTTTCTCAAGGTTAAGCTCTTCTTTCTTGAGTTTAATATCATGTCTCTGTTCCTCCACCTCATCCATTAATTTTTGAATTATTACTTTGTTCTTTTCAACTGTGTCCTTTTCTAGATCAATCTCTTGTATTTTCTGGTCAAGTGCTGATCTCTCTAGTTGGATTGCCTCTCTCATGTCTTCCTCCATTTGCTGTCTTTGTGTCATTATTTCAGTCCTCATCTTCTCCAGGTCATTTCTTTCCTGTTCAATCATCTTCCTGTAATCATCCATTTTCTTCAACTCATGATCTATTTCAGTTTTTTCTCTTTCCAGTTCACTCTTTATCTGATCAGGTTCTTCTCTCTCAATCTTTGCTTTTACTCTCATTTCTTCTTCTTTCTCTTTTTCTTTCATAATCTGTTCTTGCAGTGTGTTTAACTGTTGTGTTTTTAGGTTTATATCATGATGTTCCTGCTCTGCTTTAGTCTTTAACTCCAGGATCTCAGCTTTGGATTTTTCTAGACTTTTTCTTTCTTCTTCCATCTTCTTCTGTTCTGGTATTTCCTCTTCCTTCTGTTTTCTGACTTGATCCTCAAATTCATCAATTCTCTGCTGTAATTGTGTCCATTTATTTTTCATTTCTTCTCTCTCTTGTTCTAGAAGTTCTCTGTTTTTCCTCAGCTCTTCTTCTTGTTTATTCGTGTTTGTTCTTTGTTTTTCCTGATCCTCTTTTTGTCTCTTTGTTTCTTCAATGACACTCTCAATTAATTCTTTGTCCTTTTGTAGATGAGCTTCAATTTCCTTCAGTTTTTCTCTTTCCTCCTTTATTTCCTCCTCCATGTATCTGATTTGTTCAACTTCATTTTGCAGTTCAGTCTTTCTTTGAGCCAGAATATCTTTTTCATCTGTGATCTTTTGTTTCTCAAGGTCAAGCTCTTCTTTCTGGATTTTAATATCATGTCTCTGTTCCTCCACCTCATCCATTAATTTTTGAATTATTTCTTTGTTCTTTTCAATTGTGTCCTTTTCTAGATCAATCTCTTGTATTTTCTGGTCAAGTGCTGATCTCTCTAGTTGGATTGCCTCTATCATGTCTTCCTCCATTTGCTGTCTTTGTGTCATTATTTCAGTCCTCATCTTCTCCAGGTCATTTCTTTCCCTTTCAATCATCTTCCTGTCATCATCCCTTTTCTTCTGCTCATGCTCTATTTCAGTTTTCTCTCTCTCCAGTTCACTCTTCATCTGGTCAAGTTCTTCTCTCTCCATCTTTGATATTACTGTAATTTCTTCTTCTTTTTCTTTTTCTTTCAAAATCTGTTCTTTCAATATGTTTAACTCTTGTGTTTTTAGGTTTATATCATGATGTTCCTGCTCAGCTTTAGTCTTTAACTCCTGGATCTCGGCTATGGTCTCTTCTAGACATTTTCTTTCTTCTTCCATCTTCTTCTGTTCTGTTATATCCTCTTCCTTCTGTTTTCTGACTTGATCCTCAAATTCATAAATTCTCTGCTGTAATTGTGTCCATTTATTTTTCATTTCTTCTCTCTCTTGTTCTAGAAGTTCTCTGTTTTCCCTCAGCTCTTCCTCTTGTTTATTTGTTTCTTCAATGACACTTTCAATTAATTCTTTGTCCTTTTGTAGATGAGCTTCCATTTCCTTCAGTTTTTCTCTTTCCTTCTTTATTTCCTCCTCCATGTATCTGATTTGTTCAACTTCATTTTGCAGTTCAGTCTTTCTTTGAGCCAGAATATATTTTTCATCTGTGATCTTTTGTTTCTCAAGATCAAGCTCTTCTTTCTTGAGTTTAATATCATGTCTCTGTTCCTCCACCTCATCCATTAAGTTTTGAATTATTACTTTGTTCTTTTCAATTGTGTCCTTTTCTAGATCAATCTCTTGTATTTTCTGGTCAAGTGCTGATCTCTCTAGTTGGATTGCCTCTCTCATGTCTTCCTCCATTTGCTGTCTTTGTGTCATTATTTCAGTCCTCATCTTCTCCAGGTCATTTCTTTCCCTTTCAATCATCTTCCTGTCATTATCCCTTTTCTTCTGCTCATGCTCTATTTCAGTTTTCTTCCTCTCCAGTTCACTCTTTATCTGGTCAAGTTCTTCTCTCTCCATCTTTGCTTTTACTCTAATTTCTTTGTCTCTCTCTTTTTCTTTCATAATCTGTTCTTGCAGTGTGTTTAACTGTTGTGTGTTTAGGTTCACATCATGATGTACCTGGTCAGCTTCAGTCTTTAACTCCTGGATCTTGGCTATGGTCTCTTCTAGACTTTTTCTTTCTTCTTCCATCTTCTTCTGTTCTGTTATATCCTCTTCCTTCTGTTTTCTGACTTGATCCTCAAATTCATAAATTCTCTTCTGTAATTGTGTCCATTTATTTTTCATTTCTTCTCTCTCTTGTTCTAGAAGTTCTCTGTTTTTCCTCAGCTCTTCTTCTTGTTTATTTGTTTCTTCAATGACACTTTCAATTAATTCTTTGTCCTTTTGTAGATGAGCTTCCATTTCCTTCAGTTTTTCTCTTTCCTTCTTTATTTGCTCCTCCATGTATCTGATTTGTTCAACTTCATTTTGCAGGTCAGTCTTTCTTTGAGCCAGAATATCTTTTTCATCTGTGATATTTTGTTTCTCAAGGTTAAGCTCTTCTTTCTTGAGTTTAATATCATGTCTCTGTTCCTCCACCTCATCCATTAATTTTTGAATTATTACTTTGTTCTTTTCAATTGTGTCCTTTTCTAGATCAATCTCTTGTATTTTCTGGTCAAGTGCTGATCTCTCTAGTTGGATTGCCTCTCTCATGTCTTCCTCCATTTGCTGTCTTTGTGTCATTATTTCAGTCCTCATCTTCTCCAGGTCATTTCTTTCCTGTTCAATCATCTTCCTGTCATCATCCATTTTCTTCAGCTCATGTTCTATTTCAGTTTTCTCTCTCTCCAATTCAGTTTTTATCTGATCAAGTTCTTCTCGCTCCATCTTTGCTATTACTGTCATTTCTTCTTCTTTCTCTTTTTCTTTCATAATCTGTTCTTTCAATATGTTTAACTCTTGTGTTTTTAGGTTTATATCATGATGTTCCTGCTCAGCTTTAGTCTTTAACTCCTGGATCTCGGCTTTGGTCTCTTCTAGACGTTTTCTTTCTTCTTCCATCTTCTTCTGTTCTGTTATATCCTCTTCCTTCTGTTTTCTGACTTGATCCTCAAATTCATCAATTCTCTGCTGTAATTGTGTCCATTTATTTTTCATTTCTTCTCTCTCTTGTTCTAGAAGTTCTCTGTTTTCCCTCAGCTCTTCCTCTTGTTTATTTGTTTCTTCAATGACACTTTCAATTAATTCTTTGTCCTTTTGTAGATGAGCTTCCATTTCCTTCAGTTTTTCTCTTTCCTTCTTTATTTCCTCCTCCATGTATCTGATTTGTTCAACTTCATTTTGCAGTTCAGTCTTTCTTTGAGCCAGAATATCTTTTTCATCTGTGATCTTTTGTTTCTCAAGATCAAGCTCTTCTTTCTTGAGTTTAATATCATGTCTCTGTTCCTCCACCTCATCCATTAAGTTTTGAATTATTACTTTGTTCTTTTCAATTGTGTCCTTTTCTAGATCAATCTCTTGTATTTTCTGGTCAAGTGCTGATCTCTCTAGTTGGATTGCCTCTATCATGTCTTCCTCCATTTGCTGTCTTTGTGTCATTATTTCAGTCCTCATCTTCTCCAGGTCATTTCTTTCCCTTTCAATCATCTTCCTGTCATTATCCCTTTTCTTCTGCTCATGCTCTATTTCAGTTTTCTTCCTCTCCAGTTCACTCTTTATCTGGTCAAGTTCTTCTCTCTCCATCTTTGCTTTTACTCTAATTTCTTTGTCTCTCTCTTTTTCTTTCATAATCTGTTCTTGCAGTGTGTTTAACTGTTGTGTTTTTAGGTTCACATCATGATGTACCTGGTCAGCTTCAGTCTTTAACTCCTGGATCTTGGCTATGGTCTCTTCTAGACTTTTTCTTTCTTCTTCCATCTTCTTCTGTTCTGTTATATCCTCTTCCTTCTGTTTTCTGACTTGATCCTCAAATTCATAAATTCTCTTCTGTAATTGTGTCCATTTATTTTTCATTTCTTCTCTCTCTTGTTCTAGAAGTTCTCTGTTTTTCCTCAGCTCTTCTTCTTGTTTATTTGTTTCTTCAATGACACTTTCAATTAATTCTTTGTCCTTTTGTAGATGAGCTTCCATTTCCTTCAGTTTTTCTCTTTCCTTCTTTATTTGCTCCTCCATGTATCTGATTTGTTCAACTTCATTTTGCAGGTCAGTCTTTCTTTGAGCCAGAATATCTTTTTCATCTGTGATATTTTGTTTCTCAAGGTTAAGCTCTTCTTTCTTGAGTTTAATATCATGTCTCTGTTCCTCCACCTCATCCATTAAGTTTTGAATTATTACTTTGTTCTTTTCAATTGTGTCCTTTTCTAGATCAATCTCTTGTATTTTCTGGTCAAGTGCTGATCTCTCTAGTTGGATTGCCTCTCTCATGTCTTCCTCCATTTGCTGTCTTTGTGTCATTATTTCAGTCCTCATCTTCTCCAGGTCATTTCTTTCCTGTTCAATCATCTTCCTGTCATCATCCATTTTCTTCAGCTCATGTTCTATTTCAGTTTTCTCTCTCTCCAATTCAGTTTTTATCTGATCAAGTTCTTCTCGCTCCATCTTTGCTATTACTGTCATTTCTTCTTCTTTCTCTTTTTCTTTCATAATCTGTTCTTTCAATATGTTTAACTCTTGTGTTTTTAGGTTTATATCATGATGTTCCTGCTCAGCTTTAGTCTTTAACTCCTGGATCTCGGCTTTGGTCTCTTCTAGACGTTTTCTTTCTTCTTCCATCTTCTTCTGTTCTGGTATTTCCTCTTCCTTCTGTTTTCTGACTTGATCCTCAAATTCATCAATTCTCTGCTGTAATTGTGTCCATTTATTTTTAATTTCTTCTCTCTCTTGTTCTAGAAGTTCTCTGTTTTCCCTCAGCTCTTCCTCTTGTTTATTTGTTTCTTCAATGACACTTTCAATTAATTCTTTGTCCTTTTGTAGATGAGCTTCAATTTCCTTCAGTTTTTCTCTTTCCTCCTTTATTTCCTCCTCCATGTATCTGATTTGTTCAACTTCATTTTGCAGTTCAGTCTTTCTTTGAGCCAGAATATCTTTTTCATCTGTGATCTTTTGTTTCTCAAGGTCAAGCTCTTCTTTCTGGATTTTAATATCATGTCTCTTTTCCTCCACCTCATCCATTAATTTTTGAATTATTTCTTTGTTCTTTTCAATTGTGTCCTTTTCTAGATCAATCTCTTGTATTTTCTGGTCAAGTGCTGATCTCTCTAGTTGGATTGCCTCTATCATGTCTTCCTCCATTTGCTGTCTTTGTGTCATTATTTCAGTCATCATCTTCTCCAGGTCATTTCTTTCCCTTTCAATCATCTTCCTGTCATCATCCCTTTTCTTCTGCTCATGCTCTATTTCAGTTTTCTCTCTCTCCAGTTCACTCTTCATCTGGTCAAGTTCTTCTCTCTCCATCTTTGCTATTACTGTAATTTCTTCTTCTTTTTCTTTTTCTTTCAAAATCTGTTCTTTCAATATGTTTAACTCTTGTGTTTTTAGGTTTATATCATGATGTTCCTGCTCAGCTTTAGTCTTTAACTCCTGGATCTCGGCTTTGGTCTCTTCTAGACTTTTTCTTTCTTCTTCCATCTTCTTCTGTTCTGGTATTTCCTCTTCCTTCTGTTTTCTGACTTGATCCTCAAATTCATCAATTCTCTGCTGTAATTGTGTCCATTTATTTTTCATTTCTTCTCTCTCTTGTTCTAGAAGTTCTCTGTTTTCCCTCAGCTCTTCTTTTTGTCTCTTTGTTTCTTCAATGACACTTTCAATTAATTCTTTGTCCTTTTGTAGATGAGCTTCCATTTCCTTCAGTTTTTCTCTTTCCTTCTTTATTTCCTCCTCCATGTATCTGATTTGTTCAACTTCATTTTGCAGGTCAGTCTTTCTTTGAGCCAGAATATCTTTTTCATCTGTGATATTTTGTTTCTCAAGGTTAAGCTCTTCTTTCTTGAGTTTAATATCATGTCTATGTTCCTCCACCTCATCCATTAATTTTTTAATTATTACTTTGTTCTTTTCAATTGTGTCCTTTTCTAGATCAATCTCTTGTATTTTCTGGTCAAGTGCTGATCTCTCTAGTTGGATTGCCTCTCTCATGTCTTCCTCCATTTGCTGTCTTTTTGTCATTATTTCAGTCCTCATCTTCTCCAGGTCATTTATTTCCTGTTCAATCATCTTCCTGTCATCATCCCTTCTCTTCAGCTCATGATCTATTTCAGTTTTCTCTCTCTCCAATTCAGTTTTTATCTGATCAAGTTCTTCTCGCTCCATCTTTGCTATTACTGTCATTTCTTCTTCTTTCTCTTTTTCTTTCATAATCTGTTCTTTCAATATGTTTAACTCTTGTGTTTTTAGGTTTATATCATGATGTTCCTGCTCAGCTTTTGTCTTTAACTCCTGGATCTCGGCTTTGGTCTCTTCTAGACGTTTTCTTTCTTCTTCCATCTTCTTCTGTTCTGGTATTTCCTCTTCCTTCTGTTTTCTGACTTGATCCTCAAATTCATCAATTCTCTGCTGTAATTGTGTCCATTTATTTTTCATTTCTTCTCTCTCTTGTTCTAGAAGTTCTCTGTTTTTCCTCAGCTCTTCTTCTTGTTTATTCATGTTTGTTCTCTGTTTTTCCTGATATTCTTTTTGTCTCTTTGTTTCTTCAATGACACTCTCAATTAATTCTTTGTCCTTTTGTAGATGAGCTTCCATTTCCTTCAGTTTTTCTCTTTCCTCCTTTATTTCCTCCTCCATGTATCTGATTTGTTTAACTTCATTTTGCAGTTCAGTCTTTCTTTGAGCCAGATTATCTTTTTCATCTGTGATATTTTGTTTCTCAAGGTTAAGCTCTTCTTTCTGGATTTTAATATCTTGTCTCTGTTCCTCCACCTCATCCATTAATTTTTGAATTATTTCTTTGTTCTTTTCAATTGTGTCCTTTTCTAGATCAATCTCTTGTATTTTCTGGTCAAGTGCTGATCTCTCTAGTTGGATTGCCTCTCTCATGTCTTCCTCCATTTGCTGTCTTTTTGTCATTATTTCAGTCCTCATCTTCTCCAGGTCATTTCTTTCCTGTTCAATCATCTTCCTGTCATCATCCCTTCTCTTCAGCTCATGATCTATTTCAGTTTTCTCTCTCTCCAATTCAGTTTTTATCTGATCAAGTTCTTCTCTCTCCATCTTTGCTTTTACTGTCATTTCTTCTTCTTTCTCTTTTTCTTTCAAAATCTGTTCTTTCAATATGTTTAACTCTTGTGTTTTTAGGTTTATATCATGATGTACCTGGTCAGCTTTAGTCTTTAACTCCTGGATCTCGGCTTTGGTCTCTTCCATACTTTTTATTTCTTCCATCTTCTTCTGTTCTGGTATTTCCTCTTCCTTCTGTTTTCTGACTTGATCCTCAAATTCATCAATTCTCTGCTGTAATTGTGTCCATTTATTTTTCATTTCTTCTCTCTCTTGTTCTAGAAGTTCTCTGTTTTCCCTCAGCTCTTCTTCTTGTTTATTTGTTTCTTCAATGACACTTTCAATTAATTCTTTGTCCTTTTGTAGATGAGCTTCCATTTCCTTCAGTTTTTCTCTTTCCTTCTTTATTTGCTCCTCCATGTATCTGATTTGTTCAACTTCATTTTGCAGTTCAGTCTTTCTTTGAGCCAGAATATCTTTTTCATCTGTGGTCTTTTGTTTCTCAAGGTCAAGCTCTTCTTTCTTGAGTTTAATATCATGTCTCTGTTCCTCCACCTCATCCATTAATTTTTGAATTATTTCTTTGTTCTTTTCAATTGTGTCCTTTTCTAGATCAATCTCTTGTATTTTCTGGTCAAGTGCTGATCTCTCTAGTTGGATTGCCTCTCTCATGTCTTCCTCCATTTGCTGTCTTTGTGTCATTATTTCAGTCCTCATCTTCTCCAGGTCATTTCTTTTCTTTTCAATCATCTTCCTGTCATCATCCATTTTCTTCAGCTCATGATCTATTTCAGTTTTCTCTCTCTCCAATTCAGTTTTTATCTGATCAAGTTCTTCTCTCTCCATCTTGGCTTTTACTGTAATTTCTTCTTTCTCTTTTTCTTTCAAAATCTGTTCTTTCAATATGTTTAACTCTTGTGTTTTTAGGTTTATATCATGATGTTCCTGCTCAGCTTTAGTCTTTAACTCCTGGATCTCGGCTTTTGTCTCTTCTAGACGTTTTCTTTCTTCTTCCATCTTCTTCTGTTCTGGTATTTCCTCTTTTTTCTGTTTTCTGACTTGATCCTCAAATTCATCAATTCTCTGCTGTAATTGTGTCCATTTATTTTTCATTTCTTCTCTCTCTTGTTCTAGAAATTCTCTGTTTTTCCTCAGCTCTTCTTCTTGTTTATTCATGTTAGTTCTATGTTTTTCCTGATCCTCTTTTTGTCTCTTTGTTTCTTCAATGACACTCTCAATTAATTCTTTGTCCTTTTGTAGATGAGCTTCCATTTCCTTCAGTTTTTCTCTTTCCTCCTTTATTTCCTCCTCCATGTATCTGATTTGTTTAACTTCATTTTGCAGTTCAGTCTTTCTTTGAGCCAGATTATCTTTTTCATCTGTGATATTTTGTTTCTCAAGGTTAAGCTCTTCTTTCTGGATTTTAATATCTTGTCTCTGTTCCTCCACCTCATCCATTAATTTTTGAATTATTTCTTTGTTCTTTTCAATTGTGTCCTTTTCTAGATCAATCTCTTGTATTTTCTGGTCAAGTGCTGATCTCTCTAGTTGGATTGCCTCTCTCATGTCTTCCTCCATTTGCTGTCTTTGTGTCATTATTTCAGTCCTCATCTTCTCCAGGTCATTTCTTTCCTTTCCAATCATCTTCCTGTCATCATCCCTTCTCTTCAGCTCATGATCTATTTCAGTTTTCTCTCTCTCCAATTCAGTTTTTATCTGATCAAGTTCTTCTCTCTCCATCTTTGCTTTTACTGTCATTTCTTCTTCTTTCTCTTTTTCTTTCAAAATCTGTTCTTTCAATATGTTTAACTCTTGTGTTTTTAGGTTTATATCATGATGTACCTGGTCAGCTTTAGTCTTTAACACCTGGATCTCGGCTTTGGTCTCTTCCATACTTTTTATTTCTTCCATCTTCTTCTGTTCTGGTATTTCCTCTTCCTTCTGTTTTCTGACTTGATCCTCAAATTCATCAATTCTCTGCTGTAATTGTGTCCATTTATTTTTCATTTCTTCTCTCTCTTGTTCTAGAAGTTCTCTGTTTTTCCTCAGCTCTTCTTCTTGTTTATTTGTTTCTTCAATGACACTTTCAATTAATTCTTTGTCCTTTTGTAGATGAGCTTCCATTTCCTTCAGTTTTTCTCTTTCCTCCTTTATTTCCTCCTCCATGTATCTGATTTGTTCAACTTCATTTTGCAGTTCAGTCTTTCTTTGAGCCAGAATATCTTTTTCATCTGTGGTCTTTTGTTTCTCAAGGTCAAGCTCTTCTTTCTTGAGTTTAATATCATGTCTCTGTTCCTCCACCTCATCCATTAATTTTTGAATTATTTCTTTGTTCTTTTCAATTGTGTCCTTTTCTAGATCAATCTCTTGTATTTTCTGGTCAAGTGCTGATCTCTCTAGTTGGATTGCCTCTCTCATGTCTTCCTCCATTTGCTGTCTTTGTGTCATTATTTCAGTCCTCATCTTCTCCAGATCATTTCTTTTCTTTTCAATCATCTTCCTGTCATCATCCATTTTCTTCAGCTCATGATCTATTTCAGTTTTCTCTCTCTCCAATTCAGTTTTTATCTGATCAAGTTCTTCTCTCTCCATCTTGGCTTTTACTGTAATTTCTTCTTTCTCTTTTTCTTTCAAAATCTGTTCTTTCAATATGTTTAACTCTTGTGTTTTTAGGTTTATATCATGATGTTCCTGCTCAGCTTTAGTCTTTAACTCCTGGATCTCGGCTTTTGTCTCTTCTAGACGTTTTCTTTCTTCTTCCATCTTCTTCTGTTCTGGTATTTCCTCTTCCTTCTGTTTTCTGACTTGATCCTCAAATTCATCAATTCTCTGCTGTAATTGTGTCCATTTATTTTTCATTTCTTCTCTCTCTTGTTCTAGAAATTCTCTGTTTTTCCTCAGCTCTTCTTCTTGTTTATTCATGTTAGTTCTCTGTTTTTCCTGATCCTCTTTTTGTCTCTTTGTTTCTTCAATGACACTCTCAATTAATTCTTTGTCCTTTTGTAGATGAGCTTCCATTTCCTTCAGTTTTTCTCTTTCCTCCTTTATTTCCTCCTCCATGTATCTGATTTGTTTAGCTTCATTTTGCAGTTCAGTCTTTCTTTGAGCCAGATTATCTTTTTCATCTGTGATATTTTGTTTCTCAAGGTTAAGCTCTTCTTTCTGGATTTTAATATCTTGTCTCTGTTCCTCCACCTCATCCATTAATTTTTGAATTATTTCTTTGTTCTTTTCAATTGTGTCCTTTTCTAGATCAATCTCTTGTATTTTCTGGTCAAGTGCTGATCTCTCTAGTTGGATTGCCTCTCTCATGTCTTCCTCCATTTGCTGTCTTTGTGTCATTATTTCAGTCCTCATCTTCTCCAGGTCATTTCTTTCCTTTCCAATCATCTTCCTGTCATCATCCCTTCTCTTCAGCTCATGATCTATTTCAGTTTTCTCTCTCTCCAATTCAGTTTTTATCTGATCAAGTTCTTCTCTCTCCATCTTTGCTTTTACTGTCATTTCTTCTTCTTTCTCTTTTTCTTTCAAAATCTGTTCTTTCAATATGTTTAACTCTTGTGTTTTTAGGTTTATATCATGATGTACCTGGTCAGCTTTAGTCTTTAACACCTGGATCTCGGCTTTGGTCTCTTCCATACTTTTTATTTCTTCCATCTTCTTCTGTTCTGGTATTTCCTCTTCCTTCTGTTTTCTGACTTGATCCTCAAATTCATCAATTCTCTGCTGTAATTGTGTCCATTTATTTTTCATTTCTTCTCTCTCTTGTTCTAGAAGTTCTCTGTTTTCCCTCAGCTCTTCTTCTTGTCTATTTGTTTCTTCAATGACACTCTCAATTAATTCTCTGTCCTTTTGTAGATAAGCTTCAATTTCCTTCAGTTTTTCTCTTTCCTTCTTTATTTCCTCATCCATATATCTGATTTGTTCAACTTCATTTTGCAGTTCAGTCTTTCTTTGAGCCAGATTATCTTTTTCATCTGTGATCTTTTGTTTCTCAAGGTCAAGCTCTTCTTTCTGGATTTTAATATCTTGTCTCTGTTCCTCCACCTCATCCATTAATTTTTGAATTATTTCTTTGTTCTTTTCAATTGTGTCCTTTTCTAGATCAATCTCTTGTATTTTCTGGTCAAGTGCTGATCTCTCTAGTTGGATTGCCTCTCTCATGTCTTCCTCCATTTGCTGTCTTTTTGTCATTATTTCAGTTCTCATCTTCTCCAGGTCATTTCTTTCCCTTTCAATCATCTTCCTGTCATCATCCCTTTTCTTCTGCTCGTGATCTATTTCAGTTTTCTTCCTCTCCAGTTCACTCTTTATCTGGTCAAGTTCTTCTCTCTCCATCTTTGCTTTTACTCTCATTTCTTCTTCTTTCTCTTTTTCTTTCATAATCTGTTCTTGCAGTGTGTTTAACTCTTGTGTTTTTAGGTTCACATCATGATGTACCTGGTCAGCTTCAGTCTTTAACCCCTGGATCTCGGCTTTGGTCTCTTCTAGACATTTTCTTTCTTCTTCCATCTTCTTCTGTTCTGTTATATCCTCTTCCTTCTGTTTTCTGACTTGATCCTCAAATTCATAAATTCTCTGCTGTAATTGTGTCCATTTATTTGTAATGTCTTCTCGTTCTTGTTCTAGAAGGTCTCTGCAGTTCTTCAACTTTTGTTTTTTTTTATTTATGTCCATGCTCATCTTTTCCAGATCCTCTTTTTGTCTCTTTGTTTCTTCACGCTCACCTAATTCTTTTTCCTTTTGTAGATTAGCTTCTATTTCCTTCAGTGTTTCTCTCTTCTTGTTTATTTCCTCATCCATGTATCTGATTTGTTCACTTTCATTTTGCAGTTCAGTCTTTCTTTGAGCCAGAATATCTTTTTCATCAGTGATCTTTTGTCTTTCAAGGCCAAGTTCTTCTTTCTGGAGCTTATTATATTTTCTCTGTTCTTCCACCTCATCCATAAATGTCCGTGCAATTTCTTTGCTCTTCTCAATGTCATGTTTTTCTAGATCAATTTCTAATCTCTTTTCTTCCATTTGTTCTCTTTGTGTCATTATTTCAGACCTTATCTTCTCCAGATCATTTCTTTCATGTTCAATCATCTTCCTGTCATCATCCATTTTTTTCTGTTCATGATCTATTTTTGTTTTCTTTCTTTCCAGTTTAGCCTTTATCTGATCAAGTTCCTCTCTCTCCATCTTTGCTTTTACTCTCATCTCTTCCATTTGTGTTTCAAAATCATTCCTTATGTTCTCCAGATCTTTCCTCTCCTCATTCATGGCCCTTAAACTCTCCTCTAGTCTGTGCTGCTGTTGATTCATTTTAGTCTTTTCAGTCTGTAACTCATTTTTTATTGCTTCCATTTCATCTTTTTGTTTTTGTATTTCCTTCTGAAGAACCTCCAGTTCTTTCCACTTCTTCATCATGCCCTCTTTTTCTTTCTCTAATTCATCTCTCTGTCTCAGGAAATCATCCATTGATCTTTTATTCATGTCTTCCTTTTCTCTGTGTTTTGTCATTTGCAGCTTCAGTTCATCTGCTTGTCTCTGTAAATCTTCTCTTTCTGTTTCAATGTCTTTTTTCTGTTTTAATGTCTCTTTTTCCAGAAGATCTTTTTTGATCTCAATCTTTTGATTTTGCTCTGCTATGTCACTCTTCTTCCTCTTAGTTTCTTCCATGGTATTGTCACACTGCTCCTTCATTAGTTTAAGGTGGGCCTCCCTTATGTCCAGTTTTTCTCGCTCCCTTCTGATCTCTTCTAAGATGTTCGTCAGATTTTCAGCATCATTCTGCACCTCAGATTTTGTCTTGTAAACCAGTCTTCTCTCCTCTTGCAGTTGTTCTGCTTCAGTTTGGATCTCTTCTTGTTGTTCCACCAGCTTGGCTTTCATGATTTCCAGATCTTTCATTAATTTGTTAGTCATGTTCCTGTTTTCACCAATGTCTTGTTTTTCGCTTTGTATTTCATCTCTCAGTTGTGAAAGTTCTCTTTCCTGTTTTGCATTTGTCCTCATGTCCTCTTCTATTTGTTGTCTCTGAGATTCTAGTTCAATCCTTATCTTATCCATTTCACGTCTTTCTTCCTTCATCTCTCTTACACTTTGATCCAGTCTTTGCTGCTGCTCTGTAATATATTTCTCTCTCTGCTCCAGCTCATTCTTCTCCATTATCACTGTTTGTCTCATGGTCTCTATTTCATCATTTATCCTACTTATATCACCTTTCCTTTTCTCAGTTTGTTCTCTCTCAGCGTGAAGCTCTCTCTTAATCTGTTTCAGTCTTTCTCTCTCTTTCTCTAGCTCTTCTAATTGGGATTCAATCTCTTCTTTCCGTTGTTCAGTCCAGATCTGCAGATCATCTTTTTTCTGCTTCATTTCTAACTTTTCATTGTCTATTTCATGTCGGATCTTCTCAAGCAACTCAAAATCCTTATTATTTTTCTGTTTATGTAATTCTATATCAACCTGCATCACGTCGAGGGCATGTTGTCTCTTATTGGTTTCCTTCAGAACACTATCTAAATGTTCTTGTTCAATCTGAAGCTGTGCAGCAATTCCTTCTAATTCCATGTTTCTCCTCTCTACTTCCTCTCCCTTCCTCTGTATTATTAGCTCTTTTTCCTCAAGAGTTTTTTGCTTGTCTTGGATGATTTGCCTTTGTAGTTCAGTTGACTGAATCTGACTCTGGATCTCAGCTTGTATTTGTTCAACCTTGTCTCTTTCTTGTTCAAGTTCAAACCTCTGTTTTTCCAGATTTTCTCTCTCTTTCTTGTTTTCCTCCTTGGTTTGATCATTCTGTCGCTGCTGGTTGAGTACCTCGGCCTGTCGTTCCTCAGTGTTTGATTTTTCCAAAAGAAGCTTTTTCTTCACAATCTCATTTTCATTCTGCTGGTTCTTTATCTCTGCTCTTAAAACTTCTAGTTTGTTTCTTAGAGTCATTAAGTTATTCTTTTCTTCCTCTGTTTCTTGTTTTTCACGAAGAAGTTCATCCTTCATCTCCTCAAGGGCCAGCCTCTCCTTTTGTATCTCCTCAATCTGGTCCATCATTTGGTTTTCCAGGTCTTTCTTTTCTTTGTCAATTTTTGTCTTATCCTTTTCGAGAATGGCTTTTGTTTTCTCAATTTCTTGCCTTTGTCTCTCCATCTCCTTCATCATCATATCAAGGTCCCTCATTTTCAATTCAGTCTCTTCAGACAAACATTTAATTTCTTCTCTGTCTTTGTCTATTTGTATTTTCATTTCTAGTATGTCTTTCATTTTGTCTGTCTGTCTCTGTATCTCAGCTTTAGTTTTTTCAAGGTCAGATTTAGCATCTTGAAGTTTTTGATTATCCTTGTCTATTTCTTCTTTTTTTCTGTCCAGCTCAACCCTCGTTTGCGATAATTCTTCCATTTCTTTATCAATCTTTTCTTTGCTACTTTCAATGTCCTCTCTATTTTTTTGTAACTCACTGTGGAGTTTATCAGTTTCTTCCCTCTGTCTCTTTAATTGTCGGACTTCTTCCTCCACTCGTTGCTTTCCCCCCTCAATCTCCATCCAACATTTTTCCTGGTCCTCTCTCTCCTTTTTGATAACATTTAGGATCTCCTCGGATTCTGTTCTTATCTGTTCTAGTGCATTCTTCTCATCTTGTACATTTAATTTTTCATGTTTAAAATTTTGTAATTGATTCTCCAGATCACTTTTCATGTTTTCAAGATCTTTCTTCTCTTGATCCATCCACTTTTTGCTGATTTCAATCTGCTCTTTTTCTTTCTGTACTTCTTCAATCATCTTTCTGTATTCATTGTGTTCTCTCTTCATTGTTTCGCCCATTTTCATTAACTGCAGTCTCTCCTCATCAATTTCTGCCTCCTTTTTTTCCAGATTGCTTTTAATCTCCAAGATGTCCTCTTTCATAAAAGTTTGCTCTCTGTTTTCAAGCTCACTTTCCTTTCTTTGCAATTCTCTTTGAAGTATAACCAGTTTCTGTCTTTCTGAATGTACATTTTCCTTCTCTTTGTCAATCTCATCCCTTTCCTTTAGAACGTCCATCTTAATTTGCTCTAGAGCCTCTCTCTGACTTTGAATCTCTTGTTTTGCCATCTCATCTTGTTCTCTCTGCTGTAAGGTTTTTCTTTCCAGGTCCTCTGTTTCCCTCACTAACTCTTCGATCTTAAGCTGCAAATGCGTCTTTTCCATTTCATAATCATCCCTTTCCTTTTTCAGTTGTGACTTGTCATCCTGAACTTCTGCACTCATTATATTGAGATCTTTCTTCGTGGTCTCCATTTCTGTGATGGGTTTCTCTATATCTTCTTTTTGCAATTGAAGCTTTAGACTGAGGTCTGTTAATCTATCTCTCTCACGGTTTGCTTCCTGAATCAGCCTGTCAGAGATCCCTGACTTCTTCTGAAGCTCAGCACGGCCATCTTTAAGCTGATGAGTCTGTTTTCTCACATCTTCTTTCTCTTGTTCAATCAAATCTCTCTCTGTGTTGACCATCTGCTTCATTTCTTCCACTTGCTCTTTTTCTTTGTTTAATTCACTCATCATCTCTTGTAGTTTATCTTCCATTTTTGTGGCATCATGGAGGTTTTCAACTAACTTAGCCCTCTGATTTTCTAGTTCATTCCTCATTTTTTCTAGATTTTCCAGTTCTATCTTATTTGCCTTCATGGCAGCACTCATTTCATGCTTTTGTTGATTGATTTCAGCTTTTTCGTCTTCTAACCGATCCTTCTCCATGATCAAAGCTTGTCTTGAAGATTCATAATCATCTCTCTGTCTTTGTAGTTCCCCTCTGAAGAGCTCAAACTCTTGCTTCTCTTGCCTTAAATTGTCCTTTTCTTTTTCTATATCTTCTCTCTTTCTCAGTATTTGCATATTGATCTTTTCAAGTGTGTCTTTCTTCTTCTCTATTTCTTCAAAGATCCAACCCTTCTCCTCCAACTCATGTTTTTGCTTCTCCAGTATTTGCTGTCTCCTCTTTACCTCTGAAGTAATGCCTTCTAGTTCAGACTTTTTCTTTGCATGCAGTGTTTTCATTTCTTCCATGGTTTGCCTCAGGTTTTGTATATCTCTTTTGAGCTGTTCCAGATGACTCTGGTTTCTCAAGAGTTCCTCAGTGACCCTTTCAAGTTCTTGCTTGTTCTCCCTTGTGTCCATAGCCTTTTCCATTTTGTCTTTAGCAATTTCTACCTCAACCAGCTCTCTCTTGGTCTCCACATCCTTTTCTCTTTTTATCTCATCCTTCAACTGCTCCAGTTCTTCTCTTTCTTTCTGCAGCATTTCTCTCATGCTTTCTTCCTCTTGTTGCTTCTCTACAAGTTCTGCCCTCATCTTCTCCAGTTCATTCTTGTCTCTTCTGGGGGTTTCTATCTCTGCTCTAAGGATTCCTAGATTTTCCCGTATTTGTCCAATATCTTGAATGAGCATATGGATCTCAGACTTAAAGTTTTCCTTATCATCTTTCTCTGCCTTACTTTCATCCATCCTGCTCTCCATGTAAACTTTCAGATTTCTCACCATTTCCCTGATTTTCACAACCTCTAAAATCAATCTTTGGATGTCAGCATTGGTATTTTCTTCATCTTCTAGATGTGCAGTTCTCTCCACCAATCGTTCAAAATCCTCTCTTGCGCTTTGAACATCATTCCTGAGTATTTCCAGCTCTTGCCTCTCTCTGTTGATTTCCTCTCTGGCCTTTGCTATCTCAGTCTTCATTTTATCTATATCATCCCTCTTTCTGATCACTTGTCTCATCTTCTGATCCAGATCTTTCTTTTCCAGGACTATCTCAGATCTTAGGACTTCCAGTTCTCTCTTTTCATGTGTCATTTTCTGAATCTTTTTTTCTAGGTTTTCTCTCTGTTGTTGTATATCCATCAGCTCCATCTCTTTTGTTTTACTCTCCTTTTCAAGTTTTAATATCTCAGACCTCATGTTTTCTAGCTCGTCCATCTGATATTTTAAGTCTGCTTTAGTTTTCTCAAGTTCTGCCTGCTGTTGCTGAAGCTCAGCCTTCAACTCTGTCAGTTCGTCTATTTGTCTTTTAACTTCGCCCGTCTGACTCTCACTCTCTTCTTTTTGGTCATCCATACTTAATGTTTCCATTTTCTCTCTTAATTCCTCTGAATCTCTCCTCATTTCTTTCTTTTTCCTGGTAATAACTGGTTTAACTGTTCTCTCTCTAGTTGTCTCCTCTAAAATTCTTTCAAGGATCTCTGATTTTTTCTTCATGTCAACCTTTTCTTTCTCCAGCAGTTCATTTTCATCATGAAGTTTTTGCTTGGCCAATGCCATGTCTTGTTTTTGTCTTTCCAAATCAGCTCTGATTTGCTCAAGATCACTTCTCTCTTTGCTCATGCAGTCTTTGCTACTCTTTATTTGCTGTTTCTCTTTTTGTATCTCAATGTTCTGCTGCTCACAAGTTTCTTTCATGGCTTCGATTTCCAGCCTCATGTTCTCCAGTTCAGATCTTTCTTTTCTAGCAGCCTTGATTTCATCTTTCATTCTTCTGAGAACCTCTCTAACATTCTCAATTTCCTGGATCAGCCTTTGCATGTAAACACTCATTTCTTTTCTATCCTCTGAATCTGCTTCAACATTAACTTCTCTCTGCATGCTTCTTTCCAGGTCATGTTTTGTTCTCCAAGCCATTTCCCTAGTATTTTCAGCTTCTTGAATAAGCATCTGAATCTTGGTGTTCATATGTTCTTTCTCTTCCATATCTCCACCTCTTTCTTCCATATGAGATTGAACTCCCTCTTCTGCTCTTTGTATCTCAGCTTTCATTTTCTCCATCTCATCCCGCTCTATACTTAAAATGACCCTGTTCATTTCGAGTTTCTCATTTGCTCCTTCAATATCAGTCCTCATTTTCTCCAACTCATCTCTTTTTCTTGCTACCTGTCTCATCTTGTGATCAAGATCTTTCCTCTTGCCATCAGTTTCATTCTGAAGAAGCTTCAGTTCTTCCATCTCATGTTTAGTCCTTTGCATCTTGTCCTCTAATTCCTCTTTCTGTTTGAGCATTTCAGCTCTCATACTAATGAGTTCCTCTAAATCTGACTGCCTTTTAGTCTCAAACTCCTCTTTTTGGATTATAATATTTGATTTGATCTTCTCATATTTCTCCATTTCTCTCTTAAGCTCTCTTAACATTTCATCAATTGCTTCTCTTTCTTTTGCTAACTCAGATTTAATTACATTGTTTTTGTTTATCTCATCTTGCAACTTTCCCATTCGTACACTCCATTCCTCTTCTGTCATCTGTAGTTTATTTTGCTGTTCTTGTATTTCTTGCTCTGATTGATCAATCTTTTCAATCATCTCTTCTTTCTGTTTGACTAATTCTGCTTGGATGAGCTCTATTTCTTGATATCTAAGTCTTATGTTTGTCTTGTCCTGTTCAATGACCTCTTCCTTTTTAAGCAGGTTCCTTCTGATATCCTCAATATTGTCTCTTTCTTTTTGCAAATGTTCCTCAATCCGTTTTGTTGCCTGTCTTTCAACATCCTCTTTAATACTCTCTATTTCAGCCCTTGCTTCATCTAGTTTAAGCCTACATTTTTCTAGATTATCAGCATAACTTTCCAACTCTTCCTTTTGTTTCTGTATCTCAGTATTTGCTTTATCAAGGTCTGTTCTTATCTTGCTCTCTTCAGACTTTTTCTGTACATATTTTTCTCTTTCACTCAGTATCTCTTGCATTGACTTTTCTATATCCTCTGCTTTCATTTGGATCTCAGCTTTCATTTGCTCTAGTTGAGCTCTTTCATCTTGAATATCTTGTTTTTGGAATTTTATCTCCTCTAATTCTTTATGTAGATTTGATTTATTTTGTTCCATATCATCTTTGTCTTGGTTCAGCTGCTTTCTGCTTTTCTCAGTCAATGCCTTCTCATCCAAAAGCTCTTGCCTCAGCTGTACCACATTTTTGATGTCCTTCTTTTGTGTCTCCACCAGGCGCTGCTGCTCTAACAGTTCATCTCTTTCTCTCTCTAGGTCATGTTTTTGTTTTAAGATCTCCATGCTCATTATATCAAGTCTATCTCTCTCTTTCTGTAGGTCTGCCTGTGTGATCCCACTCTCCTCGGATTGTCTTTTGAAATCTTCCTGGGTTTTCTTCAGATCCATCCTTTCCTTTGTAATCATCTCTTTCTCTACAGCAGCAGATTGTTTCTGTCCTTCTATGTCAGCTTGCATTTTATCCAGGGTGTCAGTTTTCATTTTGGTCTCCTCTGCAAATTGTTGCCTCTCTTTTTCTAATTCTTCTGCAGCCCTCTGCTCTTCTTTCTGAACTTCTAACTTTAATTTCTCAATATCCTCTCTCTTCTTTTGCAGCTCATCTTGCTCATTTTCAAAAGCTTTTCTTTGAATTTGGAGGTCTTTATCCAACTCAGCTCTCTTTTGTTTCAGATTCTCCATATCAGCATTTTCTTTTTTCATTTTGTTTTTCATGTCATCCATTTCTTTTAGTTTATTTTGCAGTTCTGCTCTCATTTGATCTAGTTCATTCTCTTTGTGTTGGATTCTTTCCCTCTCATCTTCAAAATGGGCTATTTGTCTCAAGTTATCTGTATTCACCTGCTTAAGAATGTCTTTCTCTCTCTTTAAGTCTGTTCTTTGTCTATCTAGTTCTTCCCTGGCTTGGCTTATCTCTGTCTTTTTTTTCTCCAGTTCAAATTTTTCTTCTTGAAGCAAGTCTTTGGCAGACTGAATTTCTTTTCTTTGCTTCTCTGTCTCATCCAAGAGCTCTTTCATTAGTTGGTTGTCTGTAGGAAGAGCACTGGTGTCTGATTGTCTTTTATATTGGACTGTCATATCCTTCTCCCTCTGTCTTTCATTGTTTGTCTTCTCAGATCGTTTCTCCGAGTCTTCAGCTTGACTTTGAAGGTCAATTTTCATCTTCTCTAGTTCTTCTTTCTTACATTCAATGGTTTGTTTCTCAACTTTGAGATTATTTAATTCTCTCTCCATATCCATTTTCTGTCTCTCCATTTGATCCAAATCTTTGGTCAGCAGCTCTCTGTCTTTTTCAACCAGATCTTTTTCCTCAAGTAACTTGAGTCTCAGTTGTTCATATGTCTCTTTCTCTATCTTTAGACTGACCATATCCCTCTCCATATTTCTCTTCTGTGCCATCATTTCCACTCTTTCTCTTTCTAAGTTGGTCATTTCTGTCTTTGTGAATTCCATTAGATCATCAACCTCTCGCTGTAATTGATCAATGTCAGTTTGTCTCTGGTCCAGCTGACTCATTTCCATCATGATGATGTTCCTCATTTCATCCATTTCATGTTGTTGTTTTAAAAGGACTTGCTGCAGCTGTGCAAATTCACTTTCTCTGTGAGAAAGACTTTCATTCTCATTTTCAATGGTCTTCACTTGTTTTGAGATGTTCACCCTCATTTCTTCAAGAGTGCCCCTCTCTCTCTGCATCTCTGCTATTGTCATCTCATTTTTCTCCTGCTGTTCTGCAAGATGTTTGTTGGCTTTAGCAATTTCTGTTTTGATTTTCTCTAAATTAGACTTCTCCAATTCAAATTCATTTGCTTGCTTTTTATCAACATTCATTATTTTTTGTTGCAGATCTTCCATGTCTCTCTTCAGCAGTTGTCTGTCATTTTCCAGTAATTCCTTTTCAGTCAATACTGCCTTCATTTGGATCTCATTATCTTCAGACTTCTTTTTCAGTTCAGTCATCATGTCCTGTTTTTCCCTGATCATTGCAGCTCTTTCACCGTCAATGTCTCTCTTTTCCTTTTCCATTTCACTTTTTTGTTTATAAATCTCTTCTTGCAGTCGCTCTAGTTCATCTTGTTTGAGTCTTATTTTCTCTTTTTCTTTTTCAATATGATCTGTTTGTTTGGAGATGTTCACTCTCATTTGCTCAATATTGTATTTCTCTCTTTGTAGATCTGCCAATGTAGACTCATTTGCAACTTTCATTTCATCTGTGATCTCATTCTTTCTCCTTGTATCTTCAGCAAGATGAACAATATCTTCTCTCTCTTTTTGAAGTACTTCAGCCATCTTTTCCAAACCCTGTCTATCATTTTCTGTTTCTTCTTTTAGCTTTCTGATGTCATCAGCTTCTCTTTGTAGCTCATTCTTCATCTGATCTAACTTGTTCTTCTCATCTTCATACACTTGTTTCTGAAGTATCATAATCTTTAAGTCTTCATCCAAATTCTTTCTGCTTTGGTCTACATAATCTCTTTCTTTGTCCATTTGCCATTTCTGTTCTTCCATCTCTTCATTATCTTTATCTAGTTGTCTTCTCTCATTCTTCATTATTTCCATAAACTCATTCACTTGTGTCTGTTGTTTGTCAAGCTCAGATTGTCTCAGGTCAAGCTGACTTCTGTCCTTCATTATAATGTGTCTGTCATTGTCTATTTCCTGTTTCAGATTCTGAATTTCAGTTTGCATCTGCTCGAATTCATGTTGTTGTTGTCTGATTTGTTCCTTTTGATGTTTAATGTCATGCGTTTGTCTTGTGATGTTCTCATTCATCTCATCTAGGGTGTCTCTCTCTTTTTGTATCTCTGCCAGTTTGATTCTTTGCTTTTCTCTTTGTTTTTCAAGATCTCCCTTGGCTCTTGAATGTTCACTTATTGTTTTCTCCAGATCATGTTTTTCCTTCTCAAGCATGTCTCTATCAGATTGAATGGCTTTAGTTTTCTTTTCAATATCTGTCTTAATTTCATCCAAGACCATGTCTTTCATTTTTGTCTCCTCGATGAGATTGTTGATTTGTTCTCTCTCTTTCTGGAGTTGGACGGTCATTTCCTCCAGCCTTTGTTTTTCATGTTGTGTCTCTATTTTGATTTTCTCAATCTCATTTGCTTGTCTTTGCAGGTCAGTTTTCATCTGTTTAATCAATTCTTTCTCGTTCTCAAAATCTTCTCTCTCAAGTTTCAGACTCTCTGAATCTCTATCTACATTCATTATTTTTTGTTGCAGATCTTCCATGTCTCTCTTCAGCAGTTGTCTGTCATTGTCCAGTAATTCCTTTTCAGTCAATACTGCCTTCATTTGAATCTCAATATCTTCAGTCTTCTTTTTCAGTTCAGTCATCATGTCCTGTTTTTCCCTGATCATTGCAGCTCTTTCACCTCCAATGTCGCTCTTTTCCTTTTCCATTTCACTTTGTTGTTTATGAATCTCTTCTTGCAGTCGCTCTAGTTCATCTTGTTTGAGTCTTATTTTCTCTTTTTTGTTTTCAATATCATCTGTTTGTTTGGAGATGTTCACTCTCATTTGCTCAAGATTGTATTTCTCTCTTTGTAGATCTGCCAATGTAGACTCATTTGCAACATTCATTTCATCCGTGATCTCATTCTTTCTCCTTATATTTTCAGAGAGATTAATAATATCTTCTCTCTCTTTCTGAAGTTCTTCAGCCATCTTTTCCAAACCCTGTCTATCATTTTCTGTTTCTTCTTTTAGCTTTCTGATATCATCAGCTTCTCTTTGCAGCTCATTCTTCATCTGTTCTAACTTGTTCTTCTCATCTTCATACACTTGTTTCTGAAGTATCATCATCTTTAAGTCTTCATCCAAATTCTTTCTGCTTTGGTCTACATCATCTCTTTCTTTCTCTGTTTGTCTTTTCTGTTCTTCCATCTCTTCTTTATCTTTATCTAGTTGTCTTCTCTCATTCTTCATTATTTCCATAAACTCATTCACTTGTGTCTGTTGTTTGTCAAGCTCAGATTGTCTCAGGTCAAGCTGACTTCGGTCCTTCATTATAATGTGTCTGTCATTGTCTATTTCCTGTTTCAGATTCTGAATTTCAGTTTGCATCTGCTCGAATTCATGTTGTTGTTGTCTGATTTGTTCCTTTTGATGTTTAATATTAAGCATTTGTCTTGTGATGTTCTCATTCATCTCATCTAGGGTGTCTCTCTCTTTCTGGAGTTGAGTGGTCATTGCCTCTAGCCTTTGTCTTCCATGTTGTGTCTCTAGTTTGATCTTCTCAATCTCATGTGCTTCTCGTTGCAGGTCAGTTTTCATCTCTTTCATTGATTCTTTTTCATTCTCAAAAGATTCTCTCTCAAGTTTCAGACTCTCTGAATCTCTAACTACACTCATCATTTTTTGTTGCAGATCTTCCATGTCTCTCTTCAACAGTTGCCTATCATTATCCAATAATTCCTTTTCAGTCAATACTGCCTTCATTTGGATCTCAATATCTTCAGTCTTCTTTTTCAGTTCAGTCATCATGTCCTGTTTTTCCCTGATCATTGCAGCTCTTTCACCTCCAATGTCGCTCTTTTCCTTTTCCATTTCACTTTGTTGTTTATGAATCTCTTCTTGCAGTCGCTCTAGTTCATCTTGTTTGAGTCTTATTTTCTCTTTTTCGTTTTCAATATCATCTGTTTGTTTGGAGATGTTCACTCTCATTTGCTCAAGATTGTATTTCTCTCTTTGTAGATCTGCCAATGTAGACTCATTTGCAACTTTCATTTCATCCGTGATATCATTCTTTCTCCTTATATCTTCAGAGAGATTAATAATATCTTCTCTCTCTTTCTGAAGTTCTTCAGCCATCTTTTCCAAACCGTGCCTATCATTTTCTGTTTCTTCTTTTAGCTTTCTGATATCATCAGCTTCTCTTTGCAGCTCATTCTTCATCTGTTCTAACTTGTTCTTCTCATCTTCATACACTTGTTTCTGAAGTATCATCATCTTTAAGTTTTCGTCCAAATTCTTTCTTCTTTGGTCTACATCATCTCTTCCTTTGTCCATTTGCCGTTTCTGTTCTTCCATCTCTTCTTTATCTTTATCTAGTTGTCTTCTCTCATTCCTCATTATTTCCATAAACTCATTCACTTGTGTCTGTTGTTTGTCAAGCTCAGATTGTCTCAGGTCAAGCTGACTTCTGTCCTTCATTATAATGTGTCTGTCATTGTCTATTTCCTGTTTCAGATTCTGAATTTCAGTTTGCATCTGCTCAAATTCATGTTGTTGTTGTCTGATTTGTTCCTTTTGATGTTTAATGTCATGCGTTTGTCTTGTGATGTTCTCGTTCATCTCATCTAGGGTGTCTCTCTCTTTCTGGAGTTGAGTGGTCATTTCCTCCAGTCTTTGTTTTTCATGTTGTGTCTCTAGTTTGATCTTCTCAATCTCATGTGCTTCTCGTTGCAGGTCAGTTTTTATCTGTTTCATTGATTCTTTCTCATTCTCAAAAGATTCTCTCTCAATTTTCAGACTCTCTGAATCTCTATCTACATTCATTATTTTTTGTTGCAGATCTTCCATGTCTCTCTTCAGCAGTTGTCTGTCATTTTCCAGTAATTCCTTTTCATTTAATACTGCCTTCATTTGGATCTCAATATCTTCAGTCTTCTTTTTCAGTTCAGTCATCTTGTCCTGTTTTTCCCTGGTCATTGCAGCTCTTTCACCATCAATGTCACTCTTTTCCATTTCACTTTTTTGTTTATGAATCTCTTCTTGCAGTCGCTCTAGTTCATCTTGTTTGAGTCTTATTTTCTCTTTTTCGTTTTCAATATCATCTGTTTGTTTGGAGATGTTCACTCTCATTTGCTCAAGATTGTATTTCTCTCTTTGTAGATCTGCCAATGTAGACTCATTTGCAACTTTCATTTCATCCGTGATCTCATTCTTTCTCCTTATATCTTCAGAGAGATTAATAATATCTTCTCTCTCTTTCTGAAGTTCTTCAGCCATCTTTTCCAAACCGTTCCTATCATTTTCTGTTTCTTCTTTTAGCTTTCTGATATCATCAGCTTCTCTTTGCAGCTCATTCTTCATCTGTTCTAACTTGTTCTTCTCATCTTCATACACTTGTTTCTGAAGTATCATCATCTTTAAGTTTTCGTCCAAATTCTTTTTTCTTTGGTCTACATCATCTCTTCCTTTGTCCATTTGCCGTTTCTGTTCTTCCATCTCTTCTTTATCTTTATCTAGTTGTCTTCTCTCATTCCTCATTATTTCCATAAACTCATTCACTTGTGTCTGTTGTTTGTCAAGCTCAGATTGTCTCAGGTCAAGCTGACTTCGGTCCTTCATTATAATGTGTCTGTCATTGTCTATTTCCTGTTTCAGATTCTGAATTTCAGTTTGCATCTGCTCGAATTCATGTTGTTGTTGTCTGATTTGTTCCTTTTGATGTTTAATGTCATGCGTTTGTCTTGTGATGTTCTCGTTCATCTCATCTAGGGTGTCTCTCTCTTTCTGGAGTTGAGTGGTCATTTCCTCCAGTCTTTGTTTTTCATGTTGTGTCTCTATTTTGTTTCTCTCAATCTCATGTGCTTCTCGTTGCAGGTCAGTTTTTATCTGTTTCATTGATTCTTTCTCATTCTCAAAATATTCTCTCTCAAGTTTCAGACTCTCTGAATCTCTATCTACTTTCATTATTTTTTGTTGCAGATCTTCCATGTCTCTCTTCAGCAGTTGTCTGTCATTGTCCAGTAATTCCTTTTCAGTCAATACTGCCTTCATTTGAATGTCAATATCTTCAGTCTTCTTTTTCAGTTCAGTCATCATGTCCTGTTTTTCCCTGATCATTGCAGCTCTTTCACCTCCAATGTCGCTCTTTTCCTTTTCCATTTCACTTTGTTGTTTATGAATCTCTTCTTGCAGTCGCTCTAGTTCATCTTGTTTGAGTCTTATTTTCTCTTTTTCTTTTTCAATATCATCTGTTTGTTTTGAGATGTTCACTCTCATTTGCTCAATATTGTTTTTCTCTCTTTGTAGATCTGCCAATGTAAACTCATTTGCAACTTTCATTTCATCCCTTATCTCATTCTTTCTCCTTATATCTTCAGAGAGATTAATAATATCTTCTCTCTCTTTCTGAAGTTCTTCAGCCATCTTTTCCAAACCCTGTCTATAATTTTCTGTTTCTTCTTTGAGCTTTCTGATATCATCAGCTTCTCTTTGCAGCTCATTCTTCATCTGTTCTAACTTGTTCTTCTCATCTTCATACACTTGTTTCTGAAGTATCATCATCTTTAAGTCTTCTTCCAAATTCTTTCTGCTTTGGTCTACATCATCTCTTTCTTTCTCCGTTTGTCTTTTCTGTTCTTCCATCTCTTCTTTATCTTTATCTAGTTGCCGTCTCTCATTCTTCATTATTTCCATAAACTCATTCACTTGTGTCTGTTGTTTGTCAAGCTCAGATTGTCTCAGGTCAAGCTGACTTCGGTCCTTCATTATAATGTGTCTGTCATTGTCTATTTCCTGTTTCAGATTCTGAATTTCAGTTTGCATCTGCTCGAATTCATGTTGTTGTTGTCTGATTTGTTCCTTTTGATGTTTAATGTTAAGCATTTGTCTTGTGATGTTCTCGTTCATCTCATCTAGGGTGTCTCTCTCTTTCTGGAGTTGAGCGGTCATTTCCTCCAGTCTTTGTTTTTCATGTTGTGTCTCTAGTTTGATTCTCTCAATCTCATGTGCTTCTCGTTGCAGGTCAGTTTTTATCTGTTTCATTGATTCTTTCTCATTCTCAAAAGATTCTCTCTCAAGTTTCAGACTCTCTGAATCTTTATCTACATTCATTATTTTTTGTTGCAGATCTTCCATGTCTCTCTTCAGCAGTTGTCTGTCATTTTCCAGTAATTCCTTTTCAGTCAATACTGCCTTCATTTGGATCTCAATATCTTCAGACTTCTTTTTCAGTTCAGTCATCTTGTCCTGTTTTTCCCTGATCATTGCAGCTCTTTCACCATCAATGTCACTCTTTTCCATTTCACTTTTTTGTTTAAGAATCTCTTCTTGCAGTCGCTCTAGTTCATCTTGTTTGAGTCTTATTTTCTCTTTTTCTTTTTCAATATCATCTGTTTGTTTTGAGATGTTCACTCTCATTTGCTCAAGATTGTTTTTCTCTCTTTGTAGATCTGCCAATGTAGACTCATTTGCAATTGTCATTTCATCCATGATCTCATTCTTTCTCCTTGTCTCTTCAGCAAGATGAACAATATCTTTTCTGTCTTCCTGAAGTTCTTCAGCCATCTTTTCCAAAGCCTGTCTTTCATTTTGTGTTTCTTCTTTTATCTTTCTGATGGCATTAGCTTCTATTTGCAGCTCATTCTTCATCTGTTGTACATCCTTCTTCTCATCTTGAATAGCTTGTTTTTGATATCTGAGCTCTTTTATCTCCCTCTCTAAAGCTTCTTTTTGTTCATCCACCTCAGCCTCGCATGTTTTCAACATTTGGCTCCTTTCCTCAATTAATTCTCTTCCATTATTCAGTTCCACCTGAAAGAACTCAAGTTCGATCTCCATTTGGTGTTTTTGGGCTATCATTTCAGACTTCTCTTTCTCAAGATGAGCCTTTTCTTCTGTTGCAAAATCAATGATTTCATTTACTTTTCTCTGTCTTTGATCTATTTCAATTTTCTTTTCTTCAAGTCTATCTTTTTCCATTGTGAGAGCTTTCCTTTTGGCTTCCATTTCATCTTGCTGTCTATAAATCAGAGCTTGGATTTGTTCAAGTTCAATCCCTCTCAGTCTCATTTGTTCCTTCTCATTTACAATGTCATCTTGTTGCACTGAAATATTGTCTCTCAGTAGAAGGAGCATGTCTCTTTCTGTCTGTATTTCTGCAAGTGTGATCTTGTTCTTTTCTCTTTCTTCAGCAAGCTGGTTTTCAAGATCCTCCTTCGCAGTTGCTATATCTGTCACAGTTTTCTTCAGCTCAAACAAAGCCATTTCCTGCATCTGTTTATTTGACTCATTTGCTTTCACATGCCTTTCTATTTCCCGATCCCTGTTTTCTAAACCTACTTTTTGCTTGTCAAGTTCCTTAGCAAGGATGTCAACATTGTCTCTATCTTTCTTAAGTTGGGTTGTTGCTTCCTCAAGCTTTTGTCTTTCATTTTGTGTCTCTAGTTTTATCCTTTCAATATTTTCAGCTTCTCTTTTTAGCTCAGCTTTAATCTGCTCAACTTTGCCCTTCTCATCCTCAAGCATTTGTTTCTGAAGTTTGTTATTTTCCAAGTCTTTAACTACATCAAGCTTTGTTTGTTCTAAATCATCCATTTCTGTTTTTATCCTTTTTCTGCTGTTGTCAATTCCTTCCTTTTCATCATACACCTCCTTTCTTAGCAGCTCCAACTTTTCACTTTCCTTTTTCAGTTCTTCCCTCAAATTTACCTCCACTTGCTGTTTTTGATTCATTATTTCTGCTCTTTCCCTCTTAATATCATACCTCTCATTTTCTAGATCATCTCTATGTTTTGATATGTTCATTCTCAAGTGCTCAAGAACATCCTTCTCTTTCTGTATCTCAGCCAATGTTATTGTATTTAGTCTTTTCTGAGATTCAAGTTGGTTCTCAAGATCTTCCTTGGCTCTGTCTATCTCTGTCTTAGTTTTCTCCAGGTCAGACTTTTCCTTTTCAAAAGTGTCTCTATCAGATTGAAATGTTTGTTTTTCTTTTCTTAGACTTGCTTCCTCTTCTCTGATCCTGGCAACAGACGTCTTTATATCCTCCTTTTCTTTTTGAAGTTTGATTGCCATTTCCTCAGTGTTCTGCCTTAGTTTTGCAATATTTTCAGTTTCTTGTTGGAGCTCAGCTTTCATCATATGCAGTTCCTGCTTTTCTTTGCCAATCGTTTGCTTATGATCGTTTAAGGTCTTAAATTCCTCAGCTAAGATTGTTCTCTTTTCTTTCATATCCTCTAGATCTCTGTTCAGTATTTTCTTGCTGTTTTCAACTTTTTGTTTCATCAGCTCCAGTGTTTCACTTTCCCTCTTCAGTTCCATATGCATGTTATTCACTCTTAGTCTTTCCTCCATTATATCAGTCCTCTCTCTCTTGAGTGTGTCCATCACATCATCTAATTCTCTCTTTTGCGTTTCCATTTCAGCCTGTCTTTCATTGAGCTGACTCTTCTCTTTGATGATAATATCCTGAATCTCTTCTGTTTCTTTCTGTTGTGCACAACATTTTGCCGTACGTATATTCAGTTCATTTTCCTGGTGTCTTAAACTGTCTTTCTGTTTTTTAATTTCATGTTCCTCTTGTGAGATGTTCATCTTCATTTGCTCAAGAGAATTTCTCTGCATATCCATCTCTGACATATCAATATTGTTCTTTTTTCTCATTTCAGCAAGATCTTCTTTTGCTCTAGCTATCTCTGTTTTGCTCTTCTCCACTTCAGACTTCTGCTTTTCTATCATATCTTTTTCTGTCTCAATGGCTTGCTTTTGTTTTTCTAGCTCAAGGCGCATCCTCTCCAGAGTTTCTTTCCTGTCATTTCCCTCATGTTGAATTCGGTCTGCCATATCTTTTATACTCTGTTTTTCATCCATCACCTCTTTCTTCATTCTCTCAATATTTTCAGTTTCTCTCTGATGCTCAGCTCTCACTTGCTGTATCTCTTTCTCAAAGCATTGCCTCTTAAACTGAAAGTTTTCAAATTCTTTTTGCAATTTTGCTTTATCTTTTTCCATGTCTTCCTTATCAATTTCCAAAGATTTCATGTGGCTTTCAAATAATTCTTTTTGTTCAGTTATTTTTTTATTTTGGAGCTCCATATTTTCACAGTTTGTCCTCAATTCTTCTCTCAAATTCTCTATTTCCTGTCTCGCTTCATCCAGATCTGCCATTTCTCTATTTCTTGCAGTCTTTACATATTCCATTTTTCCTTGTGAAACTTCCCATTGTTGTTCTTGTTCAGCTTGTATCTGCTCAACTTGCACCTTTTCCATCCTTAAACTGCTCTTCAACTCATCCATTTGTTTTTGTTTGTATTCAATCTCTGCTTCTTTTTGCTTTAGTTCATTTTCTCTCAGCCTTAAATATTCTTTATCACTTTCCAAAATGCACCTTTCTTTTGAGGTGGTTTCACTCATCTGCGTAAGATTTTTTTTTTCTTTCAGCATCTCTGCCAGTCTTATAATGTTCTGTTCTTTTTGCTGAGCAAATTCGTCTTTGAGATCTCTGAGCCTAGACTTTTCCTGTTCTAGTGCGTCTCTCTCAGAATCAACCTCTTGCTTCTCTTTTTCAATCTCCATTTGCATCTCATCCAGAGCTTTTGACCTTTTTTCAATCTCTTCAACTAGACTATCAGTGCATTGTCTTTCTTTTTGAATTTGAGCTTTCATGTCTTTTACATTTTGCATGTCATTTTGAACAGCCTGTCTTAGATTTTCAATGGCACCTGCTTCTTTTTGCAGATCAGCCTTCATGTCCTTCAATATCTCAAATGCTTTTGCCTGGTTTTCTATATCAGCTTGCATTTGGTCCAGGTCCTCTCTCTTTCTTTTTGTCTCCTCTGCAAGACTCACAATGGCATCTCTCTCTTTCTGGAGTTGTGCTGTAGTGTCTATAAGTGTCTGTCTTTCAGCTAGTGTATCTTGTCTTAGCTTCTCAGTATCTTCAGCTACTGTTTGCAGCACAGATTTAATCTGTTCTAACTTGTGTTGTTCGCCTGCAATACCCTGTCTTTGCAGTTTTATTTCCTCTCTCTGTCTTTCCAAATCGATTTTCTTTTGCTCCAGATCTTCTGTATCTCTCATTAAAGTTATTCTGCAGTCCTCAATAAGTCGCTTCTCATTTACTACCTCTTCTTTCACAAGCGCTACCATTTCAAGTTCCCTGTTTAATGCATTTGTCATGTTGCTCTCCATCTGCTGCTTCTGTTCCATTATAGCCACCCTCTCTCTGTCAAGATTGTCTTTTTCATTTTGTGTGAAGTGAATGATATCATCCACCTGTTTTAGCTTTTCGGCTATTTCATCTTGGCTTTTCTGAAGTTGACTTTTTTGCATGAAAACTATATTCTGGATATCCTGCATGTCTTTTTGTTGTCTGTTAAAATCATCCTGCAATTGCTGCAGTTCGATTTCTCTTTTCTTTATGTTCTCCTTCTCATTCTCAATATCAGCTTTTTGTTGAGAAACGAGTTCATTCATCCTCTCAAGAGTGTCTTTCTCCACTTTGATCTCTTTCAATGTCAGCTCATTCTCCTCTCTCAGGTTTACTAGAACTTTCTTTTCTCCCGCTACCTCTGCTTGTATTTGTTGCATGTCACACATTTTCTTCTCTAGTTCCTCCCTGTCTTTTTTAAGCTGCACTGTCAATTTCTCCATATTCTGTCTTTCTTCTTGCACGTCCTGTTTTACCCTCTCAATATCATCAGATTCTCTTTGCAGCTCAAACTTCATGCTCTGTAATGTTCTCTTTTCGTCCTCTATCATTTTTCTTTGAGCTTCTATGTCCTCTAGTTCTCTAGCAAAAGTGTCTTTTAGTTCAGTCTCCATGGTTTGCTTTTGTTTTTCTATATCCTGTCTAATGTGATTAAGGACATCTCTCGCTTTTTCTAATTCTGTTCTTATCGTGTCTTCTTTTTCTCTGCTTTCTGCTAGCTCAGCCTGCAGGTCATCCCATCCTTTCTGTATTTCTAACTTTGTCTTTTCCAGCTCATCTTTTGTTCGTTCTAGCTCCTGTTTTTGCAGCTCTAATTGTAAATCCATGTCTGCTGTGGTTCTTGTTGCAGTTTTCAGTGAGGTTTCTTTGAGCGAAAGTTCATCCTCGCTCAGTTGTATTTCCGCCAGTTGTCTCTCTATTGTACTTTTTTGTGCAAGTATGTCTTCTTTGAAATACTCCAGAGCTTGTCGCTCTTTATCCAGCTCCTCCTTGGCCAGGATAATATTTTGTCTTTCTTTCTGCATGTCCTGTTTTACCCTCTCAATATCACCAGATTCTCTTTGCAGCTCAGATGTCATGCTCTGTAATGTTCTCTTTTTGTCCTCTATCATTTTTCTTTGAGCTTCTATGTCCTCTAGTTCTCTAGCAAAAGTGTCTTTTAGATCAGTCTCCATGGTTTGCTTTTGTTTTTCTATATCCTGTCTAATGTGATTAAGGACATCTCTCGCTTTTTCTAATTCTGTTCTTATCATGTCTTCTTTTTCTCTGCTTTCTGCTAGCTCAGCCTGCAGGTCATCCCATCCTTTCTGTATTTCTAGCTTTGTCTTTTCCAGCTCATCTTTTGTTCGTTCCAGCTCCTGTTTTTGCAGCTCTAATTGTAACTCCATGTCTGCTGTGGTTCTTGTCGTAGTTTGCATTGTGGTTTCTTTGAGTGAAAGTTCATCCTCGCTCAATTTTATTTCTGCCAGTTGTCTCTCCATTGTACTTTTTTGTGCAAGCAAGTCTTCTTTGAAAAACTCTAGAGCTTGTCGCTCTTTATCCAGCTCTTCCATGGTCAGGATAATCTCATCATTTCTTGTCTCATCCATCACATCAGTTTGAACTTGAACATCAATTTGTTGAATCTCCATCATTCTTGTTATTTCCAATTCATTTTTCACTCTTTGTAGATTTATTTCCATATTGTCCAGTTCTTGTTTTCGTTGATTCAGCTGCTGCTTCTCTTTACATATTGTATCTAAACCTCTTTGGTTTTCTTCTCTCTCTGATTGCAGCATTCTTTCCCTGTTTTGTAGACTCACTTTTTTCTTTTCCATCTCTTTTTCCTCATCTTGCAGTCTGGACATCCTCTCTTCAGCTTCATTTTTCACTGTTTGCACATCCTCCTTTGCCTTCAGTAGTTCCTGTTTCTCTTTTAAAATTATTTCTTTATAATGTTCCAGTTTTTGTCTTTCTTTCTGAATTTCACTTACACTGAGTTCAAAGTCTTCTGTCATAAATATTTCAATGGCACCTGGTTCTTCTGTTTTTGAACACTCTGGGCTCTCAGTTGCAATGATGACTTGTTGAACCTGGAAAAAAAGTTCCTTGTTTGCATTTGCATCTTTTTGTTCTAATATTCTTTAGATATACAGTATACAGTTATGCTAGGTACAGTTCAAAATATTTTTCAAAATACTTTAGTAAAATTAAATGTAAAGTCCCTTGAATTTCACATGGGGGAAAAAAATGTTCCGAAATGTTCTTCAAACTTGTTTTGAAGTCAACATGAAATCAAAATGTTCCCTTTTTATTTGTATGATTCATTGTGAGGTGTACGTCTACTCTCTTTTCTCGTTTTACTCTCAAGATTGTCCTGTTTAACTACATTTTGTTACATTATGGAAGTATAATGGGTTACAAATGCTTCATGTTGAGTTTAAGAGTCCAGTTGCTACTGACAATATTGATAATACAGATAATATTATGAAGCATCTGTCAAATGTATGTAAATTATGACTTACCTTTTCTTTGCTTGTCATATCTTGAGCAATGAGTTCTTTCTGTCTCTTTATCTCTTCCTTTGCCTGTTCTATATCCACCAAAGTGTTTTTCACATCTTCTCTCATCTGCTCCACCTTATCATTCTCTTTAATGGTATCCTCAAGCCTCTCCTTCAGCTCCTCTTTTTGCTGCTGCATCATATTTTTCATGAGTTCTAGTTCATCTCGTTCTCTCATAATCTTTTCTTCTCTGTGTTCCATCTCTCTTCTCTTTCGTTGAACTTCATTCTTCAACAACTTCATCTCTTCCCTTTCTCTTTTCATAATGTCCTTGTTGTGTTCCACCTCACCCTTAAGACCTCGCAGCATTTCTCGAATGTGTTCGATCTCCAGAATGAGCCTCTGCATCTCAGCATTCATCACCTCTTGGTCTGCTGTCTCCATCTGAGATCCTGCCATTCGGTTTTCAATCTGGAATTTCGTTCTGCGCACCATTTCTCTTGTCGCCTCGGTCTGCCGAATAAGGTTGATGATTGTGAGATTCATCTGTTCTTTCTCCTCTTCTAAATCTCTCTCCTCAACCCTTTGTTCAAACTCCTCCCTCGCTCTTTGGATTTCAACTTTAACTTGCTCCATTTCGTTCTTCTGTCTCTCCGTCTCCATTCTTTTCCATTCCATCTCATCTTTAGCCCTTTGTATCTCCATCTTCAATCGTTCCATCTCATCCTTCTTCCTCATGGTCAATTTCATCCTTTGGTCAAGTTCTTTCTTCTTCCCTTCCATTTCTCTCTTCATCAGCTCCATTTCTCCAATCTCTCGTTTGGTTTTCTGCATCCTTTCCTCCAGCTCTTCGTTTTGTCTTTTTATTTCATTTTTGACATGCTGCATTTTGTCCATCTCCGCTTTTGCTAGCTCCATTTTCTTTTCAACATCCTCTTTTTGTTTCAAGATCTCAGTCCTCATCAGTTCCATCTGGTATCTCTCACTCTTTGCTTTCATCATCTGATTCTCAATATCTTCTTTCTGTCTCTGGAGGTCTGCTTTCATCTTTTCAAGTTTAGTCATTTCTGACCTTGCCTTTTCCATCTTTATATTGATGTCCTTCTTCTGTTTTGTTAACTCCACCTTCATGTCTTCAATCTCACCAATCTCCTTCTTCATAGCTTCCATCTTCCTCATTATCTCCTCCTTCTCCCTGTTCATCTTTTCACGTTCCTCCTGCTCTCCTTTTTCAGCCTCATCCCACAACCTTTCCATCTCCGCTCTCACTCTGTTAATCTCCTCCTTGACCTCTCCATACGTGTCATTCCCTCTCAGTGTTTCCATGCGAATCTTCTCCAGATCCTCTCTCTCGTGTTCCATGTCCTCCCTCATCTGCCTCAAAGCATCCTCTCGTCTTTTTGTCTCTTCTAACCTTTTATTCACATCCTCTCTTTGTTCTTGGATTTCAAGCATAAAAAGTTCAGCTTTCTCTCTATCTTGTCTCACTAACTCTCTGCTTCTGTTCATGGTCTCTGTGTCAATAACTAGCTGAGTTTTGATCTTCTCAAGTTCTTCTTTTTGTCCCTGTACTTCTACATTATATCTCATCATCTCATACCTTAGTTTTTCTAGATCTTTATTTTCGTTCTGGACCTGAAATTTAATCTGTTCAAGCTCCTCTCTCTCGTTAACTAAAAGCTTTTCCTGATCTTCCTTGTCCTTAAGCACAGCTGTTCTCATTTGCTCAATGAACTCTCTCTCTTGCTGTGTATCCTCCAACATCTTCTGTAGAATCTCTTTTTCAGAACTCTTCATCTTTTCTAGCTCATGTCTGGCTATTTGTATCTCTTCATTTATTTGTTCTAACTCCTCTGTTTTCTTATGTATTTCATCTCTTTGCTCTAGCGCCTCTGTTATGGTTTCATACCGTCTCTTTTCTGACTCTTCCATTTGCTTTTTTAGGAGCATCTCAGCCTCTTGGACTGCAAGTTTGGCATGGTTTGCATCCTCTTTTTCTTTTTTTGCGTCTCTAATCCTGTTCTCTAGTTCTGCCTGTTGTCTTTGTAGCTCATTTATCATGCTTTTGATTTCATCTACTTCTTGTTTAGCCTTTTCTCTGCTGTTATTAATCTCTTCTCGCTCTTTCTCCATCTGTTCTATTGTTCTTTTCAACTCTTCTCCCTTTGCTTTAGCCTCATCCATCTGTTTGATAGCGGCATGTTTGTCCTCTTCTGCCTGAACCTTCATTTTGTCAAGATTGTTCTTCCAATGCATGAGCTCCATCCTGCTGTACTCAATGTTTTTCTGGGATCTCTGGACCTCGTCCCTCAGTTTTTCCAGTCTTTCCAGCTCATCCTGAGTTTTTGCTCTGAGTTCGACTTCCTCTGTCTCAGTTTCATGCCACCTGCTCTCCATTTCTTCCTTTACTCTTAGGATTTCACTTCTGAGGAACTCGCACTGTTTGGTCTCTCTTCTCACCAAATCTCTCTTTCTTTCCAGCTCCTCCTGCTCTTCATCCAACTCAGCTTTTGTTTCCTCCATTTTTTCTTTAGTCTTTTGGATCTCCTCAACCTTTTTCTCAATATCTTCAATTTGCCCTTGAATTTCAGCTTTAATTTTTTCCATTTTCTCATTTTCCCGGATTGTGACTTCTTGACTGTTCTCGATCTCTTCTTTGGCTCTGACCATTTCATGTTTAATTCTCTCTAGATCCTGTCTCTCCCTCAGCATTTCCTCTTGTCTTCGGTTCAAGCTGTCTTTTTCGGCTTTGATCTCTGCTTTGATCAGTTCTGTCATTTCTCTTTCTTGTCTGGCCTCTTCTCTTATCTTAACACTTTCTTCCTTCTCTTTCAGTATCTTTGCTTTCTCTATATCATTAGCCCTTTGTATCTCTACTCTTACACTCACCAGCTCATCTCTCTCCCTCTGCAGTCGAGCTCTGTGCTCTAGCTCCTCTGTCACTATCTCATACCTCTTCTTCTCCATTTCTTCTTTAGCTTTCCGTGTATCATCCCTCTGTTTTTCTAGAATATCTTTGTCCCTCTGAATCTCTGTTTTCATATGTTTCAGCCTCTCAGTTTCTCTTTTTACTTCCTCAACTCTGCCCTCCATAGAAATCATGCGACTTTGTATGTCCGCTTTGGCCTGTTCAATCTTTTCCCACTCCTTTTTGACCAGCTCTCCATTCATTACCAACTCCTCTCTGCCTCTCTCAATTTCATGTTTCATCTCTTCCAGATCTTTTTCTTTTCTTAAGACGTTTTGCCATTTCTTTTCAATGAGGTTGTTTTCTATAAGTGCTTTAGCTCTCAGCTGGTTTATTCTCTCATCCTCTTGTTTTGAGAACTCTCTGTTTCTTTCAGCCTCTTCTCTTGCTCTTTGAACCTCTTCTTGCAGGTATTTCAGCTCATCTTTCTCTCTGTGGATTATAGCTTTCTGTTCCAGCCCTTCTTTTTCAGTTTCATGCCACCTTTGCTCCATTTCCATCTTCACTTGCTGTATGTCAAGTTTAATCTGCTCAAATTGGTCTTTTTGCTTCTTGATGTCATCCTTTTTTCTCTCCAACTCTTTTTTTTCCTCCTCTATTTCAGATTTCATCTGATCCATCTGACCCTTTGCTTTCTGTGTTTCGTCAATCTTCATTTCTATCTCATTAATCTGAACTTGTATGGCACTTTTCATTTGTTCCATTCGTTCCATCTCATACTTGGTGCTTTCACGGTTGCTCTCCAGCTCCTCCTTCTGTCTCAGAGCCTCATATCTGATCATCTCCAAATTCTGTCTCTCTCTCATGATATCATCATGCTTTTGCTCCAGGGTGGTTTGCTCGGTTTGAAGATCAGCTCTCATTTGCTCTATCCTCTCCCTCTCTCGGTTTACCTCTTCTTTATTCCGATCCATTCTTTCACGGATGTGGTCCATCTCAGCTTTCATGTGAGTAATAGTTCTCTCAAGTTGACTTTTCTCTGTGGTCATCCTAGTTATTTCATCTTGCTGTCGCTGAATCCTCTGTCTCGTGTTCTCTATCTCAGTCCTTTCTTGCTTGGTTCCTTCCCAAAGTTTCTCGATCTGCTCAATGGCACGCATCGTCTCCAGTTTACGCCTTTTTAGTGAGTCTTTTCTCTTCTGAATGTTTCTTGTATGCCCATTCTTGTCATCCTGTTTTCTTTTTTCTCTGGGAGAACTGAGTGGACTGCCTATCTCTGTTTGCGTGTGCTTGCTGTTGCGTTGTATCCACTCTGAAAAAAAAAAAAAAGATAATTTACATCAGGCCCATTAGTTCACTCCAAGCAGAATCAGTATTTTAAAGCAACACCAAAGCACTTTTCCTCTTCGGCCCCCTACAGGTTGGAAGCGGAATTGTCCATTACCGCTGTCGTAAATAATTTAGCCTACCGTCGCACGCACGCTATTTGTTTATCCAGCACTGGCTTTGGAAATAACGATGTCCACAGACAAGGTAGAGTATGTTGCATGATTTTATGAAAGTATGATGTATTGCAACATCAGAAACGAAGAAAAACAAAATAATGACATTGCTTGCTATTTTTTATAACGCTTGCCATAAAGCAAATCAAATTTGTAGTATCTTATGTCTCATTCGAACTACAGATCCGCTACCCGATCTGGCAAACTTGCATAGTGCGGTTATAGCAGATAGAGGGTCACAAAGCGAATGCAGAAGAGCCGTTCACCCTGTTACGAGTTGATGAAACACTGAAATGATTTTGGAAATATTATTTTAAGGTACAAAAGAATCTTTGGTGTTGCTTTAACATTTCAGTTCATGCGTTCTTTCTGTAACATAATCGTTCCGATATCGGTTTGATTAGAAAATGTACCGGTTAATAACTTTTTTTATTTATTATTGTTATACAAGCTTGAATTGAACTTTATACTAAGAGCTTGTGACTAAACCTCATAACTCGAGTGGATCCTCAAACTGTTGGCAAAACCTACAGTAGCTCCCACCCGCTTCAGTCCTGCACGCATTTGGAGCCTGTCTCTGCTTGTTTGCAGTGCAAGGGCAAATAAAAAAACTAGTTCTTTAAATATGTACAGCGTTTTCTTTATTCAAAACACGGTGTGTGTAAAGGCTAATATTTTATTTATTTGAGGCGCGGAGAAGAGTGTCTTATTCTGGTATTTGCTATCTAGTCAGCCAATTCAGCCTGTGCGTAACACTTTGTCTTTTATAACGCAAGCTTTTTGCCAAATATTTCAAACGACAGTAAAAACTGAGCGCCCTCATATAGCTACAATAACCTTTGTAACCTGTAAGTTGACGATAACTTAATGTGATGCACTTACTGCCTCAGATGTGACCATTCTAATGACCATTTGTTTGTGAAAAACCTTGTAACTCCATTTGAGCTTGATTTTGGAAAATGTTGTATAATATAACATATAATATAAGTGTCTGACCATACATATAGCCACTATACTAAATTTGACAAAAAGTGTTTCATAATTTTTAATAATTAAAATTTCCTGAATAGTAGAGGATCTACAGTAACCTGCAATTTTCTATGGTTTCCTAACTTACCACGCTGGATATAATCTGCCAGTCACATATCCTCGGATAAACTCCTGCGATCCAACCGCTAATGCCAGCACATTGCCTTGTCACTTACATAGGATGACTTGATATCTGAGCGTGGGCATTTCACTGACGTTGCATGCGTCAACGTCACATTTGCATAGGCCGTACTGTTTGAATTTATTATTGGTTGACTGCCAAATTAAAATCTTAAACAGAATGATAAAATAACGTTATTAACCAGTTAATTTAGTTTTTCTCTATGTCCCTGTTCAAATTTCAGTCATTTCCAGTTTTTGTTTTCGTTCCTTGAACCGGTTCAGAGCCCTGATGTACATAAATGTTATGTTACCATAAGAATCTTCATGCAAGTTTCATTTTGTATACCACTTCATAAGAGTTTATAGAGACAAGTTTATAATTACCATGGCTTTGAAGCCAAAAAAAAAAAAAAAGATTAATGATTAAACCTGTTTTGTTGAAAATAATTTGCATATCGGACAGATCCGGTTCTTGTTAAATGACTGACACTATTGCTAGCCACTAAAATCCACAAATCTATTAGTTTTTCTAACCTAGTTCGTGAATCAATTCAGGCTCTGTCATTCTCAGGATGAGATGGAAGGACACTCGGTTTAGGGCTGGCTCTCTTTCCAAAGCCTCAAACAGGAGCCGCATTGCCTCCTGCTGGGTTGGAGCAGCCTCCACTTTTTGAGCTGCCACTTCATGGATCAGACTTTGGGAGATAACAGCCTCAGCAATGTCACTGACCCGAGTCGCTCTTGTAATTATCTGCTCCTTGAATTCTGTCAGGAAATCTCCAACTGTTGGGAAGAACAACATTTGAAGGAGAACATGCATAAACTATGCACAATACAATTGCAATAAATTAAACTTTGATTCAATTAAGTGGTGCTCTGTGAACTTTACCGTAGTCTCTGGATTCTGCCATTGCTGCTTGTTACATGTTTTTTTTAAATAGATGATGGTGTGTGAATTGTGATCTGAAAATGAATACAAATTAATTGCAGTACATAATATACTACAGTACAAAAATAAATGAAACATAACAAAATAATATTAATCAATATATATTAATAGAAAAAAATTTAAGTAAGTGTGTATGTAAGGTAAGTCTTATAAAGTTTGAAAAAAGTTTTCATTTGTTGTGAAATGGAGAAAAAAAAACAATGCATTAAAAATATTTAATCAAGGTAATACTATATATTTTGTTTATACATGAGAATTAAAGAGGCAGAAATAGTATTTATTGTAGACTTTTTCCTTCTTCTTCAACTTAAACTGAATTAAAAGCACACAACTCGTCAAAGTAGACAGGACAAGTAGCTAAGACATATCACTAAACAAGTGATTGATATATTTTCTTTATAAAATTGTTACAAACATTCTTACCTTCTGTGTTATTACTGGATTTAATTAATTCTGTAAAATGTTGTGGTCTCCTGATGAAGGCATATTGCTGTAATAACAGTGAAGTGACTCTGACATGCAAAAACAAATCTTATCTCACTTCAGCACATGCATAATGTCTACGTAATTCACGTAATATGACACAGTTTTGGATCATTGAGCTGTTGGATTGGCTGTGGGTGGCAAAATATCGTGTGCCTGGTCTTCTCTGATAAAGGCAGTGTATGTACTGTACAGGTCCACCCCTGACATGGTGTCACAATCTAGACCTCAGTGCAACACCTACTTGTACTAAGTGTTATAGGAAAGAAAAAATGAAATTCCTGCTGAATAGAGTGGGGTATGATGTGGTCCAAAAATATATAGTGATAATAGTTAAACTGTTTGTTTTTTTGTTTTGTTTTTTGTTTTTTTTGCTTAATTCTAATTGTATTTATAATTAATTTCAAATAATATTATCACCAGAGAAATTGGAGTAAAAAAAATCTATATTTTTTCAGAATGTATATTTGGTTTGCCGCCCACTTCGGTTGCAGTAAGTTTATGTTAAAGCTGACGATCTGATATGATTAAAAGAGCATCTTGTGCTGTAATAAATAAAAAGTGAGTAGGCTACATCTTGACTGTCCGTACAGTTAAAATAATAAATTGCAAATTTACTTGATAGGTGACTTTAAAATCTTTAAGCCAAATCTTAAAAAGTTCTTCAATTAATATATTTTTTCAGTTTGTCAATGACTACTGTGACTTTTACTAGGATTTTGTTTAGGACTTTTATTATAGACTGTTATCCAGGACTTTTATTCTGAAAAGAAACTTCCGGTCAGGCAAACGCAGATCGGCGGTGAGCTGTAGAAGGAGGCAGAGCATTTCTCATCAGCGTGTTCCTGTTAAGCTGACAAAACGTCTTACGCAATGAGGTTCCAACTGTTTTATTCTTTAAAAAAAAAATATATATATATATATATATATATAAACTGCTTGACTAAGCCGAGGTTTATCAAATCGCCGTATTTCTTATTATTTTGATGCTATGCTAGCCCGGTGTCTGTTAGCATGTTGCTCTGCTAGCCGTGGTGTGCATTTTATAGATTAAAGAAATGGGACATATTTACTATTTGTGCGCTTGCATTAAAACTGATTAATGATGCATTTGGATTTAACTCCTATTATTTTGTTGTTTGTAAAACGCTATGTATTCTATCAAGGAAATTGTTCGTTAACTCATTCATGAACGAATGAATGAAGAACCGAGCATTCACATGAACAATGATGCTCCTTTTTACCTGTGATTGTTTTTGGTTTCCCAATAGTAAAACAAGATTCGCTTCTTTGACTACGATTTGAGATTTTGCTGGATGATTTAAATTGTATTTATTGTTTTTTAAAAGGAATAGCATTTGTGTTTTTCCCTTTATTCAATTAGCCTAACGTTACTGTTTTTGTGTTTCTCAGAGGAGATCGTGGCAGGGGCCGAGGTGGCCGATTCGGCTCCCGCGGAGGTTTGGTCCAAGGGTGAGTTGTATTTTATATATATATATAGCCTATATGTATGTATATGTGTATGCGTTTATATTTTATTTTCTGACTCATTTTATATTGGTCTAACATGCCATGTCTTCTGTTTTCTCAGGTATCGGCCCTTTGTTCCTCACATACCATTTGACTTCTATGTTGTAAGTGCATTTCTACATTGATTCTTTGCTTTGTGAAACTAATCCTTTACACCTCCAGCTCATGAACTGCTTGTTACAGTGTGAGATGGCCTTTCCTCGAGTGAAGCCGGCTCCTGATGAGACCGCTTTCAGCGAGTGTCTGCTGAAGAGGAACCAAGACCTTTCTCCTAACCCTTCTGAACAGGTACAATGATTTTCCATTAGGATAAATGGCCAAAACACTTGAATGAGTCCTCCATGTGTGGGTTAAACCATATATCAGTAAATTAAGCCTCATCATCCTCCATATTTATTTTACCTCTTAAATATGTATTAGAAGAGTTAGTTGAAATAATTTGGCCGTATGTTTTTTTCATTCTGTTGCAGGCTTCCATTTTGTCCTTGGTCACTAAGATTAACAATGTCATTGACAACCTAATCGTGGCACCTGGAAACTTTGAAGTGGTAAGAAGGCAAAGGCATTTCAATAAGTCAATCTTCATCTCCCCATATTACTTTTGTAGAATAAATGTTTAATGTCTTACAATCCCCTCTGCAGCAAATTGAGGAAGTAAGACAAGTGGGATCGTATAAAAAGGGCACCATGACGACAGGACACAACGTAGCTGACCTTGTGGTTATCCTGAAGATCTTACCCACCTGTGAGTATCATTTCATGGGTTTTGTTCTGTTTAGTTGTATATGTGGGTCACTTCTATCCCAAGAGTGCTTGGTTTATTGATAATCCTGTAATTTATTTTCCGTGTATTTGTATAGTGGAAGCTGTCGCTGCTTTGGGAAACAAAGTAGTTGAGACCCTGCGTACACAGGACCCTTCTGAGGGTGAGTATTGTTCTTTATCTGGCAAGCCGTTTAGAGTGGAGAGAAAAAACTTATTTGTAATCAAAATGGGGGAAAATCGAATTACTTTGCCTGCATTTTCAATGACATGTGTTCCTCTTTTCTTCAGTACTGTCCATGCTGACCAACGAGACCGGTTTTGAGATCAGCTCTGCCGATGCCACGGTAAAAATCCTCATCACCACGGTTCCACCCAACCTGCGCAAACTAGACCCAGAGCTCCACTGTAAGTCACCATCTCAAACACTACAGCTGTTAATTTGACATTGTATATTTAATTCAAATATTTAATTTAAAACACTGGTTCTAGCCTATTTTCTCGATTATATTACCTTTGCCTATCATCTAATGTGAATAATTTAACAATGTTAACTGTTACCTTTATCAAATCTCAAAACAAATATCCAGTGATTGTAGTAATGCCTAACATCATTGGCATTAAAAATGATTGGTTGTTTTATTATTGGTTTTAGACTACATTGTGCAGAATTTTAAAGGGATAGTTCACCCAAAAATAAAAAAGTCATCTCACCCTCAAGTTGTTTCAAACCTGTATGGTTTTCTTTTTTCTGCTGAACATAGAAAATATTTTGAAGAATGTCGATAATCAAGCAGTTGATGGTAGCAATTGACTTCCATAGTGTATATATATATTTTTTTTTTTTCATACTATGGAAGTCAATGGCTACCACCAACTGTTTGGTTATTCATATTCTTTAAAATATCATCATCTGTGTTCAGCAGAAGAAATAAATTCATACAGGTTTGGATCAACTTGAGGATTGTTAAAATTTTGGGTAAACTATCTCCAACATCTGACACAAATTGATTATCGGCCATATAGCTGCCAGAATTTTAACAATTAATTTTAATTTTTCCTTTCTATTCCTTTTGCAGTGGACATCAAGGTTCTGCAAAGTGCTCTGGCAGCCATTCGTCACGCTCGCTGGTTTGAGGAGAATGCTTCTCAGTCAACGTAAGGATAGTTGTATCTCAATGGCTTTAAAGGGCATAGTTCACCATTTACTCACTCATGTTGTTCCAAATCTGTATGAGTTGTTTTTTTGTTGGACACGAAAGATATTTTAAAGAATGTTGGTAGACAGTTGATGGTAGCCATTGACTTCCATAGTACTTTTTTAATGAATTAAATGTCTGTTGTGGCTTACTTTGGTTTCTATGTTGATTCAGTGTGAAAGTTTTGATCCGCTTGTTGAAAGACGTTCGAGCCCGGTTCCCTGGATTTGAGCCTCTCACGCCCTGGATTCTGGATCTGCTGGTGGGCACCATTGTCATAGTCTAACTTGATTTTCTGCACTACAGATATCAAATCAACTGATGTAATGTTGCTCTCTTCACAGGGTCACTCTGCTGTCATGAACAACCCCTCTAGGCAGCCATTGCCTCTCAATGTTGCTTACAGGTGAGTCAGAACTTCCTGTTTGTTGTTAACCAATTGCTTGTGGTTATGGGCATCAATCTTTTTTTTGGATCTTGGGGTGAAATGAGCATGTGTATTGCAGGCGCTGTCTTCAGATGCTCGCTGCAGGTCTTTTCCTGCCAGGTTCTGTAGGGATCACTGATCCGTGTGAAAGCGGGAACTTCCGTGTTCACACTGTCATGACACTGGAGCAGCAGGTAATACAGATTTGAGTCAACTGGTAATGCACCATTCTAATGTTAAAATCAGATAATCTGATTCATTTGTTTCTGCAGGACATGGTGTGTTTCACAGCCCAAACGCTGGTGAGGGTTCTCTCTCATGGAGGATACCGTAAGATCTTGGGCCTTGAAGGAGATGCTAGTTGTGAGTGTTTGAGGTTTATTCCAGATAAAATTTATGCAGTTCCAATATTTCTGTGTCATTAAGCCAATTGTCTGTGGTGCTCATCTGCAGATCTCACCACCGAGATGTCTACATGGGATGGAGTGATCATCACCCCATCTGAAAAAGCCTATGAGAAACCCCCAGAGCGCAAGGAAGAGGAGGATGAAGCATTGGAAGAAGGTGGAGAGGGGGAAGATGAAAGCATGGAGACCCAGGAATAATGCAGTGGTCTCCGACGACAACGTTTTGGCCTGATCGTTTGTATTTATGTTGGTTTTTTTATAGATCTGTGTCTTGTATCTACAAATTTTACCCATAAGTCCCCTGCATAATGGTTTCTGTACATCAGTCTGCACCTCCTTGAGAAAAAACCATGGTTGGAAAGGCACACAGCCATAACAAGGACCAAAAGGCAATGGCCCATTATTCTGTCTTTTCACCTCAGCACATTCTGATATGGTTATATCTAGGAAGGGGACTGGAAATTACTGTTTTTGTTTTGTATTTTCATCTTGTATGGTCAATTAAAGTTTTTATTTCCCCCTTTGTACTATATGTCAGCATTCTTTTTCTTAATACCGAGTGTGGTGTAGTAGTTTGCTGCCCCCACTAATCTTGGACAAATACAAGGGATAGTTGACCCAAAAAAAGACAGTTCTTATACTTTTTATACATTCACTCACCCTCATGTCCTTCCTTCCAAACTCGAGATATTTTTAATTCTCAAGTTTACATCCATCTGCAGTCCATGCAACCAAAATTAACTTCAAATCTTATAAAGGGATATTGTAAAAATAATTTATGGTGAAATTATTTAACTTCTGAAGAGACTGGATCACTTTATAATATGAACGGGTGTAATTTATGGACGTCCAATTAAGTTTATTCTTGTGTGAAGTATGCGTGGTTGAGCTTTAGTGTTCATAAAATGAAAACATTAAAAATACCTTACTACCTTTTGTTCCAAAGATGAACGAAGTCTTTGTGGTTTGGGCCAACATGAGGGCAAGTAAATTACACAATTTTCATTTTGGGTATAATATGCAACCAAAAGTCTGCTTTTCGGAATGCCATGTGAATATTAATGTATTCAGACCATTGGCAGCATAATTATGATTATGAGGTTGCTTCTATACAAGAATATTGTAAGTTGGTAAGTTAATATTGAGTAACTTGCATTTAAAGCAACTTGCCATTTTCTTTATTTATTGTTGCTCTACCAACTGGTTCCAAATGACGTGGAAAAACAAATGAACCTTCTCCGAGCATAGTGGCTTTTTTTTTTTTTTTTTTTTTTTTTTTTTTTTACAAAGCGGTTGATGAGTGATTCAATGAGTAAGTAATAATCGTTCTAATTTTATGAGAATAGGGAAGTCCACCACAGGGATATTGATAATGACACAGGAACAATACAGTTGGAATCACTTTCAGAATTATAAAAAAAAAGAAAAAAATCTAATTAATGATGTTGACCAAAACATTGACAGCCAATCAGCTTTCAAGAGCTCGAGCTTTGCGTGTTATCGAATCGAAAAGGTCCTACTTCCCACTTCTGAAATCGTTATGAGCTCGTCGTGCAAAAGTACTTTGCTGTCGGAAATAATAGAAATCATGAATTGTGATTGTCGGATCCGCCATCAAATTGATACGTTTAATAGGAATCGTGATTATCGTTTGAACCCAGTTAACACAGAACGTTCCCCTAACGTTCCCGTTCGGTTATTTTTTGGGGGAACCAAATAAGAACGTTCTGATAACATTCTGGGAACCAAAAATTGTTAGCTGGGAACCTTTCTGGATCCGCCATCAAATTGATAAGTTTAATTGTATCAAGTGCTGTGAGAAAATGCTATAAATCTCCACCTCCAACATCCTCACAATCAATATAGCCTACTAGCCGGTGTTGTGCCGAATTTCGACCCCCGCCAAATTATTACCCCCCTAGTATTGGTAGGTTTAGGATTAGTTGTGTGGGAGGGGTTAGGATTAGGGGAGGGGTTAGGATTAGGGGTGGGGTTAGGATTAGGCAATCAGGTACTGACTTCAACGAGGGGGGTAATAATTTGGCAGGGGGTCGAAATTCGGCACAACACCGGGACACCTTCTTTATGTGTATGTGAGTGACGTAATGACGCAAAGACATGCTCGAATTTCCCGCGGAAATCCACCAGTACCACTGGAATTAAAATCATTATTACAAGCTTACCGTTTTGAATCGAGCTAAGGCAAGCAGATAGTTTTGAACACTGGTTATGTACTTGCTAAAAAATATATTTTGGATAATTTTAACCCAAAAAAGTTACGGAAAATGTAGCTTCCCATCATCGATAACATTCACTGAGATGCTGACAATTCTGGAATTTCAGTCAAATGCTATTTTCGCAGTGTATAAAACATATGCTTTAAATTTCGATGTAGCAGGGGAAAAAACAACTAATAAAGAATACTATTGTCACAGAAGCAATATACCCTCCGCCATGTTTAACGCTTATGGCACGGCAACGGCAACTCAAAATTATTTCCGAGTTTCCCTGTAGTAAATACGACTTGAAAGAGCATTTATCCAATTTCCGACTAGGAAACTCAATATTTACGATAGTTCCGATAGCACGTGAAGGCAGCAAAGCAGACGAATGCTAACTCCAGCGCGAGCATAATATCAAGTTGTTGGTGTGGGCGCTAATATCATTCCTGGCGAACGGGCCTAAACAGAGACTTCTTCTAACGTGAGTATACGTTTTAAACAGATTTTTCAAAAGGTTTAACATCTAAGTACTGAAGTTCGTGTGAAATATATGAAGGCAAACATATCAGGAAAATAACAGAGCACTAACTGGACAGCAGTCATTTTACCTTGCTAAAATAGCTTTATAATAATTTTTAGAAAATGTTTACAACCGTTTACAATATTACATTCTGTTTATGTTTACCACATCACAGTGTGCCATCTCTCTGATTTTATGCTAGACATTGAGCTGTACATCAGTGGCGAGAAAACAAAGACTAAACATGATCCATGAATTTTTCAGCTGTGCCATTATTCATCATAAGGCACCCACCCCCTCCACCCTTTCGTTTCAACAAACCAGTAAAAGAGTTAGATTTATTTCAAATCTGGAAATAATATATTGAAAAAGGTGAAGTGGCAGTAAGCTATTGCAGTTTGGTAAAATGATGTAAAAAGCATAGATACAAAATCAACTTATTTTATCTTGGCACTGTATAAAAAAAAGAAAAGAAAAAGAAAACAAGCAAAAATCAAAATAATCAAATTTTCCACAATGTTCTGTTATGAGTAACTCAATGAACATTTGAAACAGAACAGAATTGTTTTGCTACATCATAAACTGCCCAAATATTCTTTCTTTTTTCCATTATGAGAGTCGAAGTTAGTCTTCAGATCTGTATGTTCATTTGACGATTGCCGTCATGTGATATCTTGCACACAAATGCTAGAGGAGATGGGCCTAATATTAGCTGTTATTTTTCAATTGATCTCATCTCGTCTATTTTCTACATTAGCAGCAATTACGAACAAAAGAATAAAATCTAAATCGGGTGGCTCTTTACACGTGAGCACCCTGGAGAATACAGAATAGATTTTCTCATAGTCATAACTGCAATAACATTTTTCTTCATTATATATGAAATTATCAATAATACCAGTAATCATCATAACAATCCATTGAATATTAATAACAACAACTTCAATTGCAACAGATATATTTACTGTACATAATACAACAGAACTGAGAAGGTATTTGTAATTACACAGTAATTGTTTGTAAGTCTATGACCCATGTAATTTCCAGTGATCAGTAATGTGGTATAGAATCCAACGTAACGTCTACGTCACACTGCTACAAGCTCCTCTGTGCTACGAAGAAATATTCATCACTTACTCTAGCTAAATCTGGTTACGGCACATACAGAGGCTTCGCCAACACTTTTGAGACTCGTTTTTCAGTTTAAAGTAGCAATGGCAGAGAGTTTCAGCCATCCATTCTGACCTATTCAGAGACACCAGGTGTCCGACAATCAACATACCGATCGGGTCATGTGTTGACATGGGAAGCTTTACATGATGCAGCAAGAGACACAGTTATTAATATTGTATTTGATTAGGTTCCATCAATCCAGTTACATTGGAAAATGTTGGTTAGAATAGAAAGGCCATCAAAATAGTCTTTCTGAGCAGTCCATTTGAGCCTAAAAAGGCAAGCGAGTTGGCGGGGAGGGGGGGAAGTGTGGTCAGTCAGTCTTGCTTGAAATTAAGTTTCGTTGGTATATCAAAAACAAATGGCCCTGATAAGAGATCATCCTATTTCTCGCACTGGAAACCCCAACGGCGTGTCAAACATAGTCTTTCAGTGTTTTGAGAAGGCAGGACGTCCTTCACAGTGGAAGAGGAAATCTGTTGTGCTTTTCTGTCGCATAGACTCGCTGTTTCGGAAAACAAAAACGTGTAAGTTGACCGTAAATACAACCATTTTGAAGTTTAAAAAAATATATGTCGAATAAATAAATAAATAATAAATAAAAAGGAGATGATTGGCAACAGTAAATAAAAAATAAAAAACATACTGCAAATGTCTGACATAACTGTCAGACTAATAAATGAGATGAGATTAAGATACAGAAATGTGTATGTAGTTATTGTAAATAAATAGATAAATACTCATGTCTTTTTCCAGACAGGATACAGATCTAGAGTTTTGATAGAAGAGTTCTTTTTTTTTTTTTTTTATGGATTAATAAAAGCATGCAGGTTACATAAACATCCAGTGTGAGGTGGTTATTAGCTGGATGAGGTGTAACAAATCAAATTATTATAGCAATACATATTGTGTGAGTTATATATTTTGCATTGAATATAATACTGAATAGTTAGATTTTTTAAAAAGCCACACTATGCTGTTAGGCACGTGTAGATAGTCAAGACAGAAAACAGATTATATTTTTCGCCCGTGGACAACATGGCAAGTGGCAGTCAACCATCTGTTCTTTTGTCAAAAGTCTTTAACCAGTCCATTTCAAGATTGACAAAAGAAATAAGAGGAAAGCAACCCGATTCTGTCTAAAGTCTTCTAGAAAGTCCACAGAGCATTTTTTCTTTACATATTTGAACATCACTTTTGACAACATATGTTCATCTGCTAATCTAAAAATGTACTTTATAAAATATACATCTCCCAATAAAATATTTTCCATCTTATTCCATGGTTAAACATACCAAAAACAACCGAATGTTCATGCAATCAACATTTTTTCCTTTTCTCAAAAAACCCCCAAAACAAAACAAGTATGACAATGAGTTTGCAAGAATGATTGTGTAATCTGGTTTCCAGGTTGCTTTCATCCAAATTAAAAGTTGAATGCACACAATCCATTCTTCCTATCACATTATATTTTCATTAATGTTTCCTTGCTTTCATAAACACAAAACTTCACCACTTAAACTAACACAGCATTTTTTTTTTTGTAAAGTGGACACAGGCTTTTATTTCTAAAATAATCTAAAGTGTATTATTTAGTTTGAGCCTCAGACAAAATTAAAGAGGGAAATGACAATAAGATATAATAATAACTACATGAAAGAATTTGTGGGCCAGACCACTAGACAATGGAACTGGAACTAATTAATTTCTCCCCCCAAAAAAAGAAATAAATACAAATAATAAAAAAAAGAACAAATCAGTTTAAAAAAAAAAAAGAATAAAATTAAAGCACTCAGGCAAAATGTAGAAGCTACATTGATTTCACGTTTTTCATCTGTTACAAAAAAAGGCAGAGGGGTGAAATGAACAAGATGCTTCCCTTTCCCTCTGAATGATCATTTTTCAGTGTGCAGGTCAAGTGTGAAATTAAGGATTGTCTTCTGCACCCCTCGGACAACCGCTGCTGTTTTTGAAGAGTCTTATGATGTAGACCATCCTGTTTCAGGAAGCGTGGTTGTTGCCTCAGAGCCTGAATGGTTTTGTTGTGTGTGTGTGTGTGTGTGTTTTTATGTTTTTCCCCTCAGAAGCCTGAATGCAATTGCAAAGTGATATTGCACTATACAGGAGACAAATCCCTGTGACAGTTTGATAACTGGCTTTTTAAAAAAGGCATTTATCTTTACTGCAAACGTTGTTGAGTTTTACTACTGCGCTGCTAAGACATTCAGTTTCAGGCCCACATTTACATCGGGGTGCATTGCTCCACTCTGGCCACAAGAGTGCGCTAGTGTCACAGTGAAAGGGGCTACGTCCGCCGCACTGTGGAATCAATTAACAAACACATACACTGCCAAGATTATATCAAAACAATGTCTATTATTTAAAATTACAAGATAAGATCCTTTTAATATGTGATATTGCACCCGTATGTGTTGCCGTGGTTCATTAAAACAGTCCTTAAATTTGTATATATTTTGTGGACTTACAAAAGTCTCAATCATGTAACACTTGGTTGTGCTGGTTGAGCCCTTTTTTGTGAGAATAATAACACTTGCTCAACAACAAAAAAAATGAAATAAAACGTGTAAGCTCACATCCAAACACCAGCAGCATACTGGTAGGCCATCTGTAGTTATCTATCACGCTAAAGTGAGTAATTGCGCTCGCTCTCGGGCCGATTTGTAACATGGACGTCTGTGCAGAGGGCCAGAGAAGAGCCGTGGTGGTTGTTTACGGGGTGTCTGACTGATTCAGAGTCTCGTCTGAGCCTCTGTGATGTAGATCTCGATGCTGTCAGCGCTCTCCGTGGCAGAATTCTGGCGGAATGAAGCGGATCGTTTGGTCTGGAGCAGCCTGCGCCGCGTCTCCAGCTTCTGCCGTTCGCCCAGGTCCAGCGATTTCTCCCGTTCTGGGACGCTACGTCCACGCGAGACCACCAGCATGCCCCCTGCCTCGGCTGTGCTGTCGGCCCTCAGGCTGCCCGTTACGCCACCGATGGGCTTCTTTGGTAATGGAGGTGGAACCTTCTTGTCCTCCTGAGAGGAAGAGCGGGGGAGTGGCGTGACAGCATGGATGACCAATGCAGGGATGGACGGGAACGCAGGGAAGGACACCGAAAACGCACACGTACAAGCAGAGAGGATGGAGACCAGGACATATACGGAGAAGAGACGGCACCATGGAGTTGCAACATAAGAATGATTTTGGATTAGTTTTTTTAGGATGAGCATGAAATTGTGGAAGCAGCAGACAGTAAAAAGAAAGAAAACAGAGATATTAGTTACATATTTGTTAGGCTTTAATATCTCAAAGCAAATGAGCAGGTCTTTAGGCAGTAAATCAGCTGTTATTCCAGAACATGCATGTCTTTTTTCCCCCCTCTAGTTTAGTTCCATTTCTTGCTGAGGTGTTTGTGTGATGGCAGAGAGTTGCTGGGACCCAGCACACGAGCGGTTCTCCTGCCCGCTGCTGTTTTGGCACTGGAGTGGAGCTGTGCAGTGACTGGAGCAGAGCGGATCTCCACTCTCACCTTCTTCTCAGGAGGCAACCGCCAGCCCGAGTCCTTCAGCCGCTGGAGGTCCTGAAACTTCACTCTCACGTCCTCGATGGCTAGCTGGAGGAGGTCCCAGTAACCTGCCAGATCCTGAGTGGTGGGCTGAGGGTATGATGAAGGATCCTATAAGAAGAGTGGGGGATATTATAGAGTGCCGCAGGAATGACATATTTTCGTAGGCCAAAACACAGGAATGATCTAGTATTTTTGCACTTACAGTTCCATCATCCTGAGTTTTTGGTAAATGCCTCAAGATATTTTCACATTTTACTCTACGGCATAAAATGCATAACTTCTATCCCCGTGTGATTTTACTTGTTTTGAAAATGGCTGTCGCTGAGAAGTTGCTAAATGGGACTACAGAGTTTGTCACGGACATTAAATGCCATCACACCGAACAGGGGTGTGTTTCCAGTACAACGGCATAACTCGCTGCTTAACTATCACAGTACGATGCATCGTTGAAGAAATCAACTAGCTAGTCACGACTGTTTCCCGAAACCATATTGTCGCAAAGTGGTCGTTCAACCACGTTGGTTAATGATGTCACACACGTGGATGAGTAATAACTTATTTTAATATCCAATTAATGTAAGATGTTTTGCTCTAAATTTCGGACATGGCATCTGAGGACAATTTTTTGCATTATTTCCAGATTCAATCATAGGCTCGTTCTTACATAGTAGAGCACGTACGCACTTTACGACACTTTAAATCTCTTGACAAACTAAAGACTTAATTGACATTTGTATATATTCTAAATAAAATACATAGATTGTTCTGAATGTCAGCTTGCTTATTTTGCTCAAGATAAGGATTTATTGAGTCCACATGTCATGCAAGAAACTCTGCTTCTAACCATAGCTTGAGAGCTGTCGTTCCAACTACACAACTATGCGATGCTGTTTGCGAATGTTCGTTGGAACTATGGTTTTGGGAAACACAGACTCTATGCTGATAATGACGGAACTTGCGACCATAGTTGGCTAACGATGCTTTCGGGAAACGCACCCCAGGAAAACTCATCTATTCAGAAGTCCGCTTTCACAGCCTAGTTGTGTTTATAATCGAGCTCTTGCAAACTATTCTAACGCAAACAAAGGCTTATTGATGGTGACAGTAGCCATGTTTCAGTCCAAAGTTGCGAATTTGACTTGTGCCCAAAAATGGAATATCGCATAAAAATTAAAGCAGCGTTAAAGGAACAAAATAGTCACTTCCTGGGACATTGGTCAAGTCAAGTCAAGTCAAGTTTATTTGTATAGCGCTTTTCACTATACAGATTGTATCAAAGCAGCTTCACAGTATTAAATTAAAATAATACAACAAAGTTTGTTTCAAGAGGAATTTATTGATTGATCAAATTAAATTAAATATCCCCAAAATATCCCCAACTGAGCAAGCCAAAGGCAACAGTGGAAAGGAACCGAAAAACTCCATCAAGTGACCTAATGGTGTCCTAAAACTCCATCAGGTGACCTAATGGAGAAAAAAAACCTTGGGAGAACCCAGGCTCAGTCGGGGGCCAGTTCTCCTCTGGCATTTATGAGCTAGAGGACGGATTGTAGTTTGAACTGTAGGATTATATGAATGCCTGGCTGAAGAGATGCGACTTTAATCTAGTTTTAAACTGGGAGAGCGAGTCTGAGCAACGAACAGTATCAGGAAGACTATTCCAGAGTTTTGGAGCCAAATGTGAAAATGCTCTCCCTCCTTTGGTGGTTCTGGATATCCTAGGTATGACCAAAAGCCTTGAATTTAGTGATCTTAAAGAGCGCGATGGATTATAGGGCGATAGAAGATCCGTTAAATAGACTGGAGCTAAGCCGTTTAGGGCTTTATAAGTCAGTAGCAATACCTTGTAATTAATACGGAACTTTATAGGTAACCAATGCAGTGATGATAAAATCGGTGTTATATGATCATATTTTCTTGATCTCGTAAGAACTCTAGCGGCGGCATTTTGGACTAACTGTAGCTTGTTTATTGAGGATGCAGGACAACCAGCTAATAAAGCATTACAGTAATCTAGTCTCGAGGTCATGAATGCATGAACTAACTTTTCTGCATCAGAAACTGATAGCATATTACGTAGCTTAGCAATGTTTCTAAGGTGGAAAAAGGCTGTTTTTGTAACATATGAAATATGATTTTCAAAAGACAGGTTGCAATCGAGTATAACACCCAGGTCTTTTATTGGTGCAAAATATCTGAAATAAAAATGGAAGTTTCTGCAACTGGGGAAGTCACTGTGGCTCTTTTTTGCCCCTATATTATAAATGACTTACATCTCAGAGCATGCAGACGAAACGCAGTAAACGCTGTCATGTTATCTTGCGTTCAGATGCCTGGTGTTTGGGAACTCAATCGTGCGAGACACTTCTGGGAGGGAATTAAACTAAATCATTCTGATGACAGACTTCTGACAGATTTCAGAAGAATCAAACCGACATTTGAGATGCTGTGCAATGAAATTAGTCCACCGGTTAGTCCAGTTATCCAATCATATCCACTGTTGAGGAAAAGTCACATGAGTTTTTTTGTTGCGCTTCGAGGGATTTATTCGGTAAACGTGTTTTCATCGTAGTTTATGCAATAAACGTATGTTCTTATTGGATAAAAACAAAAATGTATGGTCATCTTGCAGTTTCCATCCAATGTTTTTTTTAAATGTTTTTTATGCAACATCCAAAAATGTGCATAAAAATAGGTGGAGGGAAATGTAACTATTAAACTCATGCAAATTTGGTTTAGTTATAGCCTACATATTTACTTCAGCTGATTACATTTAGACTTCAAAATTCATAAAAACCTGTGTTAATTTTTGAACTTTTGTTTGGTCACAGATCTTATTTTCAGCAATAATCCAAAGGCCAATGGAAAAATCCTATTGGGTTTTTGTTGAGGGAACAAGGCTGATGCTAACTTCTGGGTTGGCCTAGTAAAATACGTCATCACTGCAGTGCTTTATTTAGAAATCACACAGAAAGAGACATTATAAATAACTTCCATTGAGTGTTTAGCCATTAGTGTTGAGAGGTCTGATTCATTTTCTTAAATCACTTCATTTTGTTGAATCAGTTCATTTAAACAGTTCAGTTCAAACAGATTACTAAAATCATTACTAAAATGTCATTTTTACAAAACAACTGTAAAAGGCTACAGTAAAAACTTGTTAACAGCAAGATTCCTTAACTGTAACTGTACATAGTTAAATATTATATTAGCCTGGGAAAACCCAGACAACTTCCGGCAAATTTAGATTTGCTCTGCAAGTAGTCTGGCAAAGAACTCATTCAAGCCCATTTCTAATCCGTCGAAATCGCGGCACCAATCAGAAACGTTGAGGCGGGCTTTACACGATGACGATCGCTCTGATTGGTTTTAGGTCTATCCAATTCCGCCCAGAGGCATTTGAGCGACGTCCGTTGGTGAAGCGCAGCAACTTTTAAATGCATTATTATATTCAAATTGCAAACACATGAGGACAGTCTCCATGAAAGACCCACTGACGGTAGGAAATTAAATTAGATTTAATAGAGGATTTTAACTGTGACAAGATGATTGACAGGGCAGTTTACGTGACAGGATGCACGCGAAAGATCCGTCCGATAAAGATGACGAAGTAGTATGTCCCAAAGCTTGCCTACTTTTTTGCTACACATTCAAAAGTAAATACCTTTTCTTCACAAAAAGAGTACATACTTTTATGGGGTAGTGTAACTTAGGCGAATTGGGACGCAGCATATGGCTTTACACGATGACGATCGCTCTGATTGGTTTTAGGTCTATCCAATTGTGCCCAGAGGCATTTGAGCGACGTCCGTTGGTGACGCCCCTTTGGAAATGAGTTAATAATGAAGCTTTGCCAGACCATAACTCAATTACTACTGAGAATGGTCTGGTTTTAACCAGGCTAACATTATATGCCTTTATACTGTAAAATATTGCCAAATTACGATCTCTTTACCTATATTACTGTGGTGGTTATTTTAAAATAAAAACATAAGATAAAGATAAAAGGTAAGTAAGGACGTCCTCCCTTTTATCCACAACAGAAAGAGTTACAAAGCACTCACCACACTCTGTTGGCACATCCTAAAGAACTGCTGGACTCTTTGTGACATGAGCATCTGAGCACTGCCGACAGCTCCTCTGATGAGTTCCAACACTGAACCACAAAACAAACCAATCAGAGCAGGGAAAAAAAAAAACAGCATTTAAACAGAAAGAATTGTGGGAAAAACACAACATTCAAGATGAGTGTTTTGGGGCTTTTAGTCAATGTTTGCTCCAACCATCTCTTCTGTTATTCCTCACTCACCGTCTTCCGGAAGTTCATTCGTCTCTGCCTCTCTCTCCATGTTCTGGCACCATCCCTCCATCCTCTCTACCTCTGTCTGCAGGAGCCGGAGGAAGAACTCTCCATCCCGTAAGCAGGGTGAGGCTCGGCCCGAATCTGGGAGGCTCCGCGGGCCCTCGCTCCAACCTCCCACTCCACGCTCGGGGGCCAGAGGCAGAGGGGAGTGAGAGCGGGGCAGGGCCCTCAGTTCTGGAGGGCCGGGCTCGGTGGTGTAACCGCTGTGGTAGTCCTCACGGTAGGCCCACTGGCCCTGTGTGTGCACTGTGCGATACTCTGCAAACTGACCGGCTGATTCCGGTTCAGACGAGTGCCGCTGGAATGAGCAGCCAAACTGAAGGCCCTTGTCTTGAGTGGGGACGGTCAGCCCACCAAAACCCTCTGTCTCAAGATCAGCCTGGACACTCGCTGTCACACTGTTGGAGCGTTTGAAACGGGCTCGTCTGGAGCAAACAAAAGGACAATTAAACTCAAATGTAGTGGTAGACCTATAGAACTATATGTAGTTACTGATATAGTGGTAATATTTACCGGATTTATGGCGTAACATTCATTACCACAAAAGTAATTTCAACTTGAAATGAAGTTACAGTGAGACACTTACAATGAAAGTATATGGGCCAATTTATGAAGGTATCTGTGTATTATCTGAGCTTTAAAAATCATAATTTTAGGGTTTATGGCGTTGCATTGTCATAGCAACCAAGTTGCAAAATTGGATGCAACTTTGCAGAGAAAAGGTTAGTAAGCAATTTAGCACACTAAAATCATATTAACACTCATATTGTTTACATCTTGTGGGTATACTATTGAAAGTATTTTAATGTTTACAGATTTCCCCTGATCACTTCCATTGTAAGTGCTGCAAATGTAAAAGAGACTGTAACACCCATAACTATAACTTTTTTTGAGGAAAATGAACGACACTTGGAAATTATGTTTTGTGCAAATCAACATTATGCCAAATATACTGTTGATTGAGCTTGAACTAATTAAAGCTAAACCACGCCTTTAATAAATGCCAAAAATAGCCTACATGAAATATGACCCCAATGACTTCAAACCAATAGAGTTTCTGCTAAATCAAGAAAGAGACTGACAATGGTAATTAATGATCAAAAGGCACAAAGCTAATTCGTAGATGAGTGACAATGACATCATTTCACAGGTTTTGCAGTGTTGCGTAATGGCTGCCTAATTATACCCTCTCACCTCACTCTGTGTTCCTAGCACGTACACCCACTGTGTGTGCGTTTGCTTGCGTGCGTGTGTGTGAACCTTACACCTGCACCTCTTGCTCATCTAACACTGTGACACATTCACACTCCCCACCTCAGAAATAAACCAACCACCCCTGACAACTTTTTCAACAATTTGGAGAATGAAGGGAAATATAAGAGAGATATTTAAAGAGCCCATAAAAGCTTTTAGTCTATGTCTGTAGCTTTTAGTACAGGTCTGTTAGATTTGAACTAATCTATAAGCTAGTGCACTGGTTCTCAACTGCTTAGATTTCACATTGGACATCAAGTAGGGACCCAACACAAAGATGTTCTTAAAATCAAACACTGAAATATATAATCTGCAGAGTCCCAACAACATGCAAATGGAATTTGGTTTCCAAACATCTTGACAAAATGTATATATATATATATGGGATGGGAATTGTAAAGGACTTAATTATTCTTTTAGTACAGAACTTCTAATACAAATAATAATTTTGTGGAGCCACTAAAGGGACATGGTGTTGGAAAAAATATGAGATGGGAGAGAAAAAAAATTCAATGATTTTGCGTTCGCTCGCAAATGTGTTGCCTTCCCCCAAGAAACTTTGTGTTCACTCGCAAAACCGCAAAACCGAGCGAACGCAAATTTTTTTGGGGGAATGTAAAATTCCATTTCCAAATGATGAGAACTTTAATAATAATATGTCAAGTAAAATTTCGTGAAAAAGTTGCATTGAATCAGATTTTTTAATGACTACTCTTTTTGAATGATTCATAAATACAATCAAATAATTTGCCTGAAGTATATATTAAACAATACTATATTTGTTACTATATAGCATTCATTAATATTATAAAATGTTACTGACCAATCCCATAATCTTTAACTACATGTTGTCATATGAACAACCAGTCAGTAACTGCTATGATTAGTCATGTGTCTGTTTGATTCACTGAAAAAGAACACCATTTGAGCGCTGGTATTTTATTTACTTATTTATTATTCATAAATGAAGCCATGGAGCCATGGAGCCATTTGGAGCCATGGTGTGCCGACTTTTTTCCCTTTTTTATTAATTCCCTTGTTGAGCACCCAATTTGAGCAACACATTGCTTTGCTTTGGATGTGCGTGCTTTGGATCTGATTTTATTTATAAATGGAACAATTTCTGACATTTCTGAAAAAGTAATCAGCTTCCAACCCTATTTATCATTATCTATTTATCATTAAATGTAACACATTTAATATACATAGTTAAAAATGGACTGTCTTGCTCTTTCGGGAAAGATTAACTGTGTGACTCATATTGAACTCAAGAGCGTTAAAAAATAATTAAATGCTGTCTAGAATGAGAAATGTCCTTCCCACTAATACCACCTCCCACCAACCAGCAATAGCAAGTAGCAGCTCATGATTCATGTAAACAAAAGACATTTTGACTGTTTAAAATAAGTGAGGAACCCTTCAATACTCCTTTAATTGCAAATACATAAACACAGGAAAGATAACTGTGCTATTGAATTCCATTTGTTATGGAAAATGTTACGGGATCTTTATACATCGAGAAAAATGAAGCTTGATCTACCTCTTGTCATCCTCCACCTGAACCCCTATGGAGTGCACTTCTCTCAGCGCTTTGCCTTCAGGGTCTGAGTCAGACAATGTCTCTGAGCTGTCCACCTGGAGAACACACAGAGAGACATTTAACAAAAATGTTGCACATGAGAGAGAGATCAGTCTGTATCCCTCATGGGATAGTCCCCTCTTATACCTGCACTGCGATAGAGGGTCTCCACTTCCTCCCTCGTCCTTCCTGTTTGAACTCCTCTCCTCCAGTCAGAGCTTTAGCTAGGGACATACTGTTCTGGGGCAGAGAGGCCGATTTTCCCAGGCTGCCTCCAGCCCGGTCCCTGGATCCCCTGGGCCCCTCCAGTAGGTTGTCGGCCGAGCTGCTGTGTTTGGGTTTCATTGGCCCAGGTCCACCGGGGTAGCCGATGCTCTGAAGGGCCCTGCCGTTCAGACTCTCTGCAGAGTTGCTGCTCATTCGGACCCGCGTCGTGCTCCCTCCGAGGTAATGCCCACCTCTTGAGGTACGGCCCCCGCTGCTCCCCGTCAGGTCCACTGAGTTGCTATGCTGTCTGGGCCGGACCAGAACGGGCTGTCCTGTACTCTGGAAGTAAGCGTCCTGAGTAGACTCAGTGCTGCTTTGAGCGGTCACGGAGATCATTGGCTTGGACATGCGAGGGGGAAGAGGAGGGGGTCCTTTCCTGTACGGGAACACTAGACCGACAAAGAAAGAAAGGGTTTGTTGAGACCTGTATTTATATATATTAATCATTTGAAAAATGAAGGGCTGTTCACTCAAAACAATCCCCACAGAAAGAATAAAACACACTTTCTTTGAGTTAACTCTCCGCCGAGGATGCAAAGACTTGCAAAAGTACAATACCTGCGAAAGTCCTCAAGTAGGCCCATTTTTCCAGCTGAGACAAAACACGGACACACAAACATGTTTCCGGCACAATGAAAAAATACAACCAAGACAAACTTGTAGCATCTTTATAGAAACAATGTTAAAAATTTCATCCTCTGAATTTCGCTTGACCATAGCGCAAAATAAAAAAGCTTCTGCATCTAAAAGCCTGATCTCCTTAGTATTCTTAGAAATTTTTGCATGAAGTTTATAAAAACATTTCGACACATTTCGATATATGCTGAAATGTACAATATGGACTAAAACATAAAAAAATTGTCTAATTCATCTAAAAACGTACAAATATTTGCAAATTATTTTATATTTACATCATGAATTTCTATTTGTGTAGTTTTATTATTTTACCATTGTACAGATATTTTGAAACTTTTGATTATAAAAACTCTAATTGGCAGATAAATATACAGTGACAATTTTTCCTCACCCAGAGCTATCATAATAGCTTCTGAAGACTGAGAACTGTAAATTGTAAAAGCATTACAATTTACAGAATAGAGAATTGTGAGAATGCATACAGAAGCAAATATAGTTTTGTTGTATATACTGTAGTAGATGACAGAATCATGGAGAAATGTACATAAATACATTACAGCTTAAATATTCCCAATCGAGAGTCATTCAAAAGCTTTAGACACATCCTCATGGTTTAAGTAACATCAGCTTGCTCATACAGACACACACACACACACACACACACACACACACACACACACACACACACACACACACACACACACACACACACACACACACACACACACACACACACACACACACACACACACACACTAGCTCTTGACAGCAGATACATGAAATTCAGTGGGACACACTCAGAGATTAAAAGGAGTTTTAAAAAAGCATGCCTAAGCCGTCCTTCCACCTCTCTTGTCCTCTCCTCATCCCTCTCTCTTAAAAACACTCACGATCCGGTGTGTATCATGAGTGTTGCCTTGGAAAACTGCAGATGGATGCTTTTGACACTTCACAAGGGCTTTAATAAATCTCCTGTGAGAGTCTACTCTAAACGAGAGAATAAGGGACAATGAAAAAAGATGGAAAGTCATCCAAATAATAGAGAGAATAAAATATCATTGCAATTACGACCATACAGTGTTAATTTTTACACAGATGTTGGCTTTTGGCTTTTGTCGCATTAATTAATTTCAGTATTTCATTGACGAGAATAACACTGCCACCATAATCTTGACTACAACCCAAGGGATAGTCAAGGAGACAGACGATCTCAAGGGAGTTTGAGCATTTTACAGTGTTTACCATGTAACATTTGTTTACAGTCTTGATATACTGAGAGCGGAGAGATAGAAGGAAAGTAGTTTTGATCTAAATCCCTTGGCTGGAGCGTGTTTCTCCAGCAATTCCTATGAGACTGATCCAAAAACTCATTAAGTCTCTAATCTAATCCCTGTGACAGCATGGAGACTAGGTATACACACACATACATAAACACAAGCTGATGACTCACCTGCATCGCCCTTCATGCTCCCCTGTGGGCCCGACATGGAGAAGACGGACAGGCAGTCATCGTCCTGGGAGCAACCGGCTTGGATGGCCCGTACGTAGCTGTGACTGCGGGTACGGAAGCATCCGGGTAGATCCAGTGCCTCCACAGCCTGTGATTCCATCTCTCCAAACAGGTTCAGACTGTCACTCAGCTAACACACACATAAGGCCCGTTCACACCAAGAACCATAAAGATAACTATATTAGCGTCCACTGATATCGTTCTGTTTATTCTAGGCGGGTGCTTGTCTGCCGCTTAAATGCTCGAGCTCGTTACAGCAGAATGGATTCTGATTGGCTGTCAATGTTTTCATCATTCATCAGCTGGATAAAATTGTTCTGAAATTGATTCCAACTATAGCGTTTCTCTGTGCTGTTATGGTTATAGCTGTGGTGCTATTCTTTAATATTGAGAACGATTTTTAGAACTATATCTTTGTCGTTATCTTTATATTTATCGTCCTTGGTGTTAATGGGCCTATAGACCATGTTTCAGTTAAGGTTGAGATTCATATGTTTCTGCATATAACTCAGACTGTTCATGCAAATGAAGTTATCATCCATGGGGTTAACGGGCCTATACACCATGTTTCAATTAAGGTTGAGATTTGTATGTTTCCGCATATAACTCATACTGCTCATGCAACTGAACTCTGAACAATGTATCAACTAATTCTGCACATTATTATTATGCTCTGATTTAGGGTTATATCTTGAGATCAGAATATTATTCTCAGAGCTGTAAGTCATAAGTCTCTTTTGACTTGGGGACATTTTACCCAGAACACCCTAACAAGCACAGAGTCATGTCCTAGCAACCAACAGAGCACCCAAGCCACCACCTTATACCTTAGCGGTCTCCTAAACCCCCTAGGAACTAACTAGTTATGCCTTAGCTACACTCTAAAAATGCTGAGTTGTTTCTACCCATGTTTGGGTCAAATATGGACAAACCTAATCGTTGGGTTAAAAATTAATTAAAAAAAATTAACCAACGGCTGGGTTTGTCCATATTTGACCCAAACATGGGTTGAAACAACCCAGCATTTTTTAGAGTGTACTACCCAGAACTCCATAGGTACCCCTTAGTTATGCCTAGCAATCATCAGAACACCCAAGCCACCACCAAGTTATGCCCTAGCAACTAGCAGGACAGCCTAGCAATAACCAGAACAACTGTCACTAGCTAGTTATGCCCAACCATGAAGCAGAACACCCTAGCAATCGCCTATTTTTGCCCAAGCAACCACCCAAACTGGTTATTTAAGGACAATTAAAATGGCTTGGATAACTTACTAAATGTGTAAACACTGTGCATTGTGCGAGTGTGTTCTACCTGAGCGCTTGTCAGAGAGCGTGTGTAGCTGCGGGAGCGAGGGGGGCCTTTAGGCGTAGTGCGGCTGTTCGGGTACACATCTGTGCACTGTTTACACGAGTACCTGTGGAGAAGAATACTCCATTAAAGTCTCAGCTGGCACTTCTACTACATGGTAGTCCAAAATGTGCTACTTTTTAATACAGCAAATACAAATCTCAAAGCAGCAACAAACTGAAAATCAAGTGACTACTGACTTGGATGTGGTGGAGGAGCGCTGGTCCATGCTGACGGACCGGCGGAAGGCTTCTCTCTGGGCGATGAGGGCTGATTTGGGTGAGGCTTTGGGGCTGCTGTCTGAGTCAGCGCTGTCGTCGTCCCCCATGGCCTTGATGTAGCTGCCACTGCGCATACGTCTGCAGGGGATCTCCCCACCACTGTCAGACGGACCGCCACCACACCAGTCATCTGAGGGCACCTGCAAGAGACACATGACTTGCTCTCAGTCTTTCCTTTACTTATGAAACGGATGAGGGATGAGGGTGTGCTATAACAACACAAGAAGTTAATAATGATAAACTTACAGTTTAGACACATTATTGGCATTTTCTTTTAATCTTTTGAACGAGTCGGTAGTGAGAATGATTCACTGACTCACCCAGACAGTGGCTTTTTCTTTCGTAAATGTATTTTCGTTTTTGAATTACTCAGCTGAGTGAATTATTTAATGACTCACTCATTAAGACAGTCACTTGTTTCATTTCTGAATGAATCAATGTTTTTGAATAAATCAGATGAGTGAATTATTAAATGGATTTATGCATCCAACATCACATACTCTCTGAGTAGGTAGGCTACTTAATTTGAATAAGTAATAACCTTGCGACTGTTTAAAAAGTATGTAATATATAGTAGTATTAATGGGTGTAGTATGAATGAAATTCCGGACATACTACATTAGCATTTATATACCAGCGTCAGTTGCATCACTTCACTGACTGACATTCACAACTCATTTCCCTTGATGCGCATTTCAGAATCTTACTGAAAGTAGCAAGTCATCCAGGTACTTTTCACTTACTGTTGAACATTGTGAATCCTTTTTTTTTTTTTTTTTTTTTTTTTTTTGCCAACAAGGGATTAATGCTATTTCGGATGCAGACATTCACTTGCTTCATGGCTGAACAAATCAGTGTTTTGAATGAATCAGATAAGTAAATGATTCAATGACTCACTCAAATAGACAGTCACTAGTTTTATTGTTGAATGAATCAATGTTTTGAACGAACAGGTTGAGTGAAATTATTAAATTTCTATCTCAATATGAGAAAGTCACTTGTCTCCACCTATCTATGTAACCTGCAGGAAGAGTCACTGGAAAACCTCACCACTAAATCACAGACTGAGAGTGAAAAATCCCAATGCTAAAAATGAGGACCTAAACTTAATGTTCTGTAAATAAATACCACTGATATGAGAGAAAATGCATTGATAATGCAACTAAAGGTTTATGTATATGTATAAAAAACAGCCTTGTTAGAGCTGTGGCTTTCTGGCTACAGAATGACCAGGGGGAACAAAAGGTTGAACTGGGGGCAGCTGAGTAAAATGAAATCTGATTGGTTGACAGGGATGAAAGGCACCAGCTGTACATTTAGAGCTGTCATCACACTCAAGAGCTGCCCTCGGCTGGGGCATGGACACAGTGCAGATGTGGGGAGATAGCAGGTTATGGAGGGGAGAGGCAAGATTATTTATTTTCATGAATTTTGCTCTCCAGAGCCATATACTTTTCTGATAGCATCGCTGTGTCTTATTGCTGTTTTTACCTCCGCATCTGCTCTCTGTCACATATTTTGTAAACATAAAATAAAAAAGTCTGTCTTACAAGCTGCACAGCGACTTTAGGGTGGCTAGACATTTAATAAAAGAACCAATAATTCTTTCAATTCATGGTGAAGTGAGACAGTATTTTCTGTGTTTGACAAGAGGATGTTCCCTCTTAAACTTGCTGCTCTCCTCACTGTTTTCTCTGGGTATAATGTCTTGTAGTTCAGCTCTCACTGTGGGGACACATTATTATTATTATTATTTTAATATGATTAGCATACTTAAAGGGATAGTTCACCCAAAAATGAAAGATTTGTCATCATTTACTCAACCTCATGTTGTTCCAAACCTGTATGAGTTTCCTTTCTTCTGTTGAACACACAAGAAGACATTTGAAAGAATGTTGGTAACCAGACAGTTGACAGTAGCCATTTACTTCCATAGTATGTTTTTCCTACTATGGAAGTCAATGTCTACCTCAAACTGTTTGATTATCAACATTCTGCAAAATATATTTTGTGTTCAACAGAAGAAAGAAACTCATACAGGTTGGGAACAACTTGATGGTGAGTCATGTGATGATGACATTTTTGGGTGAACTATCCCTCTAAGACTGGGCAAAGAGTTATAAAGGGACATTTTGACCAAAGAGGCAATACCTATATTCAGAAGAAATATATACACATACAAAACAACCAACACAGAGGGCTTTATTCTTCTTTTTTTGGTCTTTTCTCACCCCTTTCTTTCACTGACATCAGATGATAATCCCACCACCAAATGACCAAGGGTAGACACACACACACAGAGAGAGAGAGAGAGAGAGAGAGAGAGAGAGAGAGAGAGAGAGAGAGAGAGAGAGAGAGAGAGAGAGAGAGAGAGAGAGAGAGAGAGAGAGAGAGAGAGAGAGAGAGAGAGAGAAGGAATGAATGCCTTACATATCAATTGACCACTCAGGTGGGGTATTTAAAGGTCATCCTCTTTCAAAGGATGATGCAACTTGATCTCTCTATCCATCTGTTTCTTTTGTCTGCACCCCCTCCTATCTTCCTTGTAATACACACATGTGCACTTATGTACACATAGACACACCCATACACAAAGATAATTTTGAATCAGGAGCTTAACTGCCTCTTCTTGAGAAGCTGATCATCCATTTTTCTAGTCCTTGGTTTGAGCATCTCTACCATTCTGTTTATTTTTCCTCAGACTTCTATTTTGTTCTTTAAATGCAGAAGAAAATTGCAAAAGTTGGAGTAATGTCACTGCAATAATGTTTTTTTTTTTTTTTTTTTCTTACACAACTTTCACATAACTGGCCTCCTTCTGACCATTTTGAATAGTTCACTAAATATTGTTCAGTTAAAAAAAATATAACAGCATAGAGTATGTGCAAGAAATTACATGCAGGTGAGTAAATAATGAGATCATTTTAATTTAAAGGGATAGTCTACACAAACCGACAATTCTGTAGTCATTTATTCACCCTGTTGTTGTTCAAAAATTGTAAGACTTTCTTCTGTGGAACATAAAAGAAAATCTTTTGAAGAATATCATTGCATTTTTTTGTCCATACAATGTTGTTTTGTTTGCCATTGACTTTCATTATTTTGGCAAAAACAGCTGTCAAAACTAATGTATTCCTTTATGTATTGCAGAGGAAAGAAAGTCAAACAAGTTTGTATCCACATAAGGATAAATAATGACAAAATTGTATTTCTAGGTAAGATATTAATTTAAAGTTGGCATAAAACGGAAGTTGCGATAGCCCTTTCTTCCTTATTATGACATATATCTTTGTGAAACAGCTTCTCGAACAAGAAAAATGTAGGGCGGGACTTGGTTTTATCCAACAGGGAATTGATTGGATCGTTGGATCATTTTAGTTTGCAATTGCTGCGATCTCATGTGAGTGAACCTGAACTCATGGAAAAACGCAAATGTTACAAAGTGGCAATTTTGTATGAGCTAATCGTACACAAACATACGGTTATTGAAAAGAATTTACGCGTGAAGGTCCACCCCTAAACACACCAGTCAAAGGGGCGTTAGCAGATCATTTGAACATAGGGCTGAGATCGTACAAATTTATACGAATTATCCACCAATTTGCCAACGCGTAAAATAGTTATGAATTGTCATGAGATTGCGTTGGAGTGACAGGTTTTCCCCACAGTTGCGACACTTCAAAGCACATCAGTAAACACTGACTAAAGATTACAAGGGCATATGAACTGAAATAAAATAATGATGTGCATGGATAAATCAAATAAAGTCAATAAATACTGGAATATTCCATGAAAACAATAATTGTCAGCTTTGATTTCGTGACTTTAAGATCACTTATTCCCCCATCCCTCTTCCCACAAACTCACTTTCCTTCCTTGCAACCTGTGTTATTATTCTCATCCTCTTATTTTTCCCCCTACCGCCCCTGGTATTCGTTCTCATTATATTGACACATTTCACTTCCTTCCGCTCCCTTGCTATTTGCGACACAGATCGGCTGACTTGTAATAGAGGATTCATCTGGTTTATCCCCATGTCTTCAGATCAGATCACATCAAAAAAACTGCTCTCCAGCGATGATGAGTCCCAACTGAGCTTGCGCCCACAGCTGGGTTTCTTCCTCTCCAGAGGCTCAGGGTAGCTGAGTCAGCTGCTCCGCCGTCAGCTATCACTGTAAGACCTCAGTTTCCTCAGGACCAGTTGCTCTTCATGATGGAACAAACAATCAGCACTGATAGGGGACTATATGCGGGGTTATCTGGATGTCAGTTACTTTAAATCATAAATAGCTTGTAGCTTAGCCTTGCTTTAAGTAGTGATTGGACTTCTGGACTTCTGGACCAATGATCTGGACTTCCCAACACTACATACAGAGAAAGTGAACATTTAAGAAAGCATTGAAGACAAGAATTCCAAGGCACTCGAATATTAGTGAAAAAAGCTTAAAAAGCCTTTATTTCATTCCTGGCTTAAAAATTGGTGAGAAGTGCACCTACGCGTTGCGGCTACATGCCTTCATCAGCATGTTTGATTCTTAGCGCGTCAACACAATGTGAACAAAAACCGCAAAATAGCAATTGTCATGCTACACACTAAGATAACCGAGATGTTGTCACGCGACTGAATAGTGCAGCAGTGTTGCTACTTGTAGTTAGTTACTCTCCTACACTGCTGGCTATGACAATGTATGTAGCTACACAGTGACCATTGAAGGATTGGATATACAGTATGTGTGTACCATACTGAGTGGGAGTGTTGGAAAGTTGATTGGTTGTCTCGATGTGACAAATAGCAAAACAAAAGTGGCGACTGACCGAATGTATTTCTATCACGTTGAAGCTGATGTTCTGTGTAATTGGAGCTTGCAAGTGCTAATATTACAGGAAGTTAAATTAGTGTCAGGACGAGACCTCCATGCACGTTCCTGTCGCCCTGGGCAACAATAGCGGAGAATGCCGGAGACGGCACATTGGTTATGTCCGTCAGAATGCATTGACTTTTCTCTCTCTCTCCCACTCAAGAGCCCGGGGACAGAGCAGGAATGATATGGGGTGCACCTGGTGCTTATTGTGCTTTCTCACAGCTGCTATGCTTTGCTGAAACTGGTCTTCTTTTCTTCCAGCGCCAGGTGTTTGAAGTCTACGCATGATGTGACATAGCGTGGCTGCAATAAAAATGATAACTGCCAGGTCACAAACTATCGGACCTTTCACTTCCCCTACACAGCCTGATATTTTCCTTTACTACCACGATAGGGACTGAAGGGTCATGCAGTCATCTAAAAAAAAGAAGCAAAAAAAATAATAAAAATAAAATAAAATAAATATTATATGTACATATTAATAGTTAATTAATTACTATTAAATTTTTATATAATAATTGTATTTATTCATAGACTATATATTAGAATATACTGTATATACACCATAAAATTACCGTAATATTAAGTCATGCTAAAATCAAAATTGCCAATTCTTATTTTTCATGTAATATTACGGTGTTTATTATAAATAATTTAACAATGCACATCATATTTTCTTTAAAATTCATGACCCCTCAACATTTTTTGGAAAATACCTTGAAAATACCTTCCCATCCCTCTTGCAATGACATCTCTTCTCTATGGAAGCTGAATAAGCTCCACTGAATAACAAAATAAAAAAGGTAGTTGTGACTTTTTATCTCACAATTCTGACTTTTTTACTCAAATTTGCTCGATATAAACTAGCAATTTCGAGTTATTATGTCAGAATATCATGATATAAACTCACAATTGCATGTTATAAAGTCAGAATTGTGAGATATAAACTCGTATTTTGAGAAAAAGTTTCCCTTTTATTTCCTCAGAATTGGACTTTATAACTCGCAATTGCTAAATAAATTAGATTATTTCTTGCAATTCTGTCTTTATTTCTTGCAATTGCAACTTTTTATCACACAATTCTGACTTTATAACTTTTTGAGAAAAAAAGGCAGAATTACGAGATGTAAACTCACAATTGTGAGATAAAAAGTCACAATTATCTTTTAAAATGTTTTGTTCTGTGACGGAAACAAGCTTGCATACAACTGAGCCAGGACTCCCACTGGTGTCTGCTAAAAAATCAACAGGATGCACACAGGGATAGTGTGAATCTGTAGTCTTTATTTCATAAGTGGTGCTCAACTGTGGCTCAGTGTTGTACCTGGAAAAGAGTGTAACCTCCTAGTGCTCTGTCCTGTTACCTTAGAAACATAACCATGATGTGCGGACACTCGGTGGGAAGTGTGGGAGAGTGCATAGGAGGCACTCAGAAAAATTATCCTCATTTAACCTGTTGTCATTTCAGATAGAGTTTCCTCCCCCATTTGTGTGTGTCCACAAATAAGTATTTGTGGTTGCATTGTGTTCACAGTGAGTGAGGATACGAGTGTATGTGAGAAGAAAGCGAAAAATAGAAAGGAAAACAGTAGTTTAGTCCAAGTACAGTATGTGCTGCTCATTCATCAAGGAAGAAGCAGGACATACAGTACAGCTCAGGAAAGAACTTCCAATTGTCAATCTGTGTCATTTGTTCATGTAGTTTCTGAAATTATTTTTTAACAGCACATAAAGCTATTGGAGACATATGTGACCCTGGACCTCAAAACCAGTCACATGGGTCACAATTTTGAGATTTATACATCATATGAAATCTGAATAAATAAGCTTTCCATTGATGTATGGTTTGTTAGGATAGACAATATTTGGCCGGGATACAACTATTTGAAAATCTGGAATCTGAGGGTGCCAAAAAATTGAAACATTGAGAAAATCTCCTTTAAAGTTGTCCATTTTTGTTTGCGATTGTGCTGCATTCACTCACAAAAAATAAATGTTTTATATATTTACGGTAGGAAATTTACAAAATATTTTCATGGAACATGATCTTTACTTAATATCCTAATGATTTTTGGCATAAAAGAAAAATCGATAATTTTGACCCACACAATATATTGTTGGCTATTGTAACAAATATACCCGTACGAATTATGACTGGTTTTGTGATCCAGGGTCACATATTGGAAATCTGTCTGCAGCAAAACTAAACCTCTGTGGAGTGGTGGAGTCAGATGTTAATATCAGATGGTAATATCATAGTATTTTGATTGATTTACACCATATTACTGAGTGGACAAATCATCATATTTCCCAATCTTTTGGTGAAAAGATTGTAACCCCATAGCTCAGTGAGTAAGGCTCAAGTGCCTCTTAATCAATACCAAACCTGTAATGTGTTTTATACTGAATAATGAGATACATAGTGAGTTTGTTTTTCACTTGTAGTATATCAGTGTGTAAGAACAATGCATTTATGATGCAGTTGCCCTTCTATTCAAACCATGTAGGCAGCTGAATTATGATGCTAAGAAGTATCTTGTATTCTAGGACACTTGATATCACAAAGCAGGATGTCAGTGATGTGTGTGTAATTGAGCAGATGAGTAGGAGAAATGGAGCACACAGCTCACTACTGATATCAATAGCAGCGTTTGTGAGTGTTCACACTGGGTTTTATACAGGCCAAGGGTTAATGTGTTGTTTTCCTGTATCCTCCGATACTGTTTTTCACCCTTTCACACTGAGCTGACAGATGCTGGAAATAGCATCAGGCTCCATTCTTCACAGCTAGCAGCTGATAACAAACATAATCATCAACTTATGTTTTTTTTTTCTCCTTTCTCTCACAGAAATTGTCATTTAGTGCAGATCTCATCTCTGCAGACAGATTAATTCTTTTGACAATGAAATGAATCTGCAAGTCAATAAGGACAGCAGACTGATTGTATTTGAGAACAGAGACTCCACATAAATATTGAAATCTCAGTGGGAGCCAATTTGGGGTCACTGCTCTGACTTCAAAATAGACTCACATATTGTAAAAGTTTGTCTCGCTTACATACTGAGGTTGTACGCCATTCAGAATTGAATTGACAATGTCTTTACATTACAAATGCAGATAGACCTTATGGCATGATAGAACAATAGATCATTTTTTATTGATTGATTGATTGATTGATTGATTGATTGATTGGATCCAATTAGATTCAAATTCACACTCATTAATTGAAAGGGAGCCAATTCTTCACTTCTGAATTTTGCACATCTCCGTCACATGCACATATAAACAGAACTTGCCTGCAGATAGTGGAGTGATCGTTCCTTCATTTTGGGATCCAGAGGAACCAATGCCTTGTCATATCCTCCTCCACCTCTTCCTGCTCCTCCTCCACCACCTCCACCTCCACCACCACCACCACCACGGGAAGATGGATAGACCTCTCTAGCTTGACTGACTGTCATGGCTGACCATGTGCTCCTCTTCAGAGAGTGTCCGCTGTCCCCTGCCATGGCTATGTTGGTACAAGCCATGCACTCTCCTGGAGGTGGACCCTTAGATTTCCTCAGGGTAAGCTCCTGGATGGCAGCATCCAGGGTCTCGTGTCCAGTGGGATACCCCCGACCGCCCCTGCCCGCACCCACCAGAAAGCTGCTGTCACTGTCCAGGTTGTCATCGGAGCTCCACCAGCCAGCTGTTTTGCTGCGGTGGCGGGAGCTGCGAGACTCGTGGCGGGAGTCTCCGCTCTTGCTTCGTTCTCGGCTCTTGTTGCGACGGGCAGAGCGAGACTGGTGTGTTCCCGAATAATGATGTCCACCGCTTTCCTCGCCACCGCTGCGGTGCCCCCTATCCCTTTCCCGATACTCTCCCCCACGGGTGCCGTTAAACTCTCGTTTAGATGGCGTCTCTAGAGAATGAGACTTGGCAAAGAGACGCTGAACCGAGTTCACCAGATGCCGTATGCGACTCGGACTCTCGCTGCGTTGCTCCCCGCTGGCTGCGCGTTGGTACTGCAGGGTGTGGAAGCCGTCGGGGTGGAAGGGCAACTGTTTCTCGAACTGATCCAGAAGGTTGGGTGGGATACGGTGCATCTTATGCCCGTGGCCATGCACTCCCGAGGTTAAACACTCTTCACACGTGGAGTCGTAGGGCTGCGGCTGACTGGGGTGTGAGCGAGGGAAGGTGCCTCCACCAGATGGTACCATGGCCAGGGTTTCAGGGGGCCCACCAGGCGGGTAGTAGGGGTGGTCATTGTGCCCCTGGTAGTGGTCAGGGTGGTGCATGTAGTCCCGCGCAGTGTCGCCATCCTCAGGCATGCAGTAGCAAGGCCCAGAGGAGTGTTGAGACAGACTGCGACTCACCTGGTAGCCCTTCATGGACGGGGCATGGTGGGCCGCCCGGGCCGAGAGGGGGCGCTGCGGGCGCGACAGGGCTGCGCCGGAGTCAACTATAGAGAGAGACAGAAATAAAAGGAAATATTTCGATGAGACAAATGAACACTTTTGCATGCAGTACATTAAATATCAGCATTATTCTCAAAATATGGCGACCAACATGTTCCTTGATTTTTTAGACATAAAAAAGATTTCAAATAAAGTGGAGAAACAAAAGGCATTATCTTATTACTTATATCATTGTATTAAATAACATGAAATGGTTTGACTATGTTTTTTGCACTTTAAAAAAATTAAAAATATGTGCCTGAAAAAGCCCTTGTCCCCTTCATATGGTACACCACTTTAATGACATTTATAATTATTCATTTATTTGCTTTTCAAGTTCAGCATTAGCAAAACAGGAAAACAATATCTAATACAATATATAGAATGATGTAACAACATGTAAAATAATATTAAACCATATAATCTAAACTAATATAAATAAATTAAAATAAATTAATCTAAAAAAAAAATTGGAAAGAATTGGAAAAAAATCATATTACGCTTCAGGTGATTCTCTGTGGCTGAAAAAGGTATTAATTTACCTTCAAATTTAATTATGTTTATATAATTCATTATCAGCAGATTATTGGTGTTATATTGTTTAATGTTTATTGATTTTAGTCTAATCAGCACTATATGTTTTCAGATTATATTGACACCATCTAAAAAAAAAAAAAATATATATATATATATATATATATATATATATATATATATATATATATATATATATATATATATATTTTATAATTTTTTATTTTTTAAATTTTTTTTTTGAAAAGTTGTCACTGGTGTTCCAACCATTTCTTCATTTGAGAAATAAAATAAATATTTTTACGGACTTTAGTGGGAGACAACTGAACTAAATTTCAAAATTCAAGGTTGAAAAATAAACACATTTTGAGAACAACCCACCAAGAAATGGTTAATGTTGTAGCAAATTATATAATTTTCCTTTTCAGGGATGTGCTGTTTTGTATTTCAATAACTACAACCAGGCAGCTGACAATGCAGAACAAGCACACTCCGATACTTCTGGCGTAGCAGCGCTGCCATTGACTCTGAACACACATGAGTGAGGGTAGGCAAATGCTGTGCAAAACTTCTATTATTTTCCATTTGTTCCCTCTAGGTTCTTTGCTGGATTGAGTCATTGTGTCACTATCTCTCAAAATCTGTTCATTTGGCAGAGCAGGAAATGATTCTCTGCTAATTCAACCTTTAATCTAGTTCATGTTCATTACTGATAAATCTGCTTATCGTTTTACAATACAATCTGTGCCCATTTTGTGATCTCAAAGATAAAATGGGCAAAAAGCCTGAAAGGAAACGGAGCGAAATGGAAAAAGGCTTGTGCTTGTCAGGTGGTTGCCGTTCATCTGCCTGGTCTTTGAAGCAGGTGGCGTTTCCAAACGCGAGCTATTGCTGACAGATGTTGAGGTGATCATTAGATGGAGATTAGCCTGTTACTTTTAATGAGCTAAATTTGCACATCTAGGTTGATCCTTTGTGTCATGAACTCTGAGCTCAAAATAGCAGAACGGTGATTACTCTACTGTTAAATATCGAATGCCGTACACCAGCGTAAGAGGTCATTATTATTTTTTCCTGAGGAAGTCATGTAAAATTGTATTTTTCACATTGTTTACTCATTTATTTTGGCCTTCATTGAATGCCATAACTAAAGCATAACTAAAATGCTTCATTATGGATTTAAACCTCTGTATAGTTTCAATGAAAACTAACGTAAAAATATGAAGATTAATAAAGATTAATTTAATTGAAATGAAAATAAAAACATAACTGGGAAAAACTAAAACAAAAATAAAATATATGTTTTTTAATATTTTATTCAATAATTTTAGTTTTCATCTTTACAAACATTAAAAAATACCACTAGATAACAATTACACTAGATTGTGCTGAGAATTTTTTGCTATTAAACATTTTTAAATAATATGCAGCAATAGCGCAATTACTTTGGAAATCCTAAAACATACAATTCAAAGTTCTGAATTATAATAAGCCTGATTTAGACCTATTTGCCAAAATACTGAGTAAGTTGATTGTTCAAGTATTTACAGTAGTAGTAGTAACATAACAAGAATATGTACTGTATATATACAGTATATAGCATATGTCCAATGATGGAAAATGCTACACACATAATGTTATAATTATATCATACACAAGTCTCATTGATTTCAAAGGGTTTCTGTGGCAGGTGTGTGTGTGTGTGTGTGTGTGTGTGTGTGTGTGTGTGTGTGTGTGTGTGTACTTGTACAATCTTTGTGAGGACCAGTTTGAGTTTTAGACCATTGGAGTGAGGACAAAGAGAGTAAAGTGAGGACATTTTGGCCGGTCCTCACTTTCTGAGACCCCTTTAAAGGCCTGTTTGAGGGTCAAGACTTGGTTTTAGGGATAAGGTTATTAGGTTAAGGGTAGGTTAGGGTAAGGGTTCGGGTTAGGCACTTAGTTGTGATGGGTAAGGTTAGGGTAAGTGGCTAGAGATTGCATTGTGTCAATGAATGTCCTCATAAAGATAGATGTACAAGAAAGTGTGTGTGTGTGTGTGTGTGTGTGTGTGTGTGTGTGTGTGTGTGTGTGTGTGTGTGTGTATATACTTATACAATCACCTTTGTGAGGACCGGTTAGGGGATAGAATATACAGTTAGTACAGTATAAAAATTATTATGTCTATGGATAGTCCCCATGAAACATAGAAACCCAACGTGTGTGCGCATGTGTGTGTGTTAGAAAGTCTGAAAGAACAAACGTTCACGATGTACATCAAGTTGCATGGTGCTGTCACATCTCACAGCATGAATAACACGGAGTCTGGTGTTTCCGTAATTTAGTAGAGGCTTCTGTCAATCACTGTCACTCAACTGCACTTCAGGTGCCAGCTGGTCTCCGTTTGCCTCCCGTGGCATCATCACACCGTCTCCTCCCTGAACCCGAGATGAAAATGGAGATGAAAACAAAAGAGGGCATGAAACCCATCCTATCATTTCTATTCTCCCTCTCCTCACCAGCTCAGAGTCTCTCCAGACACTCTCTCTCTTGCTTCTGACCTACTTCTTTCACTCGTTTATGCGGCTGCCTGTCTGTTTCATCGCCAGCTGCTTGATAAGCCAGTATAAGTCTCTGTCTATCTGTATGTGTCTCTCTATCACGCTATTTAGACTCACAGCCTTATGGTACAGTCTTGCCAATATACAAGCAAAGGCCAGCCATATGGAGCAATCAAAAAACTTTCCATTCACATATAAACACAAACAAACACACTACAACCACTTCTCCAACCATTGCAGGCCAGTGTACTAGAACTAATAAAATAGCTCTATAGGCTTAAAGCTGAAAGAAAAAAGAAAACATAAATTTGCACAAAATGTATAGGTCTGCACAATATATCATTCTAGTAGTTATTCACCCTTTGTTTCATTTTCTCTTTGTCAGTTCTCTAAAGTACGTGCCTATAATTTCTGTTCCTGGTGTTTTTGTTTCAAGGTATCCAGTTGAAGTGTATATTTAAGTGTGTTTAATAAATAGACTGTTGCAATTAGATCCAGCACTTTTAGTTTCTGTGTTTTTTTGCAACCCACACTGACAAATGTATAATTCCACTGAAACAAGGAAACATTGTCATTGTTACAGTGCAAATATATATTTAAGTACTGAGTAATAATACATGTACTTACTATAGGGTTAGGGTACGATTAGGATTTGGTTGAGGGTTAGTTGCATGTATTTATGCATAATTTACTGTTATTACTATGGTATATAACCATTGGTAACACTTTATTTTACAGTGTCCTTATTACATGTAGTTACTATATTATTTATTACATGCAACTAGCCCCATTAATTATTATTAATCAGTACTTAAATGTATAATTACACTGTAACACGGACACCTTAAAATTAATTGTATAATATATCATATTTCTATATTTACATTTCAAGTTACATTAACTTTGCTGTGATCTAATGCTCATTTAAAAGTTAATCTTTAAAAAAACACTAATAATTTAACAACACTGTTAAATGTAAATTAATATTTATATATATATATATATATATATATATATATATCAAAATTAATATCCATTTTTTATACTGTACATCATAATGTTTTGATGCCTATTCACTTGTAACATTTAAAATGGCCACTTTTAGTTTTAAGTGTTATACTTTTTTAATTTATTTAAGTCAAAATACAACTTTTTGTATACAAAGACTTGTAATAATTGTTGGCTTATTAGTATTGGCCGAATTGTAATAATAGTAAATGTCAATATTAAAAACATACTGTAATACACACATGCACACACAAAAACTGAATACACATTTTCTTTTCACCCAGAAGGGTTACACTTTATTTCGATGGTCCACTTAAGACACTCCTCAAACTATAAGTATCTTGTCAACTGCATGCCAACTAACTCTCATTATAGTATTAGTAGACTGTAGACTGTTAGGTAAGGGTTCGGGTTAGTGGAATAAGCTGACATAATTGAAAAGTTACTGATAGTCAGTAGAATGTCTGTTGGAGGAGCATCACAATAAAGTGTTAGCAGATATTAAGCAGAGAGTCTACTAATACTCTAATGAGAGTTAGTTGACGTGTAGTTGCAAAGTTAATAAGGCTATAGTTAGTAGAATGTCTACAGTGGACCATCAAAATAAAGTGTTACCCATAAGTGCCTCACAAAATCTTTAATATCTTTCACAGACTCAGTGCCACTAAACTTGCAATTACAAAATAATAATAATAATAACAAATTAAATGTAGTTTTATGTCCACCTGTGGGCAAAAATTAGCCTATTCTTCCTCATGTGGTCAGTTATAGCATCAGTGGGTTCTACCAGACTCATTTTGTTGTCTGGCTTGAGTATTAAGCAACCAGAGAGGAATCCTACTAAGCCAAAATACAGTTTACAGGTCAATAGTGATGAGAATAATAACAATAATATCAGGCAGCAGCACATTGGTACGGGTCTTTATTGCAAATACGTGTGGAGATTCCAAACTCTGCCATCTGTGTTGGCGAATGTCATTTAAATTGAACTCTTTCAATGCAGAGACAATGCTACTGATGTGAGACTTCCGCACAGCTAGCTAAGAATGTATACACTGTCCTCTTAATAGCTCCAGCCATTGTGTCTTGTTTTCTGACGGCGACTATTGCTGAATCAAGCACGTTAATACAAAAGAGCAGATACGTCCTAGGCATTTCCAGAATGTTATCTTATTCTCACATAACCTTATGCACATCTGCTCCCAGCGATGGCGCCATTCAGCCCTATGAGAATGTAGACATCACTCTCGTTAAATATTTAGAATTGTTCAACGAGGCTTCGTTAATTTCCTGTAATTTGACTGGGAGGTTGTCATTACGGATGTGAGAACATTGCAGAGCAGATAGGAGAGAATTGGATGTACTTTAGGCCTGTAAAACAGCAGAGGAAGAACAGGAGAGGGAAACACTAATGGTCATTATTTGGCCTGGTGATTTTATTTAATTTTATTTTAAACAGCAAATGCATCCTTAAACCCCAGTGCCATCCAAAACAATTATTTGTGCATGGAAACATGCTTTTCACAAGTGCGGTTGGAAGAATTATTGCATTTATGGATGAAGGGGTACACGTCTTTTCAGACATATTTATGATGCATTCCACTGTCGAGGTCACGAAAAATTCCCATAATACATCAATTCAATCGGTGATTAGTTGCAGTGAAATGTTATTTCAGCCCTTGGGTAAAATAAATAAATGCATGGCTGCATTTCATGGCTCACTCTTTTAGAAATACATGTATATTCTATTCCTGTTATAGTTGTATAAGGACTGCGAGCTATCACATACATTTTGAATGAGATTTTACTCCGAACATGCTTTTGTAACCCAGTTCTAGTCAAAGATAGCTGGCCTTTACAGAGCAAGCTAATGAAAAATGCAAAGAAGCACCACAGAGATAGAAAGAGAATGGCGAGGGCAGGCGGATGATGAGTATATTCTGGCTGACATTCCAGTAGTTTTTGTCGGCGTGCAATGGTATTAGTGTGAGTTGATGTACAAGTTCAGACTGCAGAAATGCTCCAGTAATAGACTAGCAAGTGTTATTTAGGCTGAAAACATTACAGTGTTTTGAGAACAATTTCTGCTAAAATGGAAAGTTAAACCTCAAATTAAAATCATCATCATCATTTACTCATCCTCATGTTGTTCTAAACCTGTAGCCTTTTTATGTAGAATACAAAAGTACTGATCACTGGTTTACATATAATGACAATGAATGAGGAACTGGGCTGTCATATGTCAAGCTCCATAATGATAAACAAAGAACCAAAAAAAAACTTCATAAAAAAATAAAAAAAATAAAAAAAACTTCATAAAAAATACTTTTTTGTCATCAACTTTCATTTTGTGAAGAATTACTTTCTACATTCTTAATTTTTTTCTACTTTTGTGTTTTCTAAATATGTGCTGTATATGGTAATATCGAATTTTATTCAAGATATTATTCAGAAAAAATATTTAAACTGGACCTATTATGTCTTTTTACAAACACTTAATTTTGTGGTCTTCTAGAATAGGTTTTAATGATTGAATGTTCAAAAACCACCTTATTTTTCACATATTTTACATTGTTACAGCACCTCTCTTCCCAGACTGTCAGTAATGCCAGAGAATGTCTAATAGGAAGAGAATTGGCACTCTCTGCTTACTTCCGGTTTCTGGACTGGCTGCAGTAACATGTCTCTGTCCATGCGGGGGCGCTCGCAGGCGAGTGCAGAATGAATGGTCTATGGCGCTATACCCATCAAAATCCACTTTTCTCAGGATATAATTTTTTGTCTAGTAATTTGAATGTTGTATTCGAAAGGAGATGCAAAGAAATTACACATTGCTGGGTATTGACTTTTTAGAGTCACTTATTTGCTTTAAAAAGTCTTTTAAAGTGTCAATGACGTCATACACATCGTACGACCAGAGATACTGCTTTACGGCAATCCTTCAGTCGCGTTGGTGCTTTCGCGCTCTGCACTTTCTTTTCTCTCGAGGCATCGACAACACAGCTGACACAGGTAAATACACGTGCTAGATGAGTTTTTGTTTTGTTTGTTTCTGGCCCCGCTTCGGATGCCACGATGTCATCAAGCGGTATCTCTGGTCGTAATCAGTCCTTCACTGACCAATCAGCGTTCATTAGCAGAATGCTAGCGTGTTATGGGCAACAACAACTCAACCTGTAAGAAATCGAAAGGACATAAGTACTCGTTCATTCAATTTTCGACGTATAACCCATGTTGAACTGGCAAAACCTACAATAAAATTTGAGATTTCTCAACGGCAATCGGGTGAAAGAGACACATTTAGCCGTCTAGCCCCATAGACTCCCATTCAGTCTGCACTCGCCCGCGATCACCTCCAGTGGAATTCTAATGGAACTGCAACCAAGATCGATACAATGGGGCTAATAGGAAGTGCCAAGGCTCTCCGTAGACAGGCTCTGGTAATGCTCTGTTTAGTTCCTGTCTCTATGAAGCCCCTCCTTCTGAAAAGTGCAATGTGCTCCGATTGGTCGGCTGGATCAGTGTGTTGTGATTGGTCAACTGCTTTGAGCGTGTTACAGAAATGTCACGCCCGTATCATAGCCGTGTTAGATCTGGGGTAAAAAAAACAAAAACAAAAACAGCGTCTCTTGGATATGGCGACAACATGCTACTACCCCAACTCAAGCAGGCCTCGCCCCTGTTTTTTGCATATGCCTTATGTGGGAATTATTTAAATTAGGAATATTGTGACGTGTACGTTCATGGAAGAAACCTCAGGACTAACAGTTGAGGCATTTCATAGGAAGTTCATAGGGAATTACTCCCTTTGGAGAGACTTTGTGCTTTTTAACTTTGCATACATTTTTCATGTTTAAACAGTATAATTCCAGACTAAATAAAGTTAAATAAATAAAATGTAAAAAAGAATAATAGGTATTCTTTAACGTCAATGAATCAAAATTGGTTTGCACCAACAAAACACGTTCTACAGGTTAGATCAGGTAGAAATAGCTCCTTAAGGTGGCAGTTGCAGCACTTTTTACAGTGAAATAAAAAAGGAAACAAAAGGTTTGGATCGACATGCATGAGTAAATGATGACAGAATTCATCAGTTCTGAGCACACAGAAATCCAAATGTACTTGTGCACCGTGTGTGGGCTCAGACCATCACACGCATATACCCCGCACAGGTGAAGGGGTTTGATATGATTTCTCTCTAAATCCCTCTCTCCAAAGAGATAAGCTCTTGCCTCATCCCTTCCCTGCCCTGCTCTATCCTTCACCTCCAGAATGGAGAGATGGACACTAACAGGTAAATGAGAATTCACACCCTGAGGGCAGTTTTCTCTGTCTCCTGCGTCTCCCACTCTTTTTTTCTCCCTCTTTACAGGTGAGGCTTTGAGATCCTGCACTTCCCAGGAAGAGAGCAATCCTGAAGAGAGTACGATTGCGAACTCAAAGAGAAAAAGGACTTGAATCCCATGACATTTCTTGATCAAATATCGAATTGAACTTTTTATTTGAAATTGAATAAAATCCATAGACATCGCCTTCAGTTCGTACAGTTTTTAACACTTTCTCCGACAAGCGGACACAATGTTTTCCTGTTTGTTCGTGTGACGTTCGGCACGAAGCCCATTACATTTAAAATATATTTAAAAAGAAAACAGTTTTTTTTTTTTTTTATGACAATATTTTACCATATTACTGTTATTTTTTTTTTTTTTTTTTTTTTTTTTTACATAAATGCAGCCTGGATAAGCATAAGAAACTTATTTCAAAAACATACAAAATATTACGACGGGAGAATGGGAGTCTGTGTGTTTCAATAACGCAGATTTATGTTTGTTTTTTTTTTGTGTGAAAATGCATTTTAGTGGTAATCAACAATATGTCACAAACATTTTTTAACTACAGGCAAAGTAAACAGCATCATCAAACCCTCCGGTTTTTACATCTAAAAATAGGAGGAAAAAAAGAAGTTCTTTCATTTCAAAGAACTGATCCATCTTTTTAGCCGGTCCCCCCTCCTCCTCTCCATCTTTCAGTGCCTCAAGTCATCGGCAGCCCGGAGCTCAATATGAGAGAGGATGGAGCAATTTATCAATCGTTCTCCATGCAGGCAGACTATGAAAGTGAGAGAAAAAAGCGAACTTTTCTGCTTCTCTGAAGTCTAGCACCTCACAATTTCACATGACTAATTCAGTCCATTACTCTATAAAATACTGTATCTAATACACCTACAAACATATTCCTCTTTCTAGAGAAACAAAGACGGAGAGCAAAGAGGGGAAAGGGTGAGAGAGAGAGAGAGAGAGAGAGAGAGAGAGAGAGAGAGAGAGAGAGAGAGAGAGAGAGAGAGAGAGAGAGAGAGAGAGAGAGAGAGAGAGAGAGAGAGAGAGAGAGAGAGAGAGAACGCCCAACCCCCTCCGGTCCCTCACCCGCAGCGGGAGAGAGAATAGACAAGGCTGCCGAAGAAAAAACGGGAAGAGCGGAGACATTGAAGGACAAAATGGAAGGTCAAAAACTAGGCGTAAGGGAAAATGGAGGGTGAATACAGTGAAAAGATTAGGAGGGGGGGTGAACAGGAACATGAATTGATAATAGAAGAGATAGATCTCACACTTATCAGCATGGAGATGTGTGGCTGATATCAAACTTAGAGTAGATAAATCACACGTCTCTGCTGATATTTATGAACATTTATCCTCAGTGAGACTACAACGAGAAATGAATGGCAATAGCTACCAAAAATAAGATGCAAAATGAAGAAAGTTAGTGTGCATACGTGATGTGACGAGACTATCGAAGAGCCCATAACCATGTGAGAGACCCGTTTTACACTCTTTGATCTATTTGCTTGTTCTAGGCTTGTGCTTTGGTGCAGATATGCTGAATATTCATACACGCACATCTCTTTCATCCTCTCAGTCATTCTTTCCCTTTCTAGCTCTCTCACAGTCACTGTTATCCAGCTTGGAGAGTACAATAAGCCCAGGTGCTCGTGTGTTAATGGATGTTATGCTCATTATTCATGTTATGGGCCTGTGCACCATTAGCACTGTGAGTGGAACAGAGGGTTGAGAGGGATTTAAACAGCCTTCTGCTCTTTTTACTGACTGCTTTACTGAGCAAACAGTCGTTTAGCTGTGCTCATACGAGGACGTTGAGCCACGTCACCTCTGTGATGGTGAGGGATGGAATCGGAACATCTTATGCAATTCGGATCAATGCTATCAAAAGCCACCGAAGCCCATAGCATGTTCTTCCGCATACATGTTCGCAAGCACACCCAAAGCTCTGTGTTGCTAGGCTACACTATTAACTAGGTTAGTTCATGTACAACAGGGATCATTTTCATAATGATTTCACATTGGTTTTCGCCGGCTAGATTGCGTCCTGTTGGGCGGACTCAAAGAGTTCGTCCTTAATGCACATGAAGCAGTTTGGCTTTGAAGTCATGCTGAAGTACAATCGTCGAGTTGGTAGAAAAGTATAAGAGAGATGCTCGTTAAATGTCAGATTGAAACCGTGTATTGGATCAGAGGTCTTCTGGATGTATTTACGTTGAAATGACGGGCAAATGTTGGTCATCGGCGCCTCTTTCTTTTCATCTCTCTGAACTGAACGGCAACAAAAACACACAAACACACCGGTGTAAAAACCAGGCCTGCAGTGCCGAGGTCTCTCTGAAGAGGTTCACAAGCTTGTTTTTAAAAACCACATGCCATTGTTTGATGGCACAGTTGGAAGTTGAATGTTGAAGTGAAAATGAAAAAAAAGAGAAAAGAAAGAGAAAAAATACAAGTAAAAAGAAAAAAAAAGCATCTATAATTACTTTTATTTTAAAGAAAGAAAGAATCTCTCTCTCTCTCTCTCTCTCTCTCTCTCTATATATATATATATATATATATATATATATATATATATATATACATACTGTATATACATATATTTATAATTAAACATAATAATAATAGAACAACAATCGTTTTAAATGCTGCAAGTGAATTTAGGCTATACACATTATGCACAAGATGAAAAATGAATATTAATTTTGAGATTATCTTTAAAGTGTTCTTATAGAAACTTTAAGTGAGTGTTAGATGAAGGTAATACAAATAGATAAAATGAGCATAGCCTACAATTAAATATATAATATCAGCTAATATCCTAATATACAAATAGGCTCTTAAAAAAAATCCATTTATTATTTGCCGATAACAGATATGGTAGCGATATAATATATGGCTCCAAAGCTACAAAATCATGGGATCTTTAATTCTGTCATACACACAAAGACACATGCACAGAAGTTGCAAAGACATGTCAGCAGTGTATAATAAAGAATAATTGTATTCAAATAATTGCCGCAATTTGCTTTTATGGCAGTCGTGCCAAATTACCAGAGCTGTAGCTCGGTAATGCCATCCAAATAAAAATAAATTGCAACAACTGGTTCAGTTGGCTAATGACCAGACTGACAGATGATCCGTGTAATCTTTCTTGTTTATATCAATCTGTTGTCTTCAGGCAGGGGACAACAAATATCTGGCAGTTCAGATCTGTCACATTGTGTGAAGTACAGAAGATGTTGATGGTGGCCGTTGAAATAAATAAACCCTGACGTCCAGTGTGAAGAGCAACAGTCAGAAGATGCGTGGATAAACAGCTTTTAGTGAGCCGTGCAAAAACGAGAATGCGAGTAAAAGCGTTTGTACATAGCCATGGGTGCAAACAGAGACACACAGCAGGAGGAACAGGGTGTTTTCAGTGTGATCTAATTAGCAGACATACACACTGTTTATTCTGTGATAAGAGAACCACACAATGATGGACTACTGATATAACTAACTTAAACATCAGCTTTTCGACAGACCCAGCTCACCAGAATCTATAAATGTAGACAAGTCCTTTACAGACATGCATCAAGTTACCAAGGTGTGAACGATGTATTGAATTCTCTTTTAGAAGACGCATCGACAAAGCAATATTTCTCTCTTGCTCTGTGAAGGTTGTAAGTGCAGGCCCTATCTGTAATACTACAGCACTGGGTCAATGATCCTCTCATTTTTCAGACCATCAACACAGCGGTATAGATTTATCAAAACAACATGGAAGTAGATTCATTATTTTAAATACATTTTGCCATCTAACTCTGCCATTTAGATGAGCGTGGGATTTTCCATAGCAAAATCCTGCATGTTATTCACAAGCCACGTTTCATAGTAATTCATAATAATTTCATAATAATACAATGTATGCATTTTATATAATATTAGAAGGTGTGTTTTTATGTGCATAGAAAAAGTTCTCACATAATTTCAGCAGGATTCACAACAGGTGTGTGATAAATCCAGCATGTTTTTCATTTAGATATTGCATTTTTAAATATTATTTGTAAAAAAAAAAAAAAAAGTTTATAACTGTGGTTTCATTTAATGACTTTTATTGAAATATATTAAAGTGCAAACATAGTTTAGACACAAATACTGTTCAAAAAGTTTGGTGTCAGTAAATTTTTTAATTTATTTTTATTTTAAGAAATTAATACCATTCTGCGAGGATGCATTCTTTTGAACTTTTTATTCATCAAAGATTCATGAAAAAAACAAAACATCATGGTTTCCACAAAAAATATTAAGCTGCACAACCATTGATAAAAATAAGAAATGTTTCTGAAGCATCAGCATATTATAATTATTTTGAGGGATCACTAAAGACTGGAGTAATGATGCTGAAAATTCAGCTCTGCCATCATAGGAATTTTATAATATATTAAAACAGAAAACAGTTATTTTAAATTGCAATAACATTTCACATTATTACTGTTTTTACTGTATTTTTTGATTAAATAAATGCAGCCTTCTTGAGCATAATAGACTTTAAACTCACTCATTCATATTAAAATGAGACCTCTGATAGAATGGATCTCATTGCTTTAGACATCCTTAGAGATGTCTGTGTACATTGCATGCAGAAGTTATTCATCAAATGATGATCGAACGGAGGATCATTATAACCATAACCAGACATGTGGTGTATTCAAGCACTCTCAGCCTTTTAAACAGTCGATTCAGGTGCCTGGATTGCAGTGGTGGAGCAATGATGTTCAATCCAATTAAAGTACGCCAGACTGTTTTTGTCTTGCTCTTTGTAAAAAAAGAAATTTCCCCTATTAATCAGTGCTGCTTATTTCCATGCACAAAATATCTGATAGCTTTAATTCCATAATAAAAACCAATAGACATCCAGATGTACTCCGATTGAAATTCTGTCCATTCATTTTTACCTCGTTCAATAAATCTCTAGCTTTTTCCCACATATTTTATCAAGAGCAATATCATTAGTGTTGGGCTGTGCATGCATAGAGGGAACAATGCTGTTTGTAAGTAAGAAAATGAAGATTCATTAGGAGACACAGGCCGTCTGAGGTGTGCACAGCCCTCTAAGCCTCATCGAGATGCTTCCATGTGACGGCATGAGAAATACAGTTACAATCTGACAGTGGGAGTGATCGTTTCATAGCCGGTGGCAATGTGCGAACACCAGAGTTTGGCATTCTGAAACTTTTGGAGAGGCTGTGATTACTGAGCATTTAAGAAACTACCATAAAGAAATGAAAACAGAGACACATGGCTAAATGCATGCTAATGTTCACACCTGCACACACCTACACACACACACACACACACACACACACACACTTAGCTCTATAACAGAACTAGGTCATTGATTCTCTGCTACACTCAAGTAAGATTTTCAGCATAATTGCTCCACATGTTCTACTTTTCCTCTCTTGTCCTTTTCCCCCATCATTTCTGGGATAATTTCGCCTCCCCTGGTGGTGTACACACACACACACACACACACACACACACACACACACACACACACACACACACACACACACACACACACACACACACACACACACACACACACACACACACACACACACACACACACACACACACACACACACACACACACACACACACACACACCAAATAATCTCCCTTTAGTGACTAGTTGCCCCTGTGAACTCTCTCCTCTCTAGTTTCAAATGAGAGATTACAACATTATGCTCAGGAGTCAAAAGGACCGACTCTCTCATAGATAAATCACAGAACAGCTTCATCTGAGTATTTCTGGTAGAGTTGGGTTCTGCACTGATGGTCCTTCTTGTTGTCCGTCATTCAAAACAAAAATAGTAAAAAAGAAAATAGTATATTTGAAATCTTTTTTTTTTTTTATGCTGACAGAATCTAAATCAATATAATTTTAATGTACTTGTTCAAAAGTTTGAGGTTGATACGATTTTGTTATGGTTTTTAAAACAAATCTCTTGAGCTATCCATCCATCCATCCATCCATCCATCCATCCATCCATCCATCCATCCATCCATCCATCCATCCATCCATCCATCCATCCATCATCTAATATATTTGGTTTAGAGTTGCAAACATATTTACATAATATAATATAATATAAGCTGCATGTGCATATATAATATAATATAATATATTATATAAAATATAATATAATATAAGCTGTGCATATAATAATACAATATAATATAATATAATATAATATAATATAATATAATATAATATAATGTAATATAATATAATACAAGCTGTGCATACATTTTATATGCTGTCAATATGTCCAATCCAACGCTTCAACTTAAAATATATATATAAATGTATAATGAATATTACAATTATCAGGTTGAAATAAACAAGCAATCAAGGGAAAGTATTTCCTTTGCATCTGTCTCTAACCTACATCTTCTCTTCTCTTAATGAGTGCTCATCATGATAGCTCAGATTGTGCCATAATACGTTTAACCATGAAACCTGAGAAAACCCAAGAGATTTACTTATTACCAGATCCAGTCCACAGGGACATGCAGCTCAGCTGTCACTCACTAAGTGAAAAAAGCAGCTTGAAAGGGAAGGTTACACGTAAATACTCAAGCCTAGAGTAAGTTAAGTGAAAAGGATGCATTTATAGACACGTATGAGCCTGTATGTGAAGAGTGAAAGTGATAAAGAAACAGTAAGAGATAGAAGTGATTTAGCGGGTGAGTGTGCATGTGTGTGTGTGTGTGTGTTGTGATTGAGCTGTGCAGGCGCCATGGGGTCTGCTATGTTTAATGCCAGTGTCGCGCTGTGTCTGGCTCTTGTGCCTTATAGATCTGTGTGCCTAAGCAGGGGGAAGCTGTCAATCACAGAGTCAACACAGACATGCTAAAGGCTTTCAACCTTCAGAAGCAAGAGTGTGAGAGAAACAGTACTCAATCCTTCCCTTCTTCTGTGCAGGAGCCCAAATGGAAGAAGAAGGGAGAATGGGATAAAAAAACACAACAGAAGGAGAAGATATAATGCTCAGAAGCAGACAGACAGGAATGGAGAGTGCCACAAGCTGTTTGAAAAATGCTTCACAAAATACAGGAAACTGCAGGACCAAACGAGACAAGCATTTCATTCTACAAAGCCATCTCACGGGGTGCGTTCTAATCACCCAATAGTGCCCTGCAAAGTGGACTTAAGTGCTTAAGTGAGCTTACAAATAATAGGGAGTGTATATGTTCACTCACTCTGTATATATATATATATATATATATATATATATATATATATATATATATATATATATATATATATATATATGGTCAGAATTATTTGCCCCCTTGGTAAATATGATCAAAGTAAAAAATAAATCTGCATTGTTAATCTTTTTGATATTTTATTAAAACAATTAGCAAAAATCGAACCTTTCATTGAAGTAAAATAATTGAAAGTGCGGGGAAACTCACATTATGAAATAAATGTTTTTCTCCAAAACACGTTGGGAACAATTATTTGCCCCCTTTTATTAAATGCTTTTTGCAATCTCCTTTTTCCAAGATAACAGCTCTGAGTCTTCTCCTATAATGCCTGATGAGTTTGGAGAACACCTGACAGGAGATCAGAGACCATTCCTCCATACAGAATCTCTCCAGATCCTTCAGATTCCCAGATCCATGTTGGTGCTTCTCCTCTTCAGTTCAGCCCACTCATTTTCTATAGGGAACAGGTCAGGGACTGGGATGGCCATTGCAGATGCTTGGTTTTGTGCTCTGTGTCCCATTTTTGTTTTGATTTTGATGTTTGTTTTTGGATCACTGTCCTGTTGGAAGATCCAAACATGGCCCGTTATAAGATTTCTAGCAGAAGTTGTCAGGTTTAGATTTTTTATCTGTTGGTATTTGATCAAATCCATGATGCCATGTATCTGAACAAGAGGTCCAGCACCTCTGGAAAAAATATGCCCACAGCATTAAAGATATAGCAGAGTATTTTATTTTACACATGGGGTACTTTTTTTATCCATATATATATATATATATATATAAAAATAAAATAATATATATATATATATATATATATATATATATATATATATATATATATATATATATATATATTATTTTATTTTTTATCAAAACATACACACACCTAGTGTTATCTGTGTGTGACTATGTTGCAGAGCATTCCAAATGAATGAATTTTGACCCTGTAAATCAGATTACCGTGTGATTGATATGGGAATGTCGGTTTAAAAGTAATGATCCTAAAGATCAGCAGCAGCATCAGAGCCGACTGCCTCGTGTCAACAAGATGTAACACACTCTGACCGTCTGAGGTGAATCTTAATGAGCAGACGCACTCGGTCCGTAAGAGGATGAATGTGGTAATATAAGCAAAAACATTTGAGGCAAGAGGGAGGAAATGGAGAAGGGGAGAGCGGGATATATTTGGAAAGAACGCTGTCTCGGACCACAGGGCTGTTAGTTCTGCCTTTCACAGGGGAGTGAATTCTAATCAAACCAAACAGCTTGTCATCACACACTCATCATAATCTAATTAAGTGCAATCTAAATAATGATGGCATTAGCCTTCTGATTACATGGGTATAAATGCACAGAAATGCATCAGTCCCAAGTCTTCACGGTGCTGAGCCATCGTCTATCTTAATTTTGAGTGACTGGCCGTGAGTGGGTTTTTTTTAACACAAAAAAACTGTCTTTGCATAAAGGCTCTTTTTTGCATAAAAGACTTTTAAACATCTGCAAAACACTCAAGTCAGTTAAGCTCAAGTGCTCAAAAAGGGCATAAGTAAACCAATATCCTTCAAAAAGTTCTCTTCAATATAACAGATAAATAAATTAATGTTAAGTAAAATTAAAAAGTCAAAGCCTACTTGCACTGGACACACTGGATTCGGCTGCTGCCATGTCCACAGCTTATATATGAAACACTTGCGATTCAGCAACTACTTGCTAATGCACTCGCATTAGACTTGTTGACAAGTTTGGGTCAGTAAAGTCAAAGATATAGTACCTTTAATGCCCTGTAGATGGTGATATTATTTATTTTGCAGCAGAAATAAACTGCTGCAGAAAAAGTTAGGTGCCAGGCAAAATGTACAGAGTAATTGCATTACTCATCACAAATGTACACAAATGTATGTGTAGCCAAGTAGAGAGTAAAAGTTGCTCAGTAAAACTACGAAGTAACCAAAAAGATACTTACTATAAATAGAGTAAATAATCACATTAACTGACTTAGCACCTCATATGCATCCTTTGCAAATTCTATGTTTTATTATTTCATTCTGCATCCAATCAGCCATCCAACATGTCAATTTTTCTCTGCCTCCATAGACTGTCAGAAATAGGGGTACAGTAGGAGTCCATTTCTGTCCCCCAAGGTACAATCTACACTAACGTACCCCATAGGGATTATTATTGGACCTCAAGGTACATATATATATGTACCTTTCTGAGGGTCAAAAAGCATTAAAAGATACATATGTGGTTTATTTTAAAGGTTAAGGTACAATATTGTACCCTTGAGGGTACAGCCCCAGTGACAAGCCATTGTACCCCTAAAGGTAATTATGTACTTTATTTTCTGAGAGTGTATGTAAAAATAGTTACGCCACTAACACATGGTAAAACAATCTACCATGGTACTTAATAATTACCATATTCTACATGTGTCATTGTATATACATGGTCACCACAGACCTTCAAAGAAAAAAAGATTTAGGTAGCAGAAAAGAATAAATCTATAACCATGATCAAAAAACTACTTCCATGGGGTTTTGAAAGCTTGTTAGCTGAGGGCCTACTCGTGGTCCTGAGAAATGAGGGTGGTTCTGATGCTTTTGTGGGTTTTTGATGTTCTTTGAAGAACACAAGGAAAGACTTCATCTGTCAAGTGAACGGATTCTTTTTGCAATCTCCACAACATCAATTCCTCGCTAACGAGTCTGCTAATGTCAATTAGAGCTGCTGATTTCTACTTAAGATATAAGGACTAGTTCATACTGTGGCTTATCAGTTATACACATCGCTGATCACTGCGCTCAGTTTGATAATAAATGTGGAGCATTTACCCTTCAGAGAACATTCATTCATTTGATCACATTCACTTGCAGCTGAATCATGCTCTTACTGTGTAGAACAATACAATAGACTTATAATTTCACAATGTCCACCCAAATGATTCCTCCAGTCATTTCAGTGAGGGCCAATGAGATTGGCTTTTTCAATTGTTACAAGGTAAGGCCTTTCAAAAATCTTGAATTGATTCAATTACACAGATAATTCGGCATTGTCATGAGCTCTCTGTTTCTCAAAAAATACCGAGCAATGCACAAAAGAACAAGTTTGAGAAATCATTTATTTCACCACAATGTGAACAGTGCAATAATCCTTCGCAGCTCCCAAAATCTTTTCACGTTGATCTTTCAGCTTCATAAAGAACACAGAATGAGCAAAACTGGGTTACATCAGCGAGATGAGAATGCAGACTCAAAATGTATTCAAAAGTGCATGAGATCAGCACTCTACCGTCCATTAGGATATTAGCTTTCAGGATAATCTATGCCTCAGAGCCTGAGGTAATACACATTAGTGTGAATAAAATGACTTTGTCTTCATAAAAGCTTACAGTGATACCAGGCCATTTCTCTCAAAGACTGTTATGTCTACAACTGCTTTATTATTAAGAATTATGGTTGATGGTGTTGGACTGTGGATTATTGAATGATTTTATGCAGTTTTACTATTAACTAAAATTACTAAACTTGTTTTCAGTCATTGAAATAAAATATAACTATTAGATGAAACACTTAAGCTTAAAAACTGAAAATAAAGTAGTACAATTACTAAAACTTAAACTAAAGTAAATTATATAGAAAGCATATTTTTTAGACCTTAGAGCAAAAACAAACTTTGTTGCATTATTATCCTGTCATCACTGTGAAGCTGCTTTTGAAACACTATTTAATTTATACTACACACATTCATACTATACTTTTTTTAACAGTCGCAAACTAAGTTTCAAACTAAATGTAGTACCGACTACAGTTTGCGATTTCAGATGCAGAAACTGTCTTTATGAACAATTCACTGAATCATTCATTCAGCCGATTCATTCAACCAATTTGTAAATGTGAATTATTCAGGAATTAAATAAATAGTTTTTTTGACTGACTTCATGAGTGACTCATTGAATTATTCATTCTAACATCAAACACAATGCAAAGCATAAGCACTTATCCTTGCTATAGACAATATGTACAGTATTGGGCTAAATGCTACTATCAGAAATAACTATACAATTATTACAATAGACAAAATGCATCTATTGGACAAGTGCATCAAACTATCCAATTTCACCTTGTGACAATGTACATACAGTACAATGCCAATGTAAATTAGGCTCCAAAAGCAGTGACCCTTGACTATTTGTTTGAGTTTTATCTGTGTGCATGGTTTAAGAGAATCACAATTCAAACCGTTTGCTACAATCATCCATTCAATGCAATCTGCTTCATTTACTCTGCAGTGTCCCACTGAATCACATGACCCAATGAATCACATTCTTCCTGCAAAGAATTCAAATGTGTCTGACAAAATGTAACTATTCATACCAATTGTTCTTGGCCATGCATTCATTTTGGAAAGGAAACTTGTGACGAAGCTCACATTTTTACGGCATGAAAAATTCATGTGAATGAATTCGTGTGTTACAATTTATCGCAAAGGCGAAGATCAAATGAGAAATAGACAATGTGAACACTGGCATGCAGACCGAAGAGGCATTCAAAATAGATTCACGCTTTGTAGAAACAGCCAACATCAGGCAAAACTGTCTCTTGGAAGCTTATATGCCTGTATTTATATATTTATTTAATTTATGCTTTTATCACAAAGCACCTTTGATGTGTTTTTCAATATATCAGAAGACCCACATCTACACACACACACACACACACACACACACACAAACACACAATGCACAATCCAGAAAGGCTCCAGGATAACTCGGTGCTCGGCACTGACAGTATGGTCCTGCCTCTGCCCAAGAGAATGTGGGGCAGCCTCAGGCATCCCAAGACCCTCATATCCACAGTTGGTGATCTAGTTTTACAAGCATGGACATATGGGATCTGTTCATAATTTATGTAAAATGTTGGAATGGTCTCCACTGACTGCTTTGGTTCTAGCATCCTCATTGGTACACTCTGTATTTTTAGAAACGTCCAGCATATAATATTGTCTTTTGAATATAATAATTACAAATTACCAATATTATCTGTTTTATAGGCATGTTGGACAAGTACAGATGCCATATAATGGGTAGCATGAACCAGAGTGGGTTAATATGGTTTTAATGGCTGAATTATACACTATACTATATACTACTATACACTTCAACAGATGTGTCGATAGTGCAAATATTTACAATCTAAACCAATGGTTTTCAACTGAAGGGTCACCACCTGTTGCAGGTCTGTTTTAAAAGGGTTTGGAGATGGCAGAAAGCAACATTGGTAAGCATAAGCATAAGAAACATTACTGATTTTATGTATGCTAAACAAACCTGTTTTTGTGTTCATCACTTGAGACCCTAGGTAAATGTTCTGCCCCGAAGCAAAAACCATCAGTTCTTAATCACAACTGTGCTTGTCATCTAAAAATCACTCTCATACTTTACATGCTAAAGTGGCATGTAAATAACATGTACTGGTGGTTAGTGGGAATACATTTGAATATTTTTTTAACAACCGCAGTCTGCGTCATGCACTTACACAGTATGCTTTTATGTTCAAGCAAGAAAGACCACTCGCACATGTGCCCATATCCATATATAATCTCGAGAATACAATCGAGTTAGGGAGGAACATTGTGTTCATTGCGTCAGAAAGATGATAAGACTAGAGCAAAAAAGGGACGAGAGATCAATGGATGATAAAAACAAGCTAGAGAACAAGATATCTTAAGATACATTCACTTCAGTTCACCAACCCCTACTAGAACATTTTGCTCAAGCCAAAGGTAAATGTATGCAGTGCACTTCAGCGCATTAAAGCCCTGCTGAGAGAGAAAGAAATAGGAGGGAGGGAGGGAAAAGCACAGTACACGCAATCCAGCCTGATGTTTAATTCACTCCATAGGTCCATGTCTCCATAACTAGAATGTGCAGTGAGAGGTAAAATGTTCATGCAGCAATTTTAAATATTTAAAGACCTTCAGGCTCACACTTGCACTTTTTTACGGTGGAGTGGGAGAGGTGAATTTTAGGGGGTATTTTTCTGAGATCAGATTATAATAAAGCAATTAGCCATGAAAGACCATACATTATAGGGATTTTACTATGGTTAAAGGGGTTTCCTATGTTGTGAAGCATAATCCCTAAAGAAGGCTTAACTAAACCATAGCAATATCACTCAAATATACAACCTTGAATAGCTTATTGCTTTATTAAAATGGCACACAAAAAGGCAAAATACATGCTCAATAATAATAATAATAATAATAATAACAATAATAAATATTATAATAAATTCTTACACCAAATAATATAGTTTAAGAGGTTAACTGTGAGATAAAAGACTACTTTTATCCAGTGAGGATTAAAGTGCCCCTATTATGCTTTTTCAAATATACCTTTCATGCAGTGTGTAATATAGCAGTTTGTGAATGTAAAATGTCTGCAAAGTTTTAAAGATCAAAGTGCATGACAGATAAAGTTATTGTCTCCTGAAAGAAAGAATCGATACTGAACTGCTTAAAGGAACACTTCGACTTTTTGGGACTTTAGCTTATTCACCGTATCCCCCAGAGTTAGATGAGTCCATACATACCTTTTTCAACTCTGTGCGTGCTGTAAGTCTGTTTGACGCACCTACCGCTAGCACAAAGACTGGATGTAAATGGCTACAGCTAGCATACTAATCCCAATAAGTGACAAAATAACGCCAACATTTTCCTATTTACATGTTGTGATTTGTATAGTCACAGTGTGTACAAATAACAAGGTCATATGAGACACAGACATTTTTTAAACGTTTAAATACTGGGAACTATTTTCTCAGAAGGCGAAGCACTGCTACTTGGGCGGAGTGATTAGCACAGCACCCGAGAAGCGCCGTGGTGAGGAGCAGAGAGTTCGCTCAGAGTTGGAGTAATAGAGTCAGCAATTACTAGATAGTAAATGCAAAGTTTACAATCATGGGTGTTCGCTGTATTGTAAAGAGCTGCGACAATTAACAAGGGAGACCAGGTAATACCATAATACCATGCGGCTGCGGCACGGAGATGAAAAAGGTATGTATGGACTTATCTAACTCTGGGGGATACGGTGAATAAGCTAAAGTCCCAAAAAGTCGAAGTGTTCCTTTAAAGGAGTCGCAAGTAATTCCAGTCCCACTTCCATATTACATTCCTAGGTAACAATGTAACACATTTGCATAATTCCAGCCTATGGTCTTCATTGGCTGTCCGCAAATGACGTCTAGTTAGACCCGCCCTCAAACACTGTAGTTGCCGCTGAGGCCTGAAAGAGTTTGGTTTGCTGACAGGTCAAGAAGACACTGTTTTCAAAGGTGCAAATCCACTTTGCACGCACTTCAAAAAGCTAAGGACTCGGGCTCGAATTTGGTAAAACCGATGCCATTGTTCTATCGCTGTGTATCAAGAGCTGAAATTCATATATGGCAATAGGTTTCCTTTTGTTTCCGACACGTGCTGTAAGCGGTTGACAATCACAACAGACTGGCTGTCTTGACCAATCATAAAAATATTTCTATTTCAAATAAATGCTATTCTTTTGATCTTTCTATTCATCAAAGAATTCTGAAAAACATGTTTTCACAGGAATATTATACACCACAACTGTTTTCAACATTAATAATAAAAATAAAGGCTTCTTGAGCATCAAATCAGCATATTATAATGATTTCTGAAAGATCATGTGACACTGAAAACTGGAGTAATGATGCTGAAAATTCAGCTTTGCCATCACAGGAATAAACAACATTTTAAAATACATTAAAAGAGAGAACAGCTATTTTTAGTTCTAATAATATATCAGAAAAAAATATGTTTTTACTGTGATTTTGATCAATAAATGCAGCCTTAGTGAGCACAAGAGACTTCTTCCCAAACATAAACACCAAGTTTATACAAGAATCCAGTTGATCTCACGTGTGTATATATCGACTAATCAAACAGAGTATGAATTTTCCATTTTATGAACACATTTCAAAAGTAATCCATTAAAAGCTGTACATGTCTTCTGCTGGCCCCAGGTATAAAACATAAATAAATCTATGAATTTCCACAAGCAAAGATTCTCTGATTGGTGAACTCACTCTTGCAGCACAGTCCTGCCTGAGGTCTGTGTGGATTTGGCTTCAATAATATCTGTCTACTGGGCTTTAATTAGGTCAGAGGAATATATATTTTTTTTTATATAAAAGGGGACATAATAGGTTAATTTAGAAATACCTACAGTGTTATTATTTTTACACATGCAGTATTAGCATCTCTAGAGCCCCAAACAGTCAGGAAATCAATTTCACCAGAACAACAGCGTTACCTGTATTTCTCAATAGTCTGTGTGTATCATCGCTGAATCCATTTCTCTTAATCACTTTACACAGTATGTAATCTCACATGAGAATCACTCCACAGTAACACGAGAGCCCATTTGCAGGCTATAAACTCTGCTGCACTGTGCTCCTGAATCTCATTTCCACACCACACGATCTATGCTTCATGGCAGCATCATTCCAACATTCAAATAACTCGGAATCAGTATCACACACAGCAGCCGGGATATGAATACACACATAACTGACTCATACGGCCTATTCACACCAAGGATGATAATATTATTTAACGATAATTATAGCTATTACTAAATTATAATGATTGTTCTAATTCTATGATAATATGGAAGTCCACACCACAACTATAAGGATAACAACACAGAGGAACTATAACACTGGAATATCTTTCACAATGATTTTCCCCCCAGCTGATGAATCACAAAAGCATCAGACACCATAACTGCAGCAAGTTTATAATAAACAGAATGTTGTCATCTGTTGGTGTGGACGCTAATATACTAGCTATCGTTATAGCCATTTTACTTACCATTATTATAGTTATCGTTTATCATTAGTTATCGTTCTTGGTGTGAACGAATAAAAAATTTCAGTTCTTACAATTTGCTGGATTACCTCTTGATATAATCTTTTGAAATACAATTAATATTAATCTTGAATAAAAAATAATAATAAAAAAAAGTAAAATAAAAGATTAAATAGGAATTCAAATACTTAGTGGAACACTAAACAACAGTTTTTAGCTACTTTACACACACACACACACACACACACACACACACACACACACACACACACACACACACACACACACACACACACACACACACACACACACACACACACACACACACGCACACGCACACGCACACATGCACACGCACGCAAACAATATGAATCTGTAAAATGTAAAAATTAAAATAAAACAAATCTGTAAAAAATATTTTGTCAGGTAACAAAAGGCTAAATGTTATTAATTTGCTTATAAATGAATGTGCTTAATGTGGTAAATTAAACTAACTGTTAAGTCAAAGATGTATATGTATCACTGAATCAAACTGATTATTTAAAAGGTCTAATCAGGATATTTTGAAGTGTATTTTCGGTTTCCATTGTTCCCTTTGTTCACTTCACGTGGTTTGTTCCTATTTGCCTTTCACATGTTTCCATGACAACTCATTTTCCACACCTGTTCCTTGTTAGCCTCTTGATATCCAGTGTATATATACCCCTGTGTTTCAGTAGTCTTTTGTCGGTCGTACATGTATATTTGTAAAAAAATATATAAAAAAAATAATAATAATTTGTGTGTGGAGGATAAACTATTGCTGTGAATAGATCCTCACCTCTCCTCTTCCCTTCAATTACTGTGACAGCAGTTGTTACTACTTCTAATGGCATATAAGAAAAACAAAAGTTGAATAAATGTAGTGGGAAATTATTTACAGGACCTGAGATATGCACTTTCTTAAAAAAAAAAAAAAAAAACTTCCACAGACATGATATGAGTCAGCTACCTGAAATGATTGACATTGTGTGTATCTCATGAAAATACCAAAGGAACCATTAACTGAATATTTTCAATTTTTAAACTTTTTCTACAAGACTCCATTTATAAGTCCTGTATATTTAATCTTTCTGAGTGAAACAGGAAATGAGTGGTGTATCAAGGGTTCTCTTGGACCTAAAAGAGGATGTCAGCTCCGGATTATCCTTACATGCTTTTATTCATGTATCTTCAAACTAATTATTGTCATTTGCCTTTTATATGGAGGGTTAATAAGGAGAGCACTCCTTTGAGCTGTCAGGAAATGAGGCTGTGAAGAGGGAGAGGACGTGGAGGTTAGCTTGAATGGAGGTGCCTCTCCAAATACACTTTTCTTGCACTTTTCATGTCTTATTCAGTAAATCCAAGTCTTCAATATTTGACCTATAGATGCCCCAAATGTGCCTGAGCTCAGTGAGTGTCTCTATGTGTGCATGCGGATGTTCTCCTAAGGGAAAAGTGAGTCGAGTTGAAAGGCTTATTTGACATTGGGAATTGTTTGCTTTGTTTTATCATATCATACTGATATAATGCATGAATAAAACATATGTTATGCTTCAAGAACACACTAGTCCTTTCGTCTTGTTTACTCCAGGTTTGGACAGAAACCGTCATGGAAATATACAATATAAGAAACTATCCTAAAAACACTAATGTATAAGTACTACACAACGTGGATCATTTATATATTTAGTGCTGTTAATCAATTAAAATGACATAATGTGCAGATTAATCAAATTAATCATAAATTAATCACACATGAATTTTGTCTTAAAAATGACCCCCTCAAAAGATAATTTAAAGTAATTTGTGTGTTAGATGAGAAAAGCATTAATAGTAGCTTTATAAATAAATATTTAGACTTTTAAGGCTGAAATGTGGCCATAACATATTTCTTAGTAGCTCTGAAGTGGAATTTAGGTATATTTACACAGACTGTTGAAGCTTAGAGGTGGCATGAATATGAATGAAAAATGAAAAGACACTCTATATATAAAACTAAAACCATGAAAACTCACTAAAACTCAGACAAAGTCACTGTCTGAGCCATTCATTCAATCGATTTATTCCAATGGATGATTCATTCAGGAAAGAAGCAAGTCACCTCACAATGGCTCACCCGATTTATAAAAGTGGATTCATTCAGTAATAAAACACCAGTGTGTGTTGATCAGAGACATACAACAGTTGTGCTGTGGCTTTGTTTGGAACTATTTTCATTGGTAAAATTGATCAAGAACAGACAGTATTGACCATATTGTTTCTAAAATGTAACACAATCTTAACATTTGCAATCATGCAGAGATTCAGGAAAAAGACAGCACCCTTGCTCATGTGAAATTGCTAAACTCTATCATATGATATACTGTATGATATACAAAAACCCAATACAAGGGGATTTTTATTTTATTTATTGTTTTGCCCTCGTATATTGAATTTTAGTGCTCATTTCATTCTTCTCTATGGTACTTTGCCATCTTAGCACATATATGCTTAATCCTGTATAAGCATGTATAAGCAACATGCTGTTTAAAATCATTAATACAAGTTAATGTACTACCTATTTACACTTTAAAAAAACCATAATGGCTAATGTGTACTTATTGTAATGCAGACCGCAACCAAGAGGGGGCCATAAAAATATGAATACAATTACAGTAAGAAAGTCCTTCAAGGTTGCAATTCCTCTGGCACTAGTGTGTGTGTGTGTGTGTGTGTGTGTGTGTGTGTGTGTGTGTGTGTGTGTGTGTGTGTGTGTGTGTGTGTGTGTGTACACCTTTTTCTTTCCCGGTGGGACTTCAACCTGAATGCACACAGACTCATGGGGGCTCGTGTCACTGTGGGGACCTAAATTGAGGTATAAATCATACATAATGATTTTTTTTTTTTGGAAAAATGTTCTGTGTGATGAGTAGGTTTATGAGTAGGGTTAGTGAAAGGGGAGAGAATATACAGTTTGTACAGTATAAAAATCATTACGTCTATGGAGAGTCCCCACAAAGATAGTGAACCAGACGTGTGTGTGTGGGCTTGTGTGTGTGTGTGTGTGCAGCAGAGAGTAGGCAGAGACAGAGAGAGGTGTCATACATAATTCACGCCATTCTCTGAGTATTTTCGGATCAGTGTGACAGGGACATGACAGAGTCCCTCAGAGACCTGGGTAACACACAGTTATTCACTTACACACTCTACATCAACACACTCTTCTCTGATGGCAGCGAGGAAACAGTTGGAGTCCTCCCACGTGACACATAACACACTTCTCTAGTATGACACATTACGCACAACATCTCAATGCTGCGTCAAAGTGCTGCTCACTGCACACTACGCACAGAAACACTCATTCCCACCTTATCATTGACTTCTAGGGTTTATATGAGTAATACAGAGAGTAATATGGAATGTGTGTGACTTTGGAACAATGAACGGGTTCGTACTCATAACTGGGTCCATTCTAAAAAAAAAACATTAAAAAAAAACATTAAAAAAAATACTAAAATGTTTATGAATCTTTTAGTCTAAAAACACACATCTGTTTTCAACACAACACCAACAACAACTTTACAGCTTGACCAGTGCAATCATGAATGAATAATTCTTATGAACTATTCTTTTAAATAAATTAGTTTGAATCAGACTCACTGACTGACTGAAACTAGCAGTTCTTGATTAATTTACTGAACAGTAAATAGTTGAAATGTTAAAATGACCTGAGAACAGTGACGGTTTTGTACTTGTTAATCTTAAAATTCAACAAATCTTCAATAAATGAATGAATAAATGTTATTCTAATATATGTAAGCATTTTGCAAGTTGAGAAAATATGCCAAATTAAGTTCAATGAACATTCATTTTAGTACAGGTAACTTGAAAATATAAGTTATTGAATTTCAACTAAAGTCCAGGTTACTTGAAATAAGTAGTATTTTAACTATGTCAACTAAACTTTTTAAGTTGAAAATACTTAGTAGATTAAAGGTGGGGAATGTGATTTGCAAAACGGCCGGCAGATTTTGAAAATACACAACTCAAATGGTCCTACCTTCTTTCCTTTGACTCCACCCATTCAAAGAACATGGACATGGATGGGGGGAGGGGGGGGATGGTACGACCGTTTGATTGACGCACTTACTGTCCAATGATTCTAGGTGGTCTTGGAAATGATTGGCTGGAGTTTTTCGAGTCCTGCCCGTTCCACAGATGATTCAATTGCTTAATTTTTATTTCAGTGCTTCTAACTCAGCGGCTGTAAGTGGGTTAGGAATAGGATTTCAAGTGATTTTGAAAAAATGGCCAAAAAAGAGGATTACATACCCCACCTTTAAGTAAATAAAACGTATCTGAGTCAAAGCAAAAAGATAACCAAAAAATCTAAGTTTAGTGAACAATATTTTTACAGAGTAGAGATTGAACAAATTATAAATAGTACTAAAATAATTGTTAGTGGAATTGTTAGTAAAAAATGTAAATAAAATTGTGTTAATGTATGGGGGAGTGCGTCATCCTGCGATTATGTGCATGCTGCATGTATAGGATCAGCTGGCAATGCGACCAACGTTCACTGCGGGAGAACGTACACAGACAAAAATCTGCCAGCACCCTTAGGACTCAAAGCAACTCAAGTGCAAACACAAACACATACACATAGGCAGACAACAACACAACACACACTCATTGCAAAGTCATTCATGTGCAAATAGTGCAAATTGAATGCCAAACCAACTGTCTAAATAAGGTACAACTGATTTCATAAGCTGATTGGCAACAGACTCCATTATGGCTACCTGGCTGAGAACGGAAATAATTAGTCTTTGACTCATTCTTCTTAAGCACAAAGCTCTAAAACATTCCACATCATTACATTTTACTGGGATGCTATTTGGTGTCTGTTGTGTTTGTGACATTTTTGGCAGGGTGATTCATTAATTGTTGTCTAGTGCGGTGGGTTTGGGATTGTGCCATAATGGCTGAATAACTCTTGCTGAATGAGCTCCTCTGTGCTACCGCTGATTAACTGAACAACAGGCACGTGGAGAAACGAGGAGATGGAGCTGAGACCTTGCTGCAATTAGGAAATGCTTTTCTTTAAGCTTCTTTTCCCTTTCGATTCGATAGGGACATCCAGAGCAGGACTTATTAACAGATCAGACAGATCCACAATAGACATAATTATCATCCGGAGTCAATTTTTGTAATTTATCCCAAGACTGTCACAAGGTTTGACTCTTAAGATATCGTGATCCAAGATTATTGAACTGCTTCTGGACGGTCCCACCTGTAATTCGTCACTGCAGTGTATAATTATGTCACTCACATGGGATAATGGGCATCTCCAGCTCTATCAGTGGAGGTTTAGGGTGCAATTAGTAAGCAATTGACTGTGTTTGTCGCAATATTCTGATAACTATATTCTGTGGTAATCAGCTTCGCTCTCCTGTGTACTTTAGCCATTTCATTGGTCAGCAAAGGTACTAGGGAAATATGGAGGAAATATTAGCACAGCACAAATGTGGTAGGTTGTGGGAAGTGTTGGGCTGTGACGCTGGAGGGATTTCTGGACCGCAAATCTCTGACAAAGGGCTTGCTAGAAGGGATAATCCAGTTGTTGTTTTTTTTACTGTGTTCCTAATCTAAAGCAACACCAACATTATTTATCTCATGAGGAACCTATAGATGCATGCAACACTTTCATATGCAGCAAGTCAATACTTCTGATAAAGCTAAAATTAATTTATAATCAAATGTCTCACAAAATTGCATTTATCTTAGAGCACTGATCTGTCCTCACAGTGATTATTTCTTAAATTCATGAATACATATGATAAGCTAAAGCAACACTATGGAACGTTTCCTCTGCGGTCCCCCTACAGGTTGGAAGCGGAATTGTCCATTACCGCTGTCGTAAATCATTTAGCCTACCGCAGCCTACCGTCGCACGCACGCTCGCTGTTTATCCAGCACCGGCTTTGGAATGAACGATGTCCAAAGACAAGGTAAAGTATGATGCATGATTTTATGAAAGTATGATGTATTGCGACATCAGAAACGAAGAAAAACAAAATAATGACTATTGTAAAACGCTTGCCGTAAAGCAAGTCAAATTTGTAGTTTTCTTATGTCTCATTAGAACTACAGAAACGCGACCCGATCTGGCAATCTTACATAGTGTGGTTATAGCAGATAAAGGACCGCAAAGAGGAGGCATAAGTGCCTTTCACCCTGTTACTTGATGAACCACTGAAACGATTTTGGAAACATTATTTTAAGGTAAAAAATGTTACATAGTGTTGCTTTAATATCACAAACTGGTCACACTTTAGTTTGGGGTACACATATTTATTATTAACTATGGCTTTTGCCTCAATAAACTGCTAATTTACTGCTTATTGATAGTAAGATAGTGGTTACGTTTAGGTATTGGGTAGGATTAAGGGATGTAGAATATGGTCATGAAGAATAAAGCATTAATATGCTTTATAAGTATTAATAAACAGCCAATATGATAGAAATATGCAAGCTAATAAGCAACTAGTTAATAGTGAGAATTGGCCACCAAGCTAAAGTGTTACCTAAACTTTTTCTTTGCATTTATGTTGGATCTATTGTTAGCACTGGTATCACAGTTCACATGGGTAACTTTGTACTGTGTGTGTGGAAGGCCGTGTTTGTCCGCCAACACCGAAGACTAGGACTTTGGGACTTTTTGACCCAGGAAAAAACCCTAATCACTAATTAAAACCATCACATTTGTACAAATTTCGAGCAATTTGTCTAACCAACCATGCATTAAAATGTTATGACACCATCTAGGCACACATCTGTAAACCAGTTTTTGCTGGAATAGCAGATTCAGGCATCAAAGTTTGATATCCCGAGTGACAGAACTGTGAGCAGAAATCTCCCCCCGGACTGAAAACTGGAGAGTGCTTTTGTTCTGTTCACTTACCCCTAACATGATGGATCACTTTGATTAGAGCTCAGCAGTTCACAACATCTCACATCTGAGCGCCTCCTAACAACTTTGATTTTCACAAGTCTCATGTGCTCACATACACACACACATAGAATAATAACTACAGTTGATATGTAGGAGAAGATGGATGTTGAGGAGCAACGACTAGACAAGCCCACACATCGGTATCAAGAGATATATAAATCATTTGAGAAACAAAGAGAGTGATAAAGAAAGTACAAGCATCGGTCAGGGAATTAAACGCCTATGAATTCTAAATAAGAGTTGTGTTGTGAGTTGTGAGTTTTTAGTTTTTAATTGCTAGACCAGAAAATGCTGGTATTTTCGACAAGGAAATCCTGCAAAATCATCAATGCTTATCTTAGGGTTAGAGGATATTAGAATGAAATTTATTCTCCTTGGAAAATCAATGAAAGTTAGAAAAAAAGGAGAAAATATGTGCAAGGCTAATTTCTATGCTTCTCTTTTGCTTGTCACAGATAAGCCGAGCTGAAGGGATGATAGGAAATAAAATCAATACTCCTGTATCACCTCATCCCAACTCACCCTGAATAAAGCCATCTTCATTGAAGACATCCTTCTCCCTCTGTCTCTACTCCTCTCTCGGCATTTGTTCGCCAACGAATTATAGAAAAAAAAGGCACATAAATAGACTTTTCACACCTCACCTAATTAACCTTGTGTCATTCTAAACCAGTGGCTTGCAACCATTTTGATTCCAACGACCTTCATTGCCCACAACACAAAGGCCCTGTGACTTTTCCTGCTGTTTGAGATTTTAGTTTCTTACAGATAAATGAATAAATAAAAGAGCTTGGCACGACTAGAAAAATGTTTGTACAATTGATTTTCATAGTGTGATTTTAGGGGAACTGTATTCAATTTGACCCAGACCATACAGGCTTTTAAATTGAACAGTGCATGAGGGTTAATGATTACAGAGGGGCATCATAATAATAATAAAAATAAAAATAAATAAATACTACTAATGATGTGCAAGGATAAATCATTAATAATAACTACTGCAATATTCCATAAACATAAGAATGGTCCATTTTGATTTCATGGCGACTTTAGTGGCCTTAAACTGGGGTTTAAAAGGATGTTAACTCAGGGTTAAGTGTAGTGTGAAAAGATTTTAGAAGTAAAAAGAAGAGGAAGAATGAGCAAGGAAGCATCAGACAGAGAGATCCCCTGTTCCCTAGACAGATTTATTTACAGTCTACCATGTATCTAAGCTTCATGCCTCCAGTCTGCTTCATAAGGTTACAAATGAGCCCGTTAAGACAGCAAACAACTATACTGTATGAAACAGATAGCTGATACCTTATCTACATCAATCACTACCCCCTACACCGAGCACAGACAAATGTGTGTGGCTAATGAGAGACGGATGTCGAGAAGAAAGATTTCTTGCTAGAATGTGCATGCACAAAAGACACACAAAAAGAAACACTTTGTCCCAAACGGCTTCATTGTACAGGCAAGTATTACTGAGTTTTACTAATGCATTCCTTTAACCGCCCATCAGTGTAAGTGTCCATTCTTCTGCCTGTGGGATGTCATGTCCCCAAAAACGCACACATTATGACACTGGTATGAGTCTGTGGTGGCTCATGCGCTCAACCTGTAACACCTCACACAGAATTTAATATGAGAAAAGCATTAGAGAAACAGAATACTCGGTTTGGAAAATGACGCAGAATGAAAGGAGTAACACAATACATTAAAAACGAGACCATCACTTTAGACCATGAGGCCTAACCAGAAGTGGTTACCTGAAACAGTACATTGTTTAAACCTGATTGTAAAATGCATCTCAAATGCAGCTTCTGTGACTACTAGTGATCAGATTTTAAAAGAAAGTTCTCCAGTTTCAACATTAGTGGGACGCATCAGGATTAAAGTTCCAGTGCTGTCACATGCGTTTTCCACAACCTCTTGAAAGCATCATGTGATCCAATCACGTTAATATTTGGACATAATTATGCCAGTATTTAGCTTTATCCACTTGTGATTTGAAGTACAAGGTGTAAATGGGTTCTTAGCATCTGACATAAAACAAATTGGTGTTACATCTGAGGATCAAACAGTTCCCATTAACGTTAGCCATTGACTTCCATAGTATAATTTTTTCCTACGATGGAAGTCAATGACTATCTTCAACTGTCTGGTTCCAAACATTCTTCAAAATATCTTTTGTGTTCAACAGAAGAAAGAAACTTATACAGTTTTGAACAACTTGAGGGTGAGTAAATGATGACAGAATAATTTTTTTTGGGTGAACTATACCTTTAAGACAATTAAAAACTTAGTGTTTAGCCATTTTGGGCTTGACCCAAATTTTATTTGTATTATTATGTCTTAAAAACAACAGATAAAAAATAAATAAAAATAATAATAATAATAATAATATATATATATATATATATATATATATATATATATACATATAGTACAGCTGAAACTGTGCCTTGCTTCTATAATCTATATCATAATTATTTAGTTTTTTGTTTTTATGTCAAAATAGTTTTTAGGTTAGGTTTTTGATACGATAATTGTCCACCCTCTCTCTGATTATTATCATTTTGACAATAACAACAACAACAATTTATTATTATTATTATTATTATATGAATTAAGAATTAATTTGGCACATGTATTACTCATGGCATGACCACAAAATAATACAAGGAATAAATCAAGAACATTATTAGCTAATTTGCTGCTTTCTCTCTCTCTTACCTGCTGACCTGTGCAGCTTGAGGTGAGCCAGTAACATTAGTTCATCATCTCTTTTTAATGCATGCAATTAATGCATAACACCTTCATTTAAATGAAAACTATTTAGATGATTAACTTCTTTAGCTAATTAACTGCTTCAGCTTCAGTCATTTATATGGCACATCTATTTGGTACGTGACTGGTGTTTGCAATGCTAACAATTTGATCTTCTGTTGTCATCGCATGATGAAGAACTTGAGGTTTATCAGTATTTGCCAAAGATTGAATGCCGAGCACTTACGTTTAGTACAGTTCCCAAAATTTTTCTGCTAAAATGAAAAACAGTGCAACTTTTATTTAATCAACAACAATAGCCAAACTTACCTCTCGCTGCCCAGTGTGTCTTGCATTAATTCTGGTTGTTTTCAGATATTATTAGACAGAAAATAGAATATTAAATGCAACCATAATACATCATATGATACATATTTAGGACATTTGTCCTCGGGCCTGAGGTCAGTTGTCTTAGGAACAATCCAGCCTTTTCTCTTTCACCTTGGTAACCAAGGTGATGTGTCACACCTCACATGACCTTTGCTTCAAGGTTATGCATTGAAGCCCAAGACAGGGGTCAGTCAGTAGACTTCTAATCACTGTCACCATAGTTACCACACACCTGCATCCCAATGAACTTTATAACTACCTTTCGTCTTTGTAAAGACTTTTGTGTTGTCAACTGCATTTCGTATATCCCCGTCCCTTCTATCCACTTGGCTCGCTCACCTGTTATGTCTATTTGCCATTTCTGGATTTTGCTCAATCTCAAGATTATCCCCACACTCTCCTTTGCCTGATCCTTTCAGGTAGGAGGAAGGAAGAGAACATGCATCCACCTTTCCCCACTTTTTAGTACACAACAAAAACACATGAAAGATTTAGCACCAGGAACTCAGTAAACCAAGATACTGAACATCTGCGGCAATCCATCATACTTCATACACCATACATCATCCTATATGCATTGCAACATTAGATATCAAAGTCTTAAGAGGAAGAGCAATTACAGAGGCAACTTATCTTATTAGCCTTATGAGTGGTTCTCCTACCCACATCATGGACTCATCAGCCTGATGTTTTCTTTGGATGACTCATCATGATTCACATGAAGATGAGGTGAGTGAAACACTGAATTATGCGTGATTGGATTCTGTTTATTGAAATAAACATTAAAAGTTCAGAGTTGTCTGAAGAGCAGAATTAACACACATGATTTATATCATCAGCTCATTAGTACAGGCTCAAACTCCTGAACTAAGGCCCTGTTTACACCTGGTGTTTTGGTTGATTGGATCACAAGTGGACGATGCTAAACAACAGGTGTAAAAAGGGGTCTAAAACATTTTGAGCTTGTCCACATTCGACCACTTCCAAAGGTAGTCGTAAAAGCATTCAACCAGATTGCTCTCGTAGTGTAAACGCTCATGTGGTCGAATGTGTTCGAACAGCCATTAAAGACCTACTGACCTAACGCGTCAACAACCAGTTTATATCGCGCAATTCTGAGAAAAAAAAAGTCAGAATTGTGAGATGTAAACTTGCTATTGCAAGAAAAAAAGTCAAGATTGTGAGATGAAAAGTTGCAATTACCTTTTTTATTTTTTTATTAAGTGGTGGAAACAAGCTTCCATAGTTTTTCACTGTACTTTTTGATCAAATGAATGCAGCCTTGGTGAGAGGCTCACCAAGTGAGCCTCTCAAAATCTTACCGACCTCAAACTTTTGAACGGTAGTGTGGTTTAAATAATTTACCAAGTTCTGTTTTTACAGGATCCTTGGAGGATTCACTGTAGTTTTTTTAGAACAATGTACACATTTCACATCTGAAGTTGCGTATCATCCAGAAGCTGTTTGAAATCAACTTGAATATCATCTTCAACTATCACCAACCAAAGTCTCCTGGACCACTACTAAACCACAATGTTTCTAAAGTTGATACTGTAGTACATCACAGCACATGCTTTTATTCATAATTTACTTGGTTGGTATAATTCTCTGAGGTGCCAGCAGTCAATAACCCTATCTCACAACCAATTCGTATGAATTCGTACGAATGACCTACCCCTGACCCCACCCCTAAACCTAACCATCACCTGGGTTTAGACAAATCGTACGAATTCGTACAAGTGAGGTCGTACGAATTCGTGCGATTTGTCTAAAGCCACGTGATGGTTAGGTTTAGGGGCGGGGTCAGGGGTAGATCATTAGTATGAATTCATGCGAATTGGGCAACTCGTAAAATATGTTAGCAAAACTCGTACTAATTCGTACGAGTGAGGTCATATCGATTCGAACAAATTAGCCACCTCGTAAAATTCGTATTGCCGTGAGATCGGGTTGAATAACCACAAACATTTTTTTTACAAATAAGACACTGCACTATGATAATTAAGGTAACAAATACCACTGTACAGCCATAACAATTGGAGTTAACTTCTGAGTGCGCACACACACATTCAATGCTGTATTACAGTGTAGCATACAAAGGAATTCATACCTGCAGTGCAGCAAAGTGTAACGTTTCTGAAAAGGTTTAATTACACATAATTTATGGAATTTATCTAACTATACTGGCTTTCTTTCATAAACACAATGGCACCATGATTGTATGAGCTGAGAAAATGGGCAGAAAAATTTAATTCACAGACCATGTTTGACAAGTTTAATACTTCTTGCCCAAACTCTTTCATGAATTAACAGCTTTATTTTTTTCAGCATGCACTACCGAAATTGCAAAACTAACACAATTCAACCTACAAAAAGTGTTTACATAAGTATGTGTAAGCGGGTTCATATAATTGCAGTCTGGCTGATAATGTCTTAATAATTTGTGCAGTTGATCTTACGCTGACTTAGATGTTTGAAACTTTAGCAAGGACTTAAAGGAACACTCCACCGTTTTTTGAAATAGGGCTTATTCACCTTCTTTCCCACATTTAGATAGGTGGGCAAATGCATTTTTGTCTCAGTGCATGCATTGTTTTAGTTTGACAGGGTCGGCGTGAGCTTAGCTTAGCATAATGAATGGAATCCTTTGTTGCCAGCTAGCATGTCCTGAGTAAAAGTGATATAAAAAAAAATAAAAAAAACCTACCTAATTACTTCTTGTGGCCTGTGTATTCACAACAAGCACAAATAGCGATGCAGATTAACACTAGGCGATTTCCTAGGCAGATATTGACTTATATATTAAGGACTATATTAGGGGGAAGCACAGGCGAAGCACTGCTACTTGGGCGTGATATCTCTGCGCCCAAGTAGCAGTGCTTCGCCTGTGCTTCCCCCTAATATAGTCCCAAGTCAAAATCTGCATATGAAATCGCCTAGTGTTAATCTGCATCGCTATTTGTACTTGTTGTGAATACGCAGGCCACAAGAAGTAATTAGGTGTTTTTTTTTTTTTTTATATCACTTTTACTCAGGACATGATAGCTGGCAACAAAGGATTCCATTCATTATGCTAAGCTAAGCTAGCGCCAACCCTGTCAAACTAAAACAATGCATACACTGAGACAAAAATGCATTTGCCCACCTATCTAAATGTAGGAAAGAAGGTGAATAAGCCCTATTTCAAAAAACGGTGGAGTATTCCTTTAAGTATGAAATGGCAAACAAGCTGGATTCAGAAGAGAAGGAGCGAGTGAGTGAGTGTGTGTGTGTGTGTGTGTGTGTGTGTGTGTGTGTGTGTGTGTGAGAGAGAGAGAGAGGAGGGGGAGGAGGGGGGAGGAGGGGGGAGGGGGGGGGGGGGAGGGGGGAGGAGGGGGAGGAGGGGGAGGAGGGGGAGGAGTATCTTGCCTCACATGGACAGCATACAGTGATGGATCAGCAATTTTCCAAGTTGTTCCTCATATATTAGGAGACTCGTAGGCTTATTGCTCTTGGTTTAAACATGTCAACATCAAACAGCTACACAGTGTAATGCTTTGAATTTATAACAACATTTCAAAGTAACAGCTACTCACTTTCAGATTACAACCTGAGGTGGCCTGGTTGCTGGATTATTTTCCTTTTTGTACCATACTAAGAGACATTTACAAATCAGACCACTACAGCAATAAGTGTATAATTGAGTGATAAATGAGTGTATAATTATTTTTTATTATCCTAATATTAGAATAGCCAATGTCTAAAAACAAAATGGCCTTAATTGCTTACTAATTTGAACAGTTAACATGGTGCCAGTTTGTTTGTATTTGGAGGTAAACGTTGAAAAAAAAAATATATATATTGAAACCTGATATTCTTAAAGAAGCATAATGAAGTGCAGCCTGACCTCCATAGATGAATCTCTTTCGAAAAGCCAGCAGCAAAGTGTTTCAATTGATTTTCATGAGCTCATGAGAAGGAGAAAAAACAACAACAACACTTTGTGATTAAGGAACTGGAGAGGCAACACAAAGGTAGCTGGTTCAGATCAAGACCAGCACCTATTCAACATAAACCAGCCTCAGATAGTATAGAAACTCATTCTGGTATAAGCTGGTTCTTCAACAGAGTGGGCCAGACTTTAATATACAAGACAAAAGTCTAGCTAGGTGAGGCTCAGAAATGTGTAACAACAAATTGTGAATGCCGTTCTCTACTCTGGGTGAAAGATCTATCTGCATCCCTCGGGACTGGTCTCCAAGACATGCAGTTCAATGGAGATGACAGCAGAGGTGAGACAGAGTGTGCTTTCAATAATGAACCCATAGCGTCACCTAATGAGAATCATTTACTCATTGCAGGTCAAGCAGAGGTCAGTTTCTATCCTCTACCAAAGGCAAATAATAGCTCATTACAAAAAGCAACAGAGGACAGGAAATATACATGGACACACGAAAGGATGGCATAAACTGTAGTTGCCACTTTCATAGTTGTGAAAGAGAGAGTAATGACAGCAAAAACTTCACTCAAACCTGATTAATCGACCTGTTTGTCATCTGATTGACCCAAAGGACAGCGAAAAGAACACAGTCTCTCATCTATGAGACGCCTTTCCACTGAGACACAACATATTAACTGCGCTGAAACTGATGAAGAGCTCTTACGGAGAAAGACTTGATTGTAGAAAAACTGGAGAGAGTGTGTGCGAGCAGGTGAGCTATTCTTGTAGAGGAAAATATCTGAAACAAAGAGAGCACTTGACAAACTTCCTGCCACGGGAAACAGCTTCATAGCCGGATCAAATGTTGTCGTCAGCCCAGGCTCATTGGAAAAACGTGCCTGTATAGTGACATTTACGCGAAATGAAATTACGTTGATTCTTGCACATTTTGCGACCCATTCAAAGTGAAATGTCCAGTGAGTGGAGCTAAAACGCGTTAAATTTTTTAGTGTAGTAATGTTTTTTTTATATATATATATTGGTTGTTGTCTGTATCGTGACAGCTCGGAAATGAATTGTCCAGTGAGTGGCGCTAAAGGTCATAGCACTATTGAGTGTAAAAAAACATACCACCTTCACTAAACCATACTCTAAACCTAACCAATAGTGTTAAAGTACACATGAGATAAACTACATTTGCTGAAGCAACCGTGCCATTTTAGCTTGCTTAGATCGTGACTCGTGTTTCATGGGCCTCATATCAGAGTGCTTACCAAGGACCAAGTGAATTAACATGGAAGCTTATGGGTAGCAAAATTCAATTTGAAATGTAATATGCAAAATGACAATGCAATATGTAAAATGGCAATGCATTTCTGTATTTAAATTTAAATTTTCCCATACATTTGTGCAACGTTTGGTGCAAAATGAAAATGAAAATTCAATTATATAATTTACATTTGCCATTTAATTCCCTAGTTTTAATATGTAAATCAAATACATATTTTAACGCTTTATAAGTTGCAAAATTAAAATTAAAATGTATTACAGAAAATATTAGATATGTTTAACATGTTCAAGCAAAAACTGTAGCAAAATTGTCATTTAAATGTTATGTTTTCTTAATTGCATTTACACTCAGAGTTAAACGTATAACAATGTGTAATTTTTTCGCCGCTAGGGGTCGCTAACCTCAAATTACAATAACAAAGGCGTAGTTTGATGACGCAACATTTGCTAAGAATTATGGATCTTGTCGTCAACGTCAAGCCGACCGATCTAATAATGTTTATGGATGAGTAAATACATTGATGTTTTTATCATGACTGTGATATGAAGCAGGTCGGGATTGCTAAAAGACAGCTATCAGCTCCACACGCGACGCGAGTTCCGCGGATATAAAAGGAATATAGACATTTCATTCTACCGAACTACACGCAAGTGCAGAATTACTACTCACAGGTCAGTTTATTAGACAAATGAAACTTGTGAGGTAACGCAGCGCTGTTTCACTTGGTCTAACATTACACTATCATACTAAACTGCATTTGAATGTGTTGAAATTTATGTTATTCTATGTGTTAGTTTGTCTGTATGAGACTAGCAGTAAGCTAGATCAACATTAGAATAACATACAGATCATATTCTAACATTTTATCATTGTTGAACTATATAACATTGATTAGTTTTATGTAAATGTGCTCACCTGTTTAATAAAGTACATGTAGGAGCGGTCGAAGTCTCGGTCGTGGAGCTCTCGGCATCTCGAAAACACCGCGCTGATATTGATTCTCGTTTTAGTTCTCCTTTTTTATCCAAAGTCTGCTTGCCATGGTCCATAATGTTTGAGCGAAACAACAACAGCGTGCAGATAGACATTACGAACTACACAGTGGTCCACGTCTGTCGCCTTAGTAACCAGAGCCCTCTGATAGTAACCATGGCAGTACGAGCGGAAACCAGGGAGAACACGGATATGACCCCATTGACGGCGACAAAACAGAAATAAAGAAACGGTCCGTGTCCTCAAATTAAATTACAAATTTCTCCTGGTTTGAAAGTTGTTGGAAACAGTCGGGATAATGTAAGTACACAACTAAAAAAAATATATATAACATAGATATAGTGATTTTTGCTATTTTTAAAGCAAAAAAAAACTACATATTGTACCTTTAAGACACTTGCGATTGCATTTCCATTAAGTGTCCCACAATGAATGTAGCAAAATTCAATGTGCAATTTGAAAATGCATTCTGAGCCCATCACGTGCCCGCCCCGCCCTGTCAATCACTGCGCGAAGGCGGGGCTCGGCAACAGGTAAACATACGCTATGGTGCGTATTTTAAAGTGTTGGAAGGAAACACGGCAGCGGCAGAGCTGATACGAGCGTTGCATTCACTAGCAGATGAAGTGGAGCGTGGACAGAGAAATGGTAGTGTTTCCGAAGATTATTACGCGTCTGCAGGTGATAGAACCAGTACGATGTTGGACCGTCTGTTTCTGAGAGAATGTTCTGCCTTATCAGGCGTCAACATTATGCTGAGCTGCTGTTGTCTGATGCTGGAGGACTGTGTTGATGGTTTCGTTTTGTATAAAATATTCTCATTGTCTGATACATGCTTATCTTTATTCTTATTACTATTAACTTTAATACCCAATAATGTTGGAGATGAGGCCATGGAGAAGGACTATCGGCTGGCCTCGAAGAGATTCTGGCAAACCGTCCGGCGCCTCAGGAGGGGGAAGCAGTGCCCTACCAATGCTGTCTACAGTAGAGGTGGGGAGCTGTTGACCTCAACTGGGGATGTCGTTGGACGGTGGAAGGAATACTTTCGAGGATCTCCTCAATCCCGCCATCACGTCTTCCATTGAGGAAGCAGAGGCTGAGAGCTCAGAGGTGGACTCGTCCATCACCCAAGCTGAAGTCACTGAGGTAGTCAAGAAACTCCTCGGTGGCAAGGCACCGGGGGTGGATGAGATCCGCCCTGAGTACCTCAAGTCTCTGGATGCTGTGGGGCTGTCTTGGCTGACACGCCTCTGCAGCATCGCGTGGCGGTCGGGGACAGTGCCTCTGGGATGGCAGACCGGGCTGGTGGTCCCTCTTTTTAAGAAGGGGGACAGGAGGGTGTGTTCCAACTACAGGGGGATCACACTTCTCAGCCTCCCTGGGAAAGTCTATGCCAGGGTACTGGAGAGGAGAATACGGCCGATAGTAGAACCTCGGATTCAGGAGGAACAGTGTGGTTTTCGTCCAGGCCGTGGAACACTGGACCAGCTCTATACCCTCTACAGGGTGCTGGAGGGTTCATGGGAGTTTGCCCAACCAATCCACATTTGCTTTGTGGATTTGGAGAAGGCATTCGACTGTGTCCCTCGCGGCGGCCTGTGGAGGGTGCTCCGGGAGTATGGGGTCCGGGGTCCTTTGCTAAGGGCTGTCCGGTCCCTGTACGACCGAAGCAGGAGCTTGGTTCCAAGGTATTAAGGTATTAATACACAGGGTCATGGAATCTGACGGGTCAAATTCATCGACCTAGCCTTTTTTGGGTGAATGTGGAGCAGGTCGAGGGCTGCTCCACGTCATCCACGTCACCCGTCATCCACGGGTGACGTCATCGTCTATAATCCAGTGTCTTAATATTTTAAACAACGAAGCAGCACACGAAACTTTAACCGGCAGAAACGATCGCACAAACAAATGAGACTATTTTGGGTGAATGTGGAGCAGTAGGGGGCTGAGTGACCTCAGAATGACCAATAAATATTATTTTAATATTTAAGAAACCGAAGCAGCACAAAATAAACGTTTATCGGCGCAAATTAGCACAAACATATGAGACTATTTTGGGTGAATGTGGAGCGGGTCGGGGGGCTGGTGACGTCATCGTCTATAATTCGGTCTAATATTTCAAAAACTGAAGCAGCACAAACAAAACCGGCACAAACCGAACGAGACTATTTTATTTGGAGCATGTGGTGGCCTGGGTGACATCAGAATGACCTATACATTTTATTTTACTATCTAAAAAACAGAAGCAGCACAAACAAACAAAAATTACAGCACAAACTAAGTAAAAATGATTGAGCCTATTTTGCCGACGTTTTACATTGGGTTGGGGGCGGGGCCAACTTCACGCAGTGATTGACAGGGCGGGGCGGGCACGTAATCGGCTCAAAATGCATTTTCAAATTGCACATTGAATTTTGCTACATTCATTGCGGGACACTTAATGGAAATGCAATCGCAAGTGTCTTGACTGTGAGTGTAAATGTAATTAAGAAAAAATAACATTTAAATTACAATTTTGCTACAGTTTTTGCTTGAACATGTTGAACATGTTAAAAATTATGGTTATCATATTACATATAAAAAAAAGTTATATAAATAAAATAATCCTCTGCCAAAAAGCACATTAAAGATCTGAATAATGTAGGTTGAGTGTCTCAAACTTGTCTGTTAAATGCCTTTTAAAAAATTCAGGCTAGCACTTTTACACTGAAGCATCACTTTCAGGACCCACAGGAAAGATGAAACACAAATGAGTTTTAATATCTCAATTATTTCTCATAGTTAGAATGAGGTTATATGTCATCAAGATCATAAGGATACTTCTATGAAAATGTCGTACTTCTCAGTAATCTCACATGTATCTACTCTGGATCTCAATGATGTCTCAAACTTTGCTCTGATCTGCCATGTATCGAGTACTCAACCAAGATCAGATTACCTGAGCTATGCTCTCGAAATTATATCATGGTCAACCGGCTGATAGCAGACGATATACATATTTTGGTAACCCTTTAGAATAATGGTTCGTCATTAATAGGTAACTATGCAGGAAGTAATACAGGACAATTGAGTAGTACACATCAGCTACCATAGACTAATATGGAAACAAGATTAATTAATCAATAAGTAATAGCAAATTTAGGACTGAGATAGTCCCTAGGTAATCAATAATTACTGAATGAGACAAACTCCATTAAGAGCTACTAACGAAGACAAATTATAAATAATTAACACTTAATTACTAATCACAACATTAACATGTCTGAGAGGTGAGAAATTGTCTTTTTTATGACTTTTAGGTCATAAAATGCATCACTAATTACTCAAGTGTTGCCTAGTCACTCAGTAGGAACTACTAGTGATCTGAATCATTATTTTTAAGTGAAAAACATAATAAAGCAAAACTGCATTAGTTTGATTTATGCTTGAAACAAGTAAAAACAATTTCCATGAGGTGAATAATACACTTACACTAGATTCTAAATATCGGATGCAATTTTGCTTACATATTTTTTTCCCCTCAAAACGCAATACTGAAAAATAAAGATATTGATTAAGGAAATACTTTATGCAGTGTAATATCTCTCTTATCAGCACTGGCCATGTTCATTCTCTATCATCCTCTATTTCCCAGTTTTTAGTGCTTTTAAGCACTAAAGTATAGTCTATGAAAACTTTAGTGCGTATGCACAATCTTTTTTGATGAAATGTATGCAGTTTTGTGCATGAGGCCCTGGGTCTGAAGGCTATGAAGTCTGAAGGTTACAAACTAACTAAAACATTTCAGCTTTAAAAGCATCATTAAAATAAGCCTGTGTACAAGAGCAGATAAGCAAAATGTCAGTTTCCATTTGCTGTGTATTTGTAATTGTACGTTTCTTTGAGATGTAACGTGAAAGCAATACTGGAACATTTACACACAAAATGATCAAAATATTAATCTCCTTATATCTTTTTATAGGTTATTTGCCATCAATGAAATTGTAAATTCAGAGAAAGGAACGTGAACGGCACCCTTGTGGCTTGGCAAATTGTTTCTAACATTGGCTACTCACGTAATGCCAATTTACAAACTCACCGGAGCCAAATCCTCAGCTGTTATCCACGGTCACCTGTTAGTCACTGTCTTCACTACATGTCCCATCATCCTCTCCGCCTCACACCTGCACTCACTTCAACATTACCTGCACCTGCCAGCGATCATCATTACTCACCATGTTCAGCTGTTGTCACCTCGTCTTCCCATTTTCATCTGTGCATTTAAGTTACTCATTGTTCTCTGTTCACTGTCGGTTCTCGTCAACACTGTGTTGTAGGTTTGGTGTGTTTCTGTTTATATTAAATTCCTGTTGTCACTTCATCCTGTCTTCTGAGTCTGCTTTGACATGCCTCACGCAGCCAAACGCGTGTGACTGTGATTTTGAGCCAGGATAGTCATTTTTTAAAGAACACCTTTATCACACCTCTTCAAGCACCACAGGACTGAAATCAATCGGTATGAGCTTTAGTCGAAGACCCCTCTCAGCAACCATAACAGCGGTCTCTTGTGGCATCACGTCAGCATCATGAATAACTGATAGGTCAGGGTTGAATAATGCACATCCTTTGTCAACATCAATGTTCCCTGATGGACAACCACAAAATGACACCTCACAATGTTGTTCTAGTATCTTGCTCTATGTAGCATCCACCTACAGTATACTAACAGTGTGTATATGTATATATATGCAATAAGTAATATGCAATAAGTAATGCAATTTTATATATACTTTATATGCTTAACCTAGGTTTATTGGAAAAACATTCCTGTGGCAACATTTCTGCAAAATGATATTACATTGTTTATTGCATGTTATGTGATGCAAACATTTATTACTAATAATTAACAAATTAGTAAAAAATTTACCTTTGGCTGATATACTAATTTAAACTTTACAGTCTTCCAACAAAACAAATGTAAAATATACGTAGATGACTCATCCTGCACTACACAAGCTTTTGTCCAATCAAATGCACACTAGAATGAGAATGTCCCACCCCCTAATGCCACCTGCAACCAACTAGAATGGAGCAAATTATAGTTTACAGATGTGATTTGTACTGGCTATTAAAAAAGGCACTTTCTCTTCATAATGCCCTGCCCAAACTTCCGGTTTCAAAAGGAAATATGGGAAAGAAAAGTGCACTAGCCGAGGCATAAATATGGACCCTTACAATGTGTCTAGCAGCTTTAAAAAAATGTGCACATCAAACATGTGGGAATGAAAAGAACAGTTTCAAAGAGCACGGGACCCTTTGAGGTGAGGTTTTTAGGGGGCATTAAAATGACATTTGTGTAATCTTGGCCAGGCACTTGATAGAAGACTGAAATTGAGAGCGGCTTGCACGGAGGCGCAGAGGGACAGCTTTCAAAGACACACGGTGAACCAAGGGAATTAATGGCTCTCCATGCACGTATGGCTACAGTCAGAGATAAAATACTCACTGCCTCCTCATCTGGAAATGGTGCTTCATTATCAGCAGAGGGGAAACGGTCTCTTCAATGGACACACAATACACACTTCTGTTGTTTGCAAACCCTCACAGATTCCACTCAGCAATCTGAAGAGAGAAAAAAGAGAGAAACGGGGAGTGTGAGAGAGATAGAAACAAGCAGATGAAATGACTAAACATCCATGCTTGTTTGTATTTATATTTTTATTTTCCCTTATGCACTGTCAGGGGAAAACACTGTTCACTGAAAGCATTTCCAGGCTAACATGGCAATATAATGTGGCAAAGATGTAATGAGTCCTGCTTCTAGTTCCAAAGAACAAAACCTTTCTCCCACATGCAAGATAATCAGCCTGGAAAATAACACAGAAAGAGACAGCAAGAGGAAAAAGAAGCTGGCATCAAGGTTTAATTGGCTATGTATCTTCCAGAGATCGGTTTGGGGAACGTTTGATGGGTTAAAGCTGAGACCATGCAAGACGGTCAAGAGAGAACCTCATGCTCACTGTTGACCCTCATTACACTGTTTGCATTGAAACCAAATGTTGAGGTTTACACTCATCGTTGTGATTGGTTTAATACAATCCCTCTGTTTCGAGCCACATAAAAAAAGGCTCAGCAATATGAGAAGTATACAATAGGTGGTTCACATTTTATCAGTAGTAGAGATGAACAGATGACGACTGAAGAAAAAAGATGATGAGAAGAGACAAAAAAATAGCCTTAACCCTACTATAATCTGCAGGGCATTTCTGGTAGGCTACATTTTTGGAAATGAATATGCTATAAATACTACATCAAAAGGGAAGTATGTAAGATATGTTCAAATACATTCACTTAACCCAGTTTATTGTTCATTGACTACTATTAGTTCATATTACTATTACTATTAATACTTTTCAAAGCATCATTGACTACTATTAGTTCATATTACTATTACTATTAATACTTTTCAAAGCATTTTTAAGGATATACTGATTTTTAGAAGGCAGCTGCCTAATTTTGAGATGGTAAACAGGAACATGGTTTGTGTAACATTACCAACACATTATTAGCTGTTTGATAACATAGTCAAGCAAAAGGCTAATCATATTAGTTACAGTTATGTGTCCAACTTTGTAAAGAGTGATATCATTGTGTGGAGTTTACTACAGTAACTTGACGAAAGTTTAGCGAGTGATCTGCACTGATCGAATTTGCATATTCATGGTTCCACGTATACTATATGAAGCAAGGGTGTAGAGTTACATTCAAGCTATTTTAATGTATGAAGAATTGTTTTTCACAGGGAAAAAAAAGTGAAAATAACATTTAATTATGTCATTTTGGTGACCCATTAAGGTCCATTGTATACCTAATCTCAAATGTTTTCCTTTTTAATAGGAAATGGGGAAAATTGGAAGATTTGACCATAATATCACAGACAAGTGTAAAAGGCAAGAAGTTAAGCAAAACTTTTAACAGCAAGATTCTAAACTCAACTCATTGATTTGTGAATGCAGCTGGAGCCAGAATAATTAGAACACAACTTCTCCATTGTTCCAAAAAGGCAACAGCAATCAGAGAATATAGGTCACCACAGACATTTTTGCAGCCACCAAGTTCACTCTAAATATGATTATAAACTCAAAACTCCAGGAAAACAATTAAGTATTCATGTGCTTGTGCGCGTGTTTGTGTAGAGGCTGGCTCTGCGTTGAGATGTCAGTGTGTGTCTCTGCACAAGGCTTTGCAGCCAATTGAAGAAACACTTGTGTCCCCTTGAGTGTTTGTAAGAGCCAGTATTTTGCATCATTAATGTTGTATTAACATCTTATTCTTCTCGTTTTTCCTGATCATTTTTTTTTACCAAATTTGGCCAAATTTGGGGCTCACACTAAGTGACGTAGCATGAATGCGAGAGTGAGAAAGGGAATAAAATGACTTCTCTTCTGCCCTTCTTGTTTCTGACCTCTAAAATTTAGCCAGTTCCTTTTTCACTTTTCTCCATACAGAGTGTCCTTAACTTGCAGACTTTGATAAAGGACAAACTGCTCCCTTTCTCATTTCTCTCTCGCTTCCGGATTCCACGGTTCACAAACCGCGCATATCTCCTGATGATTTCTAATCTTTTACAGCCTCAGCTTTAAATACAGCTACTGGTACTTCCCTAATTCTATTTAGCCGATCAGCGGATCCTTTAGGGTAATGAGAAACAATAAATAGCATAGAACCATTTACCTAGTCTCAGTTTCATAAAGATGTTGACATTTATCTGTCCCATTGGTAAACAACCTAGACTTGAAATATGGCTGTGCATTAAATGTACAGCAGACCTGTTCTGTAAGTCATTGAGATGTGTATATGTAATCATGCAAGTTATGATTGCAGAGGGAAATATAACAACAAAAGTGTTTTGTATCTGTAGTTTAGTCTTGTTTTTCAGTGAAAATATGTAATATAATAAAGCAGACAAAAGCATAAAAATAATACATTTACTGCTCTGCTTTAGGAATGAGGATTTAGTACTCCTCTTACATAAGAGAGAAAGAATTGAGAGAACAGGGAGGCCAAATAGTCTCCGTCAGACACCAAAAGCCAGTGTCCTTCTGATTTCTGAGTATTACCACTGTCCTTTCATCATTTACCCACAGCCAATGCAGAAATGACACAGATGCCCATAATAATGTAGTATTCATGGATCTCAAGGTGGGTCATACACCTGCTCTAGGACCGCTGCTGCCGGGGAGAAGCGATCAGTTCGGGTCACCTGCCGCAGCGGCTTTGTGTGCTAATGTGATCAATAGCCCTGCTCCGTTTCGACTCGCTTTCGTTTCACAGAGCAGCGAGGAACTAATGAGTAGCTGCAGGATTTTTAATTAGGGGTCAGCTAACCTATAGGGATTTCCCAGAAGGCTGAGCAGGGGGAAATGGGTGAAGTGCTGACTCTATTGCACAACACAATGAACCATGTTCATGTTCAATATTCAGTATTATGAGAATACACTATTTATAGTACATGGTGGGACTTGAACAACTAACTTTCAGTTAGTTTCTGTAGATAAAAATGGGAACACAGCTGGCTGGCAGCAAGTCACAAGGATGTAATTCACACAGTATAATGTCTCGTCATTGGATTTCCAAGAAGAAACAGGAAGAGTTTAGGTCAAAACTCTAGCTAAAGATAAATGGCCCATCATACACTGTGCTGTATTGTTGGGGGTAACGCATTACAAGTAACACAAGTTACGTAATCAATAACTTTTTAAGTAACTGGTAAAGTAACACATTACTTTAAAATTTACAACAATTTATCTGCATTACTTTTTTCAAAAAAGTAAATAAAAAGTAACCAAGTAACGACATTAGAAACTTTTTAGGGAGAAACGCAATACTGTAACACATTACTTTGAAAAGTAACTTTCCCCAACACTGCCAGTAAGTACTGTATGCAGTTTTCTAGAAATGCAATAAAAAAATTACCAAAAATAAATAAATAAAATAAAAATCCCGCTTTTAACAACATATTAGGATTTCTTAGAGTACTTATGGTGTTGTGACATGCATACATTGATTATAATATTACTGCTCCTTTGCAATCAGTCAGTTAGTACCCTCTCTGACCTTGTCTTCCTGATTGATCATCCACTTTGTTGGAACAACCTAACTGAATTTGCTGGTTACATCAAAGTATATGGTACAACAAGACATCACCTACATGCCAATGAATCATCTGGATGGCTTCCTAAAAAAAGTTTGCCTTCAAATGCACAAGGATATTCCAAAGTTTCCTAAAAGTTCTTTAGTCAATAAATAAATAAATAAATAAACAATTTAGATTTTTAATAAGAGAATTAGATTGGGGTTTAGGATAAAACTGTGATCTAGACAATGATTCAATATATACATCAAAATCCATAAAGACGGTTCATCAGTCACTAATCACAGAATCAAGCTTCTAGTTCTTGCTACAGCATTAGAAGATCAAACTTGGTGCCACTCCTGTCAGCTAAGAAAAGGAAACTATGGCTACAATTCACAAGGGCTCACCAAAATTCGACAATAGAAGATTGGAGTCTCAATTTCTACTGGAACGGTCTGAAACTGGCATAATCAACAGTTCAGGCTGCTGCTGGTTGTGGTGTAATGGTGTGGGGGATATTTTATTGGCACATTTTGGGTGGTTCTTCTCCTACAGGTCCTTCATTAGCATTTCCACAGGCTTGGCACCAAATACACAGCCAACCATCATCCACTTCACCTTGTATAAATATATACATAAAACATTATTATTATGCTAATGAAGAACCTGTAGGAGAAGAACCTTTCTGACATATGCAGCTCAAGTCATCTCCCATATCACCTCATGTATGATATTAAAGCAAATTTCTATTTAATGTGGGCCAGACAATCTCCTTGACCCACACTGGGGCTGCTCTAGGCCATCTTTTATTATAAAAGTGAATGGCTCTGGTTGAATTACATATCACATTGCACAGGCAATAGATGGGAACTAGAGAGTTGGGGTGATGACACCGGGGTTAGGAACTGTTATTGTTCATCCGGGACGTGATATTTGATTCAACCTGCGCATGACCTTCTTAATCTTTCATCTTTCAGCAAAAGGTGAACTTTGTGGTAAAAGACAAACCTGTGTGGAAATTATTCATCACTACATTATAGGAGATAAAGGAGTCAATTAGGTTTTTCTGGTACTAGAGATTCTTTCATTACAGGAAGAGATGGTAATCTCCGCATCTGTATAATTTGAGAAAATGTATTAGTCAACAAAGCTCAGTTTGGATCAGGTGCACATTATAAGCCAATCATGTAATTACATTGACATCAATTTTACAACAGTCTATCACCATTGGTGAATACAATAAAAGAGCCATAAATTGAAATACACCTGTTGCAAAAATTGTCCTTGACTTAATCAGCTGAACAGTTTTGAAAGCCAAAAATAGCTCACTCCAAAATTAATTTAAAGACAAACATGTTGACCATCAGCAGAAAAGCAGTCAATTCACTATTTGACAAGCTGTTTTCACACAAAATCTTGAAACATATCCTCCATTGGTTTCATATCATGCACACGGCCATTGAAAAGTTTGGGGCTGGTAAAAAAAAAAAAAAAAAAAGAAAAGAAAAAGGTAATATTGTGAAAAATTATTACAATTTAAAATAACTTTTTAGCAACCATTAATCCAAAGTGTCAGATGATCCTTCAGAAATTACTTTAATATGCTGATTTCCTGCTCAAGAAACATTTCTTCTTTGTTGATGAATAGAAAGATTAAAAACAGCATTTATTTTTAATTATATTTATTATAAATTAATATTTAACTTGCCCTTCCTGTATAAAAGTATTAAACCATAAAAAAAAAAAAAAACTACTGACCCCAATCTTTTGAACAGTAGTATGTATGTGTGAAGTGAAATTGTATTGTATGATTTCAAGTTCAAGATGAATAAATGACTATGTGTGTAAAAAGAAAAGTGTATTAAACGTATATTATGACATGAACACAACTATTTTCACAAGCCTTATTATAAAGGGTTGAAGCATTTCCAAAACCAAAGGCTAAACCATTTCACTGTAAATGAAACAAATTGTTAAAGGATGAAACAGAGGTACAGCACACTGTTTATTCTGTTTCTCTCTAAAGACATGCTTTATTGAAGTGTGAGGATACATTGGTAAATTGAAAATAAAAAGCTGTTTGTGCTTATACAGCTGGGGAATGTGCATATTTTCAGAGCACATGTGAGCACACACTCAGATGCAGATTTCTGCTCCACTGGCTAAAGATCTTACCATGATGTAATATTATGAGTTTGAGAGAAGAAAGCATGTGAGGTACTTTGCATATATGAATGTGATGCATGAGTGTGTTTAGCCTGTGGACGCAGGTGTGTCCTGATTTAAATGTTCATGCTTGTGGATGGCAGTTCATCAGAGAAAATCGGTTTAATTTTTTCTCTTTCGGTGTGTGTGTGTGTGTGTGTGTGTGTGTGTGTGTGTTGTCTGGTTTATAGGTGTGAGTTATATACATTTCCCCTTGGGTTTATACCCATTTGCTGAGTGTTTCGATGCGCTTTGGAGAGAAACGCACTGCTCTTCCAAACCTGAGGAAAATGAATATTTAATGCACAACCAGTTTTATATTCCAAACTCCTCTCTCATTCTACCTTACACTTCACATTCAATTTTAGGTTTGCTGTCTCCTTCACACCATTGCTGTCTCTTTTTCTCTCCCCGAGTTCTCATTAAACACCTCTTCATCGAACAGTGGACAGGAACAAGCCCAGACTGTCCTACACTGTCCCGTTCTGTGTCGATCTCACCTCTCACTCCATTTTCTCAGTCTGTGAATCTGAATTTATTTCCCGTATCTCTCATGCCTAGTTTTGCTGTGCTCACTGAATTCCTAGAATCAGCCAAATCTCCATACAGTACAGCACAAGACATAAACTACTGTATATCTCACTTCTTCACTGCTGGGTCAATCTACAGAACAGTGTCGCTCATATATATGTCTCTCTATATCATTTTATATACAATGTATTACTAAATAATTAAAATAAGTTGTGTGCCCAGGTCATCAAGATATAATGGTAAGCAAATCTATTGAAGCGTGTTACTGCCATGGTATAAAACAATGAAAAAACGCAATTGCAAATTTATATCTCACAATTCTGAGGAAAAAAGTCAGAATTACGAGTTATAAACCCAGAAATGTGAGATGTGAGAAAAGTCAGAATTGCGAGTTTATATTCGCACTTCTGGATTTTTATTTTTATTTTTACAGAATAACGAGACATACACTCGCAATTATGAGAAAAAATAAACTTGCGATTGCAAGGGTAAGAATTGTGAGATAAAAAGTCAAATTTTTTTTATTCTTTGGCGGAAACAAAGCTTCCATACAAATCTGACAAGGTGCAACAAGAGTAACTAATATAAAAAAAAGTCCTACAAGACATATGCAAAACGTAACGTCATGATAAAGAACGTAGTATTATGGCCATGATGTAAACATACAAGGATGATTAACAGAAACCTGAAATTTTCCATCATATTCATTGTAGCAGCTCTGAATACATCTCTGAACAGGCTTACCGCTGTTTGAATAAGACAGTGATGCACTTTCAATTGAAATCATTCAAGTGACAGTCAGATAAAAGTAAAGCAAAGCAAAAATGTATCTTTAATTTGCTAAGCAAGCAATTAAAATGACCCTGCAAGTACCAAAACAGAGGTGTAAGGGGAAATTAACTCTTAAGAGTGGTTGTAAAGAAAGACAGAGAGATGGGGAGTCTTTAGGGAGATAGTTTGTTTAGCCTCAAACTCATAGATGGCCCAATTATGTTGCAATTTTAGGCCACTTTGCTGAAGTCTGTAGAGCTCAGTCCTGACAAAGAGGCTCATTAATATGTATTAACATTCCTACCAGAGCTACTTTGATCTCAGGCACACGTGAGAGCAGATTTTCACAGAACGACAATATTCAGGATCCATTCACATAACCCTTGTGTGCAAAAATGTGTTGATGTGAGATGATAATCATGACCATGTGCTCATACTTCTCAAATATGCAGCACATTATGTGTGCATCCATAACAAAAGTTCCCCTTGTTACTAAAAATGTTCACAAACATACCATAGTTACACTATAAAAGTACCCAACTCCACAACCATACATGCATGTTAAGGATTTATCTTCAAAACCTGTTACTGGAATAACCAAACCTGTTAATTAGAAGTGAGTGTCTACATATATTTAGTCATGTAGTGTATTACAGGAATTGGACAATATCATGTACACCCATGCCAGATATAGTGCAGATTAAGTTAGACTAATTAAATCATGCAATGAAGATGTTTTAAGCCTTGGTAAAACACCTTACAAATAGAGGTGCTCCACTTTCCCCCAGTGGACTGCTATATAAGGCAAAAGTCTGCATGGGCCTAATTCTTCAGGCCATTTGTTGAAACGTATGCCGTTAGGGACCAAGGGAGGTGATAGGAAGGCATAGGCGTAAACCAGGATAATGCAAAGAGAGTGAATTTTATAAATCAAATATCAAAAACTGGGGTACAAATTACAAGTCTGTGAATAAAAAAAAATAAAAAAAAATTAGTTGAAAAAAATATATTTACAAACGCTTTACTCAGCACACACTTTTCTAACAAAGAACAAAGTAAATTTGCTTTAAACAGCACAAACACAACCTCAGCTTAACTCACTGACCCCCTTCCTCCCCAAAGGCTGAGAAGGTCTGGCTTAAATACTCTAAATTCCCACCAGAATAGTAACTGGACAAATCCAACTCTGTAGATAGTGTGAGAAAAAAAGAAAGAAAATAACATGTATCTCTTGATTACAGAAGAACTGCACATCTGTGGTAACAGAAAATAACAAATACTGAATATGCAATCATTAAATAATCATTTGAAATATTTTCTTAAACAATACATTTGTAAATGGAAAATAACACCTGAAAAAAAGGTGTTTCCATATATTTAAAAACATGACCCTGGAAGCGCACACCCCTTTGGGAAATCCACGCTCTAACCCGGAAGTAAACACTAGTGTCAAAGCCATGGCAGCTGACAAAGGTCTCCATTCATCAAACTTTCCAATAAACGGTATAGTAAAAAACAAACAAATGCGTAATGTTGTTATATCATGAAAACTAAAAACCGAATTGGCAAATAAAGCGTGCTGTGATATTCATTGATATGTGCACCTATCACCGAACATACGTCTTCATTCCCCGTTGATGCACTCTTACCAAAACAACCTAATGAATGACAAAAACAATTAAACCTCCTGAAATATACACTGCTTTATCGTCTGGGTGTAGAAATAATAACCATAAAAGAAAATTGTACCTTGCACTCATGTACTTATATCACACGGATCAGGTGACGATATAATAACTGCATCTCATCATCACACCATTTAATCAGTATTCTCCATATGAGAGAATAATAACAAATATATGTCTAATATTAGACACTGAAGTGTGCATGTACAAGTGTGACACTGCTAGTGATGTGATGTGACAAACTAACGCTCCCATTATAGCGTTCTAGTTTGTCTACACAGCAAGCGCACAGTGTGGGGTCCAGTGGCGTACGGAACACACCCGCAGACTAACAAATATTTACTGATTTGTTCTGATTTGTCTGTAGCCCATTTGATTTATAAATAACAGAAATAACACTGTACACTGTTTAATTCAACTGTTCAGGCCAGGTTGTACTGGTTATCTGCGTGCAGCGTTCTGCAACATTCCCATTAAAATCAATGAAGCTGTTGTGGTTGTGCCACATGCATTGCTAGCTGACAGAATACAGCCAGCCATTGCAAAACTGCTACAGGCTGGGCTCCTCATTGAATCTTTCTAACCTTGTCTTTTATTTCCTCACTTCCTACAAGCCAAGTCAACAATCTGCCTTGCTGTTTCAAGCTCAGACTCTTTGCAAACTTAAAACTGGGTATCACACATAAAAGTGGTTTTCCAATTGTTCTCCAAAAGATAAGCTGTATTTTTATTAATGCACGCTTATTTGTCAGAAACACATTTGTTGTCAAATCTATGCTACCTGCCAATCAAAATCCTGTCACATCCACACAGGCCAAATTGCAGTACTTTCTTGCCCCAGCTGAAGCGTGTTCCATTTCCTGCTGCATTTTATTGTGGTTGATTGTGAAAAATGGTCTGACAGGGTGAACACACAAAAAATCTAAAGCAATCAAATCTTGAATTCAAAGAAACTGCCTTCAAAATGACCTCCCGTTGTGTTGCAATCATAAGCAGGCAATTTAAGCAACAAAGTAGCGATTTATTAATATCACTTTTTCCAAGCTGAATACACCCAAGTTCCAGCAGCAAGCACATGGATAAAAATCTGTATTTTTTTCTTTTTCAAAAACCTAATTTTCACAAAGATAAACATATTTTTCTGCACCCAACCCAGTGGAAGATCAAATCTCGGACTTGAGACACCCCAATTCAGGCATCACAAAGCCAGAAATGCACATCAGCAGAAAGATTGGAAATAAATGAATTCATTCATCACTGTTCTCCACTTCTTCACAGACTCTGTGCAGGGAATGTGACAGACTGAAAGCTATTAATAATGGCAATTCATCAGCGTTAGCTTTTAAATATTTGCTAAGATGTCCCATCAAATTTTAGGTGCTAGACTCTTTTGTGGCCTGACCTTGTGTGGGTGCGGTGGATGGTTTTTTGATGAATTGATTGGGTGGGCATTAGTGACAGACTATCGGAAATGTGACACTTGTGCTCAAAGCAGTAGAAAGCTTTGGCTTACAACATTGAGAGGGGTTAATAGGTCACGGCAGAACAAGTGGAAAATCAGTGTCATAACAGTGCACTTCCTCTGTCTGTATGCAACAGGAAATACGGTTTAGATTGAGAGCCATTATCAAAAGCCAGTTCTGAACATACGCAGCTGACCCTGCTGAAAAGACCTGAAAGTATGAATTACTGTACCACGCTGGACCACTCTAGTTCATGCTAGTTTGATGCTAGTCTAGCTGGTGGACCACCATAACCAAGCTGTTTCCCAGCAAAATAACTGGTCAATTAGCAATGTCTTTTAGTAAACTGGTTGACCAAGAAAGTCTAATTGGTTAAAGGGATGGCTTAATCAAAACTGTAATACTCATCATTTACTTACCCATATAACCTGTATAACTTTTGCCATATAAAGTTCTTTCTTCTGTTGAACACAAAATTAGATGATTGAATAACTATCCAGTCAATTTAGAACATGGGAAGTACATTTTGACTCACTTTAATGCTTAATAATAAAGCACCCAAGAGTATGACCCAATGTGGCTCACTGATCATTTGCCAAGTGCTCCAAATGTTCTCGATGAAAAACAACACAACATTTAAGCAATGTGCAATTGCCACCCAGCACTCCAGTTCAGTAGGTGGCAGAAACATTCACTTCTTCAGCTGTTTCTACACACCAATATAAATTCTGCCACCTATGGGATTGGAGTGAGTAAATATTGACAGTATTTTCATTGGGTTAACTATAGAGTGCTGCAGAGATGACACATTTTTGTAGGCCAATCTGGAAGTTAGGATCACAACTGGTCCCCAAAACCTCAATAGGAATTGTCCACTGGCTTTTGAATTATCGTAAAAAAAAAAATATATATATATACAGTATATATATATATATATATATATATATATATATATATATATAACAAGCAGACCAAACTGAGACACCTGTGATATAAGCCCAGTGATAAATAAAGGTTTCTGATACTTACACATTTGTCAATCAAGATAATTTTCACAAATTAACACAACTTCAAAGTCTAAATACAATCGCTGAAAAAAAAGAAAAAAAGACTTAGGCTATATGCGAACTACACTACAGTTGCTCGACTTCAACGTCACCACCACCAAGCTTCCAAAATCTCTTTCAGTCTTTATAAAAAATAAAAAAAATTATTCCCCTGAAAGTGTGAGTTAGAATAGTTTGCAAGAGCGCAACGAGGCTATGAAAGTGGACTAGTAAGTAGATGAGTTTACCTGTTCTGTGTCCCCGACAATGTCTGTAGTCTCATTTAGCAACCGCCTTTTTCAAGATGCGTAAAAGCTTTAAAAAATGACTAGTTGGGTTGTGGCAAGCAGGACAGGGCCGAGAACCATGGGAACGGAGCGAGGCCGGAGGCGCGAGTGCTAGTGAGCGTCATCTGCTCATCACACCGGTCTCAAGTCTCACAGAGGAGCTCCGGAAGGTTAAAAGGAGGAGTGACGACAGTGCAAGACGAGAGACCAGGCCTGGACTTTATGTTATGTTTTATTATGTTTATGTGCAGTAGTTGTCGGTGAGGGCATGCCGCTTTACTTTTGTTTTGTTGGTTGTTTATTTTTGGGTTAAAGTTTATGTTGAATGTTTGCCGGTTCCCGCCTCCTTCTTCCCAGAACTACAAACTTTGTTACATTGGTCCCAAAACCCAGAAGGAGAAGTGAGCCGTCACCATGCAGTCCCCGTCAGTGTCGCCATTTGCTGACGTCAAAAAAATCACTCGCAAGCCCGCATCAAGAACACCCATCAACCGATATTGAATATGAGGGAAGATCAGGAGTAACGCTTCAATGCCCTCTTCCAGGCGCAGGAGGAGGACCCCGAGCTGTTCCTGAACTGGATGAACTGGGAGGTCTGGGCCGCGGAACCACATGTGAGTGGCCCACTGGCCAGTGCGTCTCATCCCGTTGCTGTCCAGCGAGGCGCAAGTGACTGCCCAACAGCTGCCAAGGAACCTCCTGGTTTACGACGACCTCAAGCTGGCCGTCCTGCAGCGGGTTGGCCACAATCCAGAGCAACATCGCCAGAGGTTCCGCCGGTCAGTGGAAGTGATCGAGAGCGGCAGCCCCTCACGGACGAATCCCGCATGTAAAAATAATAAAACAAATGCAGCAAGTGAGTAAAAGGTGGCTAATTCGTATGAATTCGTACAACCTCACTCGTACGAATTCGTACGATTTGTCTAAACCCTAGTGATGAGTGGTTTAGGGGCAGGGTCAGGGGTAGGTTGTTAATACGAATTGGGGAACTCGTAAAATATGTACAATTTAGCAAAAATCGTACGAATTCATACGAGTGAGGTCGAATGCATTCGTACAAATTAGCCACCTCATAAAATTCATACGAATTGCCATGAGATCGGGTTGAATAAAACACAACATAAAGTCCAGGCCTGGTCCTCTTTCATCTTGCACTGTCGTCACTCCTCCTTTAATCCTTCCGGAGCTCCTCTGTGAGACATCAGCATGTCAGCATCCAAAACATACTACGCTAGTATGCTTTTTGGTAATTTATTTGACAGTATGTGCTGCTCCTGTAGTTCAAGTCAGAGATCTAAAGTCCTAAAAAGGAAAAAACTAATATGTAATCTCTGTATCCCATATAGTATTTGCTGACCAAAAAACAGTTAGTATGAAACATTACAACAATAACAACCTAATAACATTGCCTTCTCGGTTGGGCATGGGCACATTCAGAGTATAAATAAACAGTAAACGTCGAAATATGGAATGAATTTACAAAACTCTTGTGACATTCAAAAATAAAAGCAGAGGTTACCTTTTGTCTTTGCTGTTTATTGAAAAACCACTTGTGAACCTATGCCTCACCTGGCACAGCCGTTATTTTCAATAAATAGATTATTGGAGAGAGATATAGAGAAGTTGATTCATCTAAAACCTCCCAGCTGGCCTGTTCACCCCACTACATCTGTCCGCCACTTCAACAGAGAGAGCTTTGGCGGAGAATCCGTCACGCTCTGCCGAGGTCCGCCCAGCCTGCTGCTCTCAGATTTGCATATTTGCATATGTTTGTGTGGTTAATTACAGATTAAGGTGTCTAAGTTTGGTCTGCTTGATTAACATTTTAGAATTATATACTGTAAACAATGATTTAGAGGTTGCTGGGTGAGTGAAAGGGATTAAATGATTGAATGATCATATGTTTTATGAGATGGCTAATGACAGGTTTTACTTTTACGTGGCAAAGCAAAAATCAATAAAATCACAGCTGGAAGAAATTTGCAGAAAAAGAATACGTGAATATATACTGAAATCTGTTAATTTGAACCAGTGTTATTTTAGTGATTAGGTCTTATTTTTATATTTTTAGTTTTCACATTCATTTTAGTATAATTTTTTGTAATTTTTGTCTTTTATTTTATTTTAAATATTGCTATTTAGGTTTCATTTATTTTTATTTCAGTTTTTGTTTCTATTTATTTCCAGTTAATCATTTTATGCTTCAACTTATTTCAGTTTATTTCCAAGGCAAAATTTCTCATTTTCGTTTAAAGTTTTTCAACTAATATTTATATTTTATTTTATTTTTTCAACTAATATTTATATTTTATTTTATTTTTTTCAATAAATATTTTTATTTTATTTTTCAACTAATATTTACATTTTAGTTTAGTTTTTCAACAAATATTTATATTTTATTTTATTTCAGCTTGATTTCAATTTAATTAATAGACCTGACCCCTCCTTGAACTGCCACCTTATCGTGGTGGAGGGGTTTGAGTACCCGAACGACCCTAGGAGCTATGTTGTCTGGGGCTATATGCCCCTGGTAGGGTCTCCCAAGGCAAACAGGTCCTAGGTGACGGGTCAGACTAAGAGCGGTTCAAAAACCCTTATGATGCCTACAAATTCGAGGACCGTGACGTCGCCCGGCATGGCGCAGCCGGGGCCCCACCTGGAGCCAGGCCCGGGGTTGGGGCTCGTATGCGAGCGCCTGGTGGTCGGGCCTCTCCCCATGGGGTCCGGCCGGGCTCAGCCCGAAGGAGCGACGTGGGGCCACCCTCCCGTGGACCCACCACCTGCAGGAGGGACCGTAAGGGGCCGGTGCTAAGTGGATCGGGCGGCAGTCGAAGGCGGGGGCCTAGACAACCCGATCCCTGGACGCGGAATCTAGCTCTAGGGACATGGAACGTCACCTCTCTGGCGGGGAAGGAGCCTGAGATTGTGTGTGAGGTTCAGAGATTCCGACTAGAGATATTCCGACTGGGATCACCTCTACGCACGGCCTGGGCTCTGGAACCACACTCCTCGAGAGAGGATGGACTCTTCACCACTCTGGAGTTGCCCATGGTGAGAGGCGGCGGGCTGGTGTGGGTTTGCTTATAGCCCCCCAGCGCAGCCGCCATGTGTTGGAGTTTACCCCAGTGAACGAGAGGGTCGCTTCCCTGCGCCTTCGGGTCGGGGATAGGTCAGTCACTGTCGTTTGTGCCTATGGGCCAAACGGCAGTGCAGAGTACCCGGCCTTCTTGGAGTCTCTGGGAGGGGTGCTGGAAAGTGCTCCGACTGGGGACTCCGTCGTTCTACTGGGGGACTTCAACGCCCACGTGGGCAGCGACAGTGACACCTGGAGGGGCGTGATTGGGAGGAACGGCCCCCCTGATCTGAACCCGAGTGGTGTTCTGTTATTGGACTTCTGTGCTAGTTACAGCTTATCCATAACAAACACCATGTTCAAGCATAAGGGTGTCCATCAGTGCACATGGCACCAGGACACCCTAGGCCGGAGGTCGATGATCGACTTTGTGGTTGTTTCATCTGACCTCCGGCCATATGTCTTGGACACTCGGGTGAAGAGAGGGGCGGAGCTGTCAACTGATCACCACCTGGTGGTGAGTTGGATCCGATGGCGGGGGAGGAAGCTGGACAGACTCGGCAGACCCAAACGTACTGTGAGGGTCTGTTGGGAACGTTTGGCCGAATCCCCTGTCAGAGAGATCTTCAACTCCCACCTCCGACAGAGCATCGACCAGATCCTGAGGGAGTCTGGAGATATTGAGTCCGAGTGGACCATGTTCTCCACCTCCATTGTCAACGCGGCCACTCGGAGCTGTGGCCGTAAGGTCTCCGGTGCCTGTCGAGGCGGCAATCCCCGAACCCGGCGGTGGACACCGGAAGTAAGGGATGCCGTCAAGCTGAAGAAGGAGTCCAAGACCTGGCTGGCTTGTGGGACTCCTGAGGCAGCTGACGGGTACCGACGGGCCAAGCGGACTGCAGCCCGGGTGGTTGGGGAGGCAAAAACTCGGGCCTGGGAGGAGTTCGGTGAGGCCATGGAGAAGGACTATCGGTCGGCCTCGAAGAGATTCTGGCAAACCGTCCGGCGCCTCAGGAGGGGGAAGCAGTGCCCTATCAACGCTGTTTACAGTGGAGGTGGGCAGCTGTTGACCTCGACTGGGGATATCACCGGACGGTGGAAGGAATACTTCGAGGATCTCCTCAATCCCGCCGTCACGTCTTCCATTGAGGAAGCAGAGGCTGAGGGCTCGGAGGCGGACTCGTCCATCACCCAAGCTGTAGTCACCGAGGTAGTCAAGAAACTCCTCGGTGGCAAGGCACCGGGGGTGGATGAGATCCGCCCTGAGTACCTCAAGTCTCTGGATGTTGTGGGGCTGTGTTGGCTGACACGCCTCTGCAGCATTGCGTGGCGGTCGGGGACAGTACCTTTGGACTGGCAGACCGGGGTGGTGGTCCCTCTTTTTAAGAAGGGGGACCGGAGGGTGTGCTCCAACTATAGGGGGGTCACACTTCTCAGCCTCCCCGGGAAAGTCTATTCCAGGGTACTGGAGAGGAGAATCCGGCCGATAGTAGAACCTCGGATTCAGGAGGAACAGTGTGGTTTTCGTCCCGGTCGTGGAACACTGGACCAGCTCTATACCCTCTACAGGGTGCTGGAGGGTTCATGGGAGTTTGCCCAACCAATCCACATGTGCTTTGTGGATTTGGAGAAGGCATTCGACTGTGTGCCTCGCGGCATCTTGTGGAGGGTGCTCTGGGAGTATGGGGTTTGGGGCCCTTTGCTAAGGGCTACCCGGTCCCTGTACGACCGGAGCAGGAGCAGGAGCAGGAGCTTGGTTCGCATTGCCGGCAGTCAAGTCAAGTTTATTTGTATAGCGCTTTTCACAATACAGATTGTATCAAAGCAGCTTCACAGTATTAAATTAAAATAATACAACAAAGTTTGTTTCAAGAGGAATTTATTGATTGATAAAATTAAATTAAATATCCCCAAAATATCCCAGGGGCAGTAAGTCAGACTTGTTCCCGGTGCATGTTGGACTCCGGCAGGGCTGCCCTTTGTCACCGGTTCTGTTCATAACTTTTATGGACAGAATTTCTAGGCGCAGCCAGGGGCCGGAGGGGGTCAGGTTTGGGGACCACACAATTTCATCTCTGCTCTTTGCGGATGATGTTGTCGTGTTGGCCCCATCAGACCAGGACCTTCAGCATGCACTGGAACGGTTTGCAGCCGAGTGTGAAGCGGCTGGGGTGAGAATCAGCACCTCCAAATCCGAGGCCATGGTTCTCAGTCGGAAAAGGGTGGTTTGCCCGCTTCAGGTTGGTGGAGAGTTCCTGCCTCAAGTGGAGGAGTTCAAGTATCTTGGGGTCTTGTTCACGAGTGAGGGAAGGATGGAACGGGACATTGACAGACGGATCAGTGCAGCTTCTGCAGTAATGCGGTCGCTGTACCGGTCTGTCGTGGTGAAGAAGGTGTTACCGATTTACCGGTCAACCTACGTTCCTACTCTCACCTATGGTCATGAGCTGTGGGTCATGACCGAAAGGACAAGATCCCGGATACAGGCGGCCGAAATTAGCTTTCTCCGCAGGGTGGCTGGGCGATCCCTTAGAGATAGGGTGAGAAGCTCAGTCACTCGGGAGGAGCTCAGAGTAGAGCCGCTGCTCCTCCACATCGAGAGGGGCCAGCTGAGGTGGCTCGGGCATCTTTTCCGGATGCCTCCTGGACGCCTTCCTGGGAAGGTGTTCCGGGCATGTCCCACCGGGAGGAGACCCCGGGGAAGACCTAGGACACGCTGGAGGGGCTATGTCTCCCGGCTGGCCTGGGAACGCCTCGGTGTCCCCCCGGAAGAGCTGGAGGAAGTGTCTAGGGAGAGGGAAGTCTGGGCATCCCTGCTTAGACTGCTGCCCCCGCGACCCGGCCCCGGATAAGCGGAAGAAGATGGATGGATGGATGGATAATAGACCTGATTTGACCTTACCAATAGACTGCAAAATAATTTTCTTAATTACTTTTGTCTTGATTTGTATTACTTTAATGCAATTATTGTTGATACATAAATAAATAACCCTCATTAAAACAAGACAGATTTCCAGGGAAACTTGTGTAAAACACTGAAAGAAATGTTTTCAAAGAATATACTGTATCTTGAAATAAATTTGTCTTACCCTAGACGATGAATAGTTTCAGTTTTTTTAAAGTTTGTTTTTATTTCATTATATATATATATATATATATATACACACACACACACACACACACACACACACACACACACACACACACATATATATATATATATATATATTTACTTCTGAATAAAACTCTGAAAAAAAGTAATTGTGAGATAAAGTTTAAAATTAGAAATAGTTAAATTGAGAGATATAAAATTATGAAATTGTGAGATGTATAGCCAGAACTGTGAGATATATGGTTGCATTAAAGATGAATTATTTTTTATTTACAGTACACTATACTAATACGAAAAGCACCTTTCATAAAAATCCTTACACAATTTTGTTTGATTTGAGCTTTAAAAATAAATAAATAAAAATAAACAAACAACACATATTTGCCAAGGCATCTTACAAGATCATATTCTCTTGTTCTGTCTGTTCTCAGCAGTGTGGTTTAGGTATGTCTCATTTAACCTGCTGAGCTCAGCGGGGTTCAGTCTTTGACCTATGACTCAGTGGGAGCTGGAGACTTCGGGCGGCTGTTGCTCTGACCTGAGTATTTGACTTAGTTTTCATTGACTGGCGGAGTCAGTTATCTCAAAGTAACGCCTCAGTTTCCCTCACCCCTCTAATAGTGCCGCAATGTCATCTAATTGGGAGAACTGAAGCGTGCACAGAGGAAGAAAGAGCTCCGTGGAATATGCAGAATCCGCAAGCCGAGACTACAGCAGGCAATCTGCACTGAGTTATTATTACACTATAGTCAGTGATTACCCCACCACTGGAAGATATAAGAACACACTGAGCTAAAAGCCCTGAGACTAATTAATTCTCCAGGACGTTTAATTGAAGTTACAGCTTTGGAGTCAAATGGCGTTTTGCTGGTAAAACTCCGTTCTGTGAAAATTGCTTTTACTATGAGACACTATGAAAACCAAGGCTGTCAAAATCCTTGAGGACAAAGCTCAACAACAGGGGGCATGCAGCTATATTGACCCACCCCACTTATATTAGACGTCAGCAGGGGGTGAGCTGGGAAGCTCTGAGGTCTGTCGATATGTCTGATACGCTCAGCAGTAGCAGCACTGGTAGCCATGATGGATTGCAGTCCTGTCAGCGAAATGTTATCCATCCCATCCATTAATCTAAGCATGAGGAAAGTTATGGAGTCTGACAAGACAGTAGTGTGTACAACTTCATACAGCTTTATCAAGTCTGTCTCATAAAGCCAGACTTTTGACTATTAGCATAAAGTCTGGTCTTTATTCTGGCCCATTTAAACAGGAACAGTCTATCTGGGGTGCGTTTCCCAAAAACATCGTTAGTCAACTATGTTCGCAAGTTCTGTCATTATCAGCATAGTTCAACGAGTCTGTGTTTCCCGAAACCATCGTTCTAACGAACATTCGCAAACAGTATCGCAAAGTTGTGTAGTTGGAACAACTGCTCTCGAGCTAGAAGAGTTTCTAGTTTGCATGACATGTTGACTTAATAAATCCTTATCCTGAGCAAAATAAGCAAGCTGACATTCAGTGTAACCTGTGTCTTTTATTTAGAATACATACAAAATGTCATTTACGTCTTTTGGTTTGTCAAGAGATGCGCATGTGCGTACGTGCTCTACTATGTAAGAACGAGCCTATGATTGAATCTGGAAATAAAGCAAAATAACTGAGAAAAATGAGAAATAGTCCTCAGATGCCATGTCTGTAATTCATAGCAAAACATCTAGGGCCCTATTTTAATGATCTGTATCAAGCACGAAACGCAAGTAACTTTGTGGGCGGGTCTTGGGCGCTGTTGCTATTATACCGGCGGGATAAATGACTCTTGCGCCCGACGCAAATCTAAAATGGGTTGATCTGAAGTAGCTACATTACTCATACAGTAGGTGTGGTTTGGGCGTAACGTGAAATAAACCAATCAGAGCGACATCTCACATTCCCTTTAAGAGCAGGTGCGCTTGTTCCATGGCGGCTTGCTATTATAACGGCGGATTTGCCAGGCGCACGCCAGGAGCGGTTCACAGCCGAGGAGACCGACGTCCTCGTCAGGGCCGTAAAACACAGAGAAGTGACATTGGGGATGGAGAAACCCACCCAAATTAGCTTCGGTTAAACAGGCGTATAATAATTTGGGTAAATGTGTAAGCTAGATTTATGCCTATTGTTTCACATCTTCATGGACACAACAATGATTTCCCTCTTGTGTTAATATTTTTCCTTGTAATAATGTATGATTTGCAAAAATGAAAACTGCTGCTTCTGTGTAGATGAGAGAATCAAAGTGTATGCGCGTTGTGCACACTCTACATTGATTATGGCCAAGCATGCGCCCTTAAAATAGCATAAGAATAACATGCGCAACGCGCCACTGACTTTAGACTAGGTTTTTCCTGGTCAGTGGCAGAATTGGTTTCTAAACCTGCAAAATAGCAACAGGGAACTTGTGCGCCGAAACGCGCCTCCTCTTTTCGCTGCACCACCCCCGGGAGGGAAAAGTCCGCTGTCCGCGGGTGCAAAATAGGAATGATACATGCGTCGGTGTACAAAGTCAATTGCGCTGGGTGCAAGATAGGGCCCAGAGTGTTAATTCGATCTCAAACAGATTCATTAAAAGAAGTTATTACTCCACCACGTGCGTGACGTCATAAACCAACGTGGTTGAACGACCACTTTGCGACAATATGGTTTCGGGAAACAGTCGTGACTAGCTAGTTGATTTCTTCAACGATGCATCGTACTATGGTAGTTAAGCAGCGAGTTACGTCGTTGTTCGGGAAACGCACCCCAGACTGACATGTAAGAGACTCACTACAATTCATTTTGATTTTATATACAATTTAAGAAGGGATACAATCATTTATTGGACTACATTAAAGATTTTTAACTTTTCGATATTGGACATTTAATTAAGCATGTTCATTTCTCCTATTTTTTACTAACACTGACCTAAAAGTACACTCACCATTAACGAACACTCACCGAAAGTTAGTCTTTTAAAATGAAATGTAATAATACTGCCAAATGTAATCTTTAACAAATCTCAAAGTGAATATGCAAGCAGTTTTTTTTTTCCAGTACATTATAATGTAGTGATGCCTAACATCATTTAAAATGACTGATTTTAGCTTTAGTGTCTAATTTTTGCTGTAGGCTATCAGCAGTTTATCTAGGAATATGCATGCAGTTATAGTACTGTACATCAATGTTGTGATACCTAAACTTTTAGTGTTTTATTTTTAATTGATATGTACAAAATAGTACAGAGTTTTAATATTGGCAATTTAGTGGTTTAATGACCATAATAAGAAAAAAATGTTCTGCTTATTGTATTGGCCAACATTTTTATTTTAGGAAAATAGCTAAATGTGTGTAGTGTTTGTGATCATAATTTCTTTCCATCAACATGTGGTAGCCTATGCACTGATTATTCACAGATAACCCCATAAAATGTTTTGCTGTTATTGTTCGCATACAATATGCGGTCAGTGGGACTGAGATAGAAACTATTTACCACCTAGACTGACTCAAACATCCCAGACTATTCCACAATATTAATCCCCATCTATTAAGACTTTTTCAGTATAGAAAACAATCACTTTGTCATGGGAAATAGACTACTAGGCCACACAGCCACATGTGAAGTTTCTACCAGCAGGCCCTCCAGATGAAAAAGACAAAGTTTTAAAAGAAAAGCTTTTTTAGCAAGCTAATTATTTCAGAGATCGACAGGTTTGGAATGGGGAAAATGTTGTGTCATGGCCTGACTCTTTAGCCGGCTCATTAATTAAGCTCTGTTAGCATCTTGTCAGCGCTCAGCCGCTGTGACTTGCTTCAACATCGCCCACCCCTGAACGACTGTATGATCATTAATCCACGCTTTTTATTCTTTCATCCTGAATTCCATGGCCCACGACACCTGACATATATTGAAAATGAAGAGTTTATTCATAAATAGCAGAGAACTTCATTTATGCTAAAGCGCTAAATTAGCTCCACAGTGTGCATAGCTTGGCATTTCAATATAGGGCATGATGGCACATTTCTGACACCGAGCAACGGAACGAGTGGGAGATATTAGCAATTAAGATTTACAGAGAAGACCATTTAGCTTACTAAACAAAAATGAAAACTAAATTTAACAAGCAACAAAGAATAATGCATTTTATGCAGGGTAAACAATGTTAGCATTTTTCTTCTGTGTAGCATTCACAGTTTATTCTAAAGTGATGGAAAAAGCTTTAGCTTCACTTTATGTTCCCTAATCACTGTTTAACTGGAACATTGGAATCATTGGTGCATAGACAAACAGTGAATTCATCAACGATGAACATCTTTTGAACCAAGCAAGACTAAGCATGATGGGAGCTGTCAGTGACTCAGCGAAGCCTTTCATTTTAACAGCACAGTCACAGTAACATCAATGAATATGCACGAGCAGAACCTAATTTCGACCTTCCAGAACTCGCTCGTAGGCGTAGCCATTGACAACGTCTTGGAGGTCGTGGCCATGTAAGGTGACATGTAAGACAAGTGTTTCCTTGACACCCTTTGTACGAAATCTAAGGGCGGAGCAGGCGTTCTCACAACAATGTTTGTCTTTTTCCCTTGCACTTGAGCCCACATCACTCAAAATCTTCTCTGATCCATCAACGGAAAAAGAGATGAGAGAGCATGCCTGAGAGTTACAGAACTCAAGAGTATGTGAGAGATATACAGTACGAGAGAATGAAGAGTAGCAGAGGGGATTGTAATAATGCGTTATATAATGAACGTTCTCTCGCCAACCGTAAGAAGGATGGAGAGGAGAATGAGGGGTGGAATTAAAATGGGAAAAGAGGACAGAAGTGCAACAACTGGTTAAACCATATAATGTAGTAACAAAGAAAACAGTGTTTTTTGTAAAAAAATATAGTATTGATGACTGCAATGGGGAAAAAGTTCCTCATAGCCCTGTTCCTGACTAGCAGAGACTAAATTTACTTCATACAACAGCAATTCAGAGTTGCTATTGGTCATACTTGTAGTATGTTATGTACTGTCTAATATATATAGTACGCCATATTATTTCCGTGTGCCTGGTTTACCCTATTACAGTACATATGCCAAATTGTGCAGTGCACTACTAATGCACAGTACAGTACATGGAATACTACTTCACGAAACGCAATACATTCAACTTGATCTCCCGACCCTGTGAAGATTTAGTAATAAGTAATATCAACTGCAATTTCTCATAAGTAAAAAACAGTAAAATTAACTGTAATATCAACTGCAATTTGTACTATTACTTGATTTGACTACAATGATTTGTTTTAAACAAACAAAACAGTGGATTAAAAATACAAAATATACCTATTTATTTTCAGCTCAAAAGCTATGTCGTATCCACTGCAAACCAATGTACAATGTACTTATTGAGTATTTAAACTATAAACGTTGTCTAAAATAGTGGATGACGTATAGTCCACTACATGCATAAGAAGTGTGCAAATTTGGAGTCAAATTAAAACAATGTGTTTTCGTGAGGTTTCAAACACTTAAAGCATTAGTTCACTCAAAAATATGAATCGTGTCAGTTTACTCACCATCATGTCATTCCAAAGCAAAGATACTTTGACTTTTTATATGTATATATATATATATATATATATATATATATCTCCATATGGATGTCACCAAAACTGTTTGGTTACCATCACTCTTAAAAATATCTACTTTTGTGTTGTGGTCAACCTTTATTTTTTATTTTTATTTTTATTAATATTTCATGAATTATCCAGTCGTTCAGAGTAAATGGGTTTAAACAAGTGCGCTATAGGATTGCATAAGTGCACTAGATATTCTCCACTATGGTTTTGGACACTATGAAATAGCTGAAATAGTGTGGTGTACATGGATCAGAGAGGTGAAGCGATGATAATAGTACTAAAGATTGTCAGATCACAGTAGTCTGCTGCCTACCTCAATACTCAAATCCGGCAAGATGGGTATTTGCGCCATGCAAACTACATTCAAGTGCTAAAACAACACAGGCAGCATGCTCAAATAAACACCGCTGTCAGTGGTGCGGTTCAATCCCAGTGAATTTCCCCCTGTGTGTGTTACTAATGACGACCAGCTTTTCACCGTTCGGTCACAAACTGCTGCAAAACATACAGTATAGATCCACGTCAAAACATGTGAACTGTGTGATGGGACATCAGTAATAATGGTTCACACAACCTGTGTTAGTGACACTGTGTACAAAAACATTTCGAAATGAGACTGCGTGACACTGTGTGAAACAGTGTCTGTGTGTGTGGGCAGCAGATTAAAGGTGACGTGCTGAGAAAGTGGGCTCATGGCTGTCCATCAGTGTGTGTGTGTGTGAGGATGTAAGCAGTCGACTGCAGGTTGAACAGAACAAGCCATGTCCAAATGTGTCAGTATGATGGGAATACAAGTCACTGTACATGCATGTGTGAACAGTTAAATACATGTGCATGAAGCAGGGGAGAGTATAAGTTGAAGTACACTTATTATGTCAAAGGTTTACTCAATTTAAAGTCATAATAATTGAAAAACACTTATGTCATGACAACTCTCATAGTGTTTGGCATGCATGGGTATGACAATGTTGATATATTTGACCTTGGCGGAATAGATCTGCTACGCTGCTACTGCAAATACATACACATACATGCTGCTGTGAGTAAGTAAGACGTGCTGCTGCTGTAGAGTATAGCGTATACATGAATTAAACATAGCCGATCTATACAGGTGGAGCTGGGGAAGGTGGAGGGTCTCTGAAAGTGTGCTGCACTGCTAAGGCAAATGCTACCCAAGCAATTGGAGGTTGAGCGGCGAGCTCATTGGCTACTGATACAGCTTGAACCAATCATATGTGCTCTATAGGACCTATTAGTATGTGCCATCTTGAGTTTTAAGACAGAACTTTGCATTTCAGTGAAAGGTTAAAAAAAATCCACATTCATAGGCGCCAAATTATGTTTCTGACGATGGATGCCCACACTCCCCCAAACCTACAGCGTAATATTTTTTTTGGGGGAAACCTGCATGTGCAAACATTAACAGCCAAATATAAACACATCTTTTTTTCACCACTGTTTCATGAGCAAATGATAACTGGGCTAAACAAGAAACAAAAAAGTTGCTTTCTTGCTGATACGATGACACTACTACTTAAAGGACTACTATACGCATTAAATTGATCAAAAGTGACATTAAATACATGTATAATGTTACAAAAGATTTATATGATAAAAAATGCTGTTCTTTTGAACTTTATATTCAAAGAATGACAAAAAATGTTTCACGTTTCCACAAAAAAATATTAAGCAGCCCGACTGTTTTCGACATTGATAATAATAAGAAATGTTTCTTGAGCAGCAAATCAGCATATTAGAATGATTTCTGGAGGATCGTGTGACACTGAAGATGGTGATTAATTACATTTTACAATATGTTAAAACAGAAAACAGTTATTTCACAATATTACTGTTTTCACTGTATTTTTTGTAATTAATGGAGCCTTGGTGAGCATAAGAGACTTCATCAAATAAATAAATAAGTAAATAAATAAATAAATAATAATAAAAATCTTACCAACCCCAAACGTTTGAACAGTGGAGTAAAGAGGGGGATATTAAAGGCTAAATGAAATTGTTGGAAATAATAAAAAAACATGACTTTTTTTTTTCACCCTTGGAAATGTAATTAAGTCCAAGTAATTAGTTTCAATAGAATTCAAGAGTACAAAGTCCCCAAACTAATACTTAAGTATAGTAAATGAAGAACATTTACTCAAGTTCTTTATTGCCCAGCTCTGCAGATTTGTTTGCTGGAGAGTTTCTGCACAACAGGAAGTTGCGATGTTGGCACCTCTTGGCTCCTCTCTGCTCTGTCATGTTCTCATTATCTCCCTCTCAACCACACTTGATTCGTGTCAGCCCTAATTAAAAGTGAGAAGAACAAACTCTTCCTATCACATCCATCTTGTGAACACAGTTTCCATCCAATAACAGCCTGCTTGCCAGTGCCCGCTATTTCCTTGGTCACAAACACATACGCACACATAGATCTGTCAGCGCAGCTTCATCTTGACTTAATGGCTTATCTTTAATATGAGCCATCTCATTTCTAGAGGGCGATGGATGAGACACATGAGAGCTGTGTTTCCTGTTGGACTATGTTTAAGGTAATGACAACCAGAAGATTAAAGGCAACATGCTGAGTGTTATCCTGTTCCTGTCCGTCAGTGAAATCTCAACCTTAGTTTATGAATATGTATATACAAGATAAATATGCAAATAGGAGACATTCAGCATCTTACCAGCTGCATAAATCCACCAAACATTCACTGACATCATGCCTTTGGCTTCCAGAAATATGGCAAGCAAATGATTAAATATCTCCCATCACTCCAAACACTGAAATCCCATAATACCAAGAGGCTCTGTGCAAAATATTTTCGAGTTCCTAACCTCTATCAGCATTTGTCAAACCTTGTTTAAAAAATGCTAACGCTGCTCACAAATAAGGAGAAGAAAATCAAGACTTTTAGGAAATGAAGAGAGAAAAAAAGAGAAGTTAAAATAAAATAAAATAGATGGAAAAGCTCAAATTAAATATAAATACGTTTAGGACATAAAGAGAAAAAAAAAAAAAAATTTGGTATTGACACACACACATACACATATACATACATATATATATATATATATATATATATATATATATATATATATATATATATATATCAATAACAGGTTTTCTAAAAGATTCTGTTTTTACAACTATGATATTTAAAAAAATATGATATACTATACAGCAATCACTCAAATGCAGTTGCTATGGGAGTGTGTACAGTAGCAGCACAGCCGTGTCAACAGTGTGTATGTACCAGAAATAATAGGAGAGGAGTCAAGAGGGCAAGTTACACTGCAACATGCTTGTCAACGGCAGAAACAGGCAAGAGCTGTGAGGAAACTGAAAGAGCCCTGGAGGCAAACTAATGACAGATCTGCTCCATCACACAACCACAGGTGAGAAGAATGCAGTATGAAATAATTCTACAGCAAAACAGCAATTTAAAGAAAAGAGAGAGTGTGAATTTAACATATCGTTAAAGAAGAAACTGAGATAAAGAGCTTTAGGGGCAAAAAAGTTACTGAAATGAAACGGAGAACGCTAAAGCAATCGAAGAAAAAGATGAAAGTCGACTGGGTCATGTTTAAAAGCTGCAGAGTGAATTCAGACAATGAGAATGTGATGGCATAGACGGGTCTGAATTGACAGAAAAGAGGTCAAAAGAGGTGGCTATTCTTTGAATGTATGTTCAGTGAATGCTATGTTCGAATATAGAACTACATGCTTTTGACAAAGATGCAACTAAATCTTGCGTCGTCTTCAAGCTTTAATTTTTTTTTTAACAAAGCATACTCTGGGAAAAGAAAATTCAATCGCAAATAATATTATTATAATTTTTTTATGGAATACTGCAGTTTATTTTAAATGATTTATCTGTGAACATAGCTTTTTTTTCTTTTTTTTATGTGCCCTGATAATCTGTAATCACAATAACTTCCCCTTGCAACGAGATCTCTTCTCTTCTCTGATGTCGTGTTTACTGGCTTGAGGGCGGGGCAACCTGTCACTCATATGAGATCACAGCAATAGCAAACAATCCAACGATCTAATCAGTTCCCTTAGTCCCTCCCTACACTTTTTTCCTGTTCTAGAAGCCATATCACTCAAATATACGTCACAATAGGGAATAAAAGACTATCGCAACTTCCGTTTCATGCTGACTTTGAACACTGGCTGGCAAATTATGCTTAAATAAATAAATAAATAAAACAAAATTATAAATTGTAACTAATGCAGCTGTTTTGTGCGAGGTGGGTGCATATCCAATTGCAGCGACATACCGCAGTTAGAATTTATTTACGATAATTTCACAGATAAATGAGCCAGATCAGATTAGACATCCAAAGTCTAATAGATGCACTTTAGTACAACATCAAGGTGCATATTAATGAAGGGGGTTTTACGCAACAATAAACATAAGCAATGAGGAAACAATTCACCTTCAATTAATTTTATAATCATAATGATTGTGCTGACTGAGGTGGTGATAAAGAGCTCCACTTTTGCTTACGTTGAACAAAACACATTAGCTGGCAGTTCTGCTTTCCAGAATCACGGTGCTATACTTAGGCTGAGCTCCAAGGAGCAATGAGATGAGATGACGATAAGACCGCATTGCTGTCAAAATCCGAAGCAATTTTTTATTTATTTTTATCTACGAGCACTTTTGTTAAGCATTTCCACTGTGAAAATGGACCACTGGGGCCTTCCTTTCCGTTCTTGAAGTACACTCACACACAATTGTACTAATATCTTTTATTGGGGCCTGAACTTCTGCTTCCTCAGGCTATAATAAAGATTTCCACCTGCGCTGAACGTCTTAGTTCTATCCAAACAGATCAGATGCACCAGAGAGATAGAAAAAGAGAGGAAGCATACTGGATATTCCTCATTAAAGCTGATGTGTGGATTTTGTTAAATATTAAAACATTTTCCTCACAGACACAACTATAAGTACGGCATTTATAAGTAGACTTCTTGATGAGTGTAAACACTGTGGTGCTGTTTGTTTGAGCCAAGAAAGTCTATAATACCTAAAAGCTTTCTGTTAGCATTCTCATTCATCTCAAATGCATTTGCTAAGCTAGCGAACACAGCGCACTGCAGCTTTAATGGGTCTGTTCACACATGAATTTAATTCTGTCATTAACTCACCCTCATGTTTTACAAAGCTGAATGACTTTTTCTTCTGTGGAACACTTTCATTGTATGTTTTTCGAACAACATTTGACTCATTGTATGACTCTTTTTCAAATATACAGTAGGCTATAGGAAGATCAAAACATCTTTAACATTAAAGCCAGCTCACACCCAGGACCTTCTTAACTCTTTCCCCGCCAGTGTTTGTTTGAAAAGTTGCCAGCCACCGCCATCATTTTGGTGTATGAATTTCTGAACATGCAATATATCAAAAGAACAGAGCCTTTGCTTAAATAAATTAAATCAATAAAAAAGGTTTTATTCTAGCTTAATGCATTTTTTTTTTATCAACACTTGAATGTAGGTAAGTATAAAACAAAAAAAAAATCTGAAAAAGTCAGAGAAAAACATTGTCTCTATCAATTAATTACAGCTTCAATTTCTATAAAGCAGCTATCCAGAATGTTCATGCTTTTACTCTTGTCTGATCTCAACGGACTGAACAGAAGAAATAATCCGGAGAAAATTTCAACGTCAAAGAAGGCGGAGCATCAGAGCCACACCTACCTATTATGTAATCGTCACGGACCAATGATAGTTCAAAGCTGTTTACCAGCCGGAGTGAACTTTACGAGAAAGTTTGCTTTGCAAAGCAGTTTTAAACTCCATACAAACTTTGTTTTGGCCTTATTTTTGGTGGAAATGGCATCACACCAGTTTGATTTCGCTTTAAATATGTCAGGGCCTTTAACATTCGACAAAGATACACCAAGCTTCAGAGAAAAAGGCTTAGTGGAGTCCATTTGAGAAGCCACTCTGGATTTGGAGCAATTTTGAGCTGATATAACTGACTCAACCTAATTTCCCTGATATGATGAGAAACGTGTGTACATGTGAATGGCACAGAGCAAGTATAGTGGAAAGAGGAACAGGGCTACATATCACCAGCATATCCTTTAGGTCTGAGATCTATATAATTAGACAGACAGGAGAAACTATCCGCTGCGTTTCGTCCAACGAGAGCCTCTCAAGAGTATATCAGTCTACGTCAGCACACATTGCCATCCAGCAGCCCTTCCACAGATGTATGGCTTTTCATAAAGATCAAAAGATGAAGGTGACGGCACTCGCTGCTGAGGAAATAAAAATCATTCTCATCAATCCCATCATCCCCTGCATGCCATCAACCCCAGAAGTAGGTCACAGTTTGTTTCATGTGGCCCTATAATGAGACGCCCTGTAATTATTAATTGTCTTTTCTGAGCTAGATATATGCTTTCGAGAGAAAGCACGCTGCTGCCCGCAAGTAATCGTTATAGTAATGGACACGCAAGGCTTTTTCTAGCTCTTTTCTTCTCATTCTTTCTTTCTCTGCCTATTTTGTCATTCGTCATTCCATCGTTCATTGTCAGCCTCTCGGCATCGAGTAGCTGTGCTGTCATTTTCTTCCTCCATCCTAGACCGCCTCACTTTCTTTTTTTTTACCCAGAACGGAGAGCAGCTGGAGTCACGGGAGCCCGCCTGTCATTTTAACAGCTGCAAATGCAGTGCAGGTTGAGTACAGCCACTGCATTAAGTGGGCCACATTACTCACATGCCCCCCTCCCAGATCAAAGTCAGAATAAATGGGGGAGAAGTGAAACAGGTGCATGAGTGTGTGTGTGTGTGTGTGTGTGTGTATCACAGGTGAGCTGCCATACTGGGCGGACAAGGAATACTACAGAGACAGTCGAAAAGAGAAGTTCAAATGGAGTGTGATGGGAGGAAATGGGCAATTAGATGGGGAGTGAGAGTGACGCCAACAAGAACAAGGAGCCCCAAAGCCCCAAAATCCCAGAGTAGTCATGTGAAAATGCATTACAGATGCTACCTTTTCATGTTTTATTGCACTTTATACATTGGAGTCCTAAAGTCTGAGACCATTTTGGAATTGCCTCTATTTCTTTTTTTTTTTTTGGTTTTACATACAAATTAAATTATACGTTTTTAATGACTGATGAACATGATTTTTAGAATGTCTTAGTATAAGTTATGTTTCTTAATGACTTGACATTTCTTATTTTATTCATACATTTTCATTAACATTTTCAAATCTATAAAATCCTACAATTTTCCACTTACTTTTAATTCCACATTTTTATGTGGTCTCAGGCTTGTAGACCCTGCTATAAACTACGTTTTCAAAAATGTCAAGTCAAGTCAAGTCAAGTATATTTGTATAGCGCTTTTCACAATACAGATTGTATCAAAGCAGCTTCACAATATTAAATTAAAATAATACAACAAGGTTTGTTTCAAGTGGAATTTATTGATTGATAAAATTAAATTAAATATCCCCAAAATATCCCCAACATATCCCCAACTGAGCAAGCCAAAGGCAACCGTGGCAAGGAACCGAAAAACTCCATCAAGTGACCTAATGGTGTCCTAAAACTCCATCAGGTGACCTAATGGAGAAAAAAAAAACCTTGGGAGAACCCAGGCTCAGTCGGGGGCCAGTTCTCCTCTGGCATTTATGAGCTAGAGACCGGATTGTATTTTGAACTGTAAGATTAAAAATATTATATGAATGCCTGGCTGAAGAGATGCGACTTTAATCTAGTTTTAAACTGGGAGAGCGAGTCTGAGCAACGAACAGTATCAGGAAGACTATTCCAGAGTTTTGGAGCCAAATGACCAAAAGCCTTGAATTTAGTGATCTTAAAGAGCGCGATGGATTATAGGGTGATAGAAGATCCGTTAAATAGACTGGAGCTAAGCCGTTTAGGGCTTTATAAGTCAGTAGCAATACCTTGTAATAAATATGGAACTTTATAGGTAACCAATGCAATGATGATAAAATCGGTGTTATATGATCATATTTTCTTGATCTCGTAAGAACTCTAGCGGCGGCATTTTGAACTAACTGTAGCTTGTTTATTGAGGATGCAGGACAACCAGCTAATAAAGCATTACAGTAATCTAGTCTTGAGGTCATAAATGCATGGACTAACTTTTCTGCATCAGAAACTGATAGCATGTTACGTAGCTTAGCAATGTTTCTAAGGTGGAAAAAGGCAGTTTTTGTAACATATGAAATATGATTTTCAAAAGACAGGTTGCAATCAAGTATAACAACCAGGTCTTTTACTGTAGAGGATAAAGTAACAGGACATCCTATGATGTTAAAGTTGTATTGTGCGAGGTTTTGTGGGCATTTTTTTGAACCGATAAGTATTACCTCTGTCTTGTCTGGATTTAATAAAAGAAAATTACGCGTCATCCAATCTTTTATATCTTTAACACACTCTGTCAATTTGGAAAATGTAGCGTTTTCTTCCGGCCGTGATGAAATATATATTTGAGTGTCATCAGCATAACAATGGAAACTAATTCCATGTTTCCTTATAATATTTCCAAGTGGCATCATATATATTGAGAATAACAGAGGGCCTAACACAGATCCCTGCGGCACTCCATAATTTACTGGAGTTATGATTGATTTTTCTCCATTTAAATAGACAAAATGGTAGCGGTCAGATAGGTATGATTTGAACCAGCTTAATGCTTGTCCTTGAACACCAGTATAATTTTGTAGTCGATCTAAGAGTAATGTATGATCGATAGTATCGAACGCAGCACTAAGATCAAGTAAAACTAGTATTGAGATACAGCCTTGGTCAGAAGCTAAAAGTAAATCATTTGTGATTTTAACAAGCGCAGTTTCAGTGCTATGATGCGGTCTGAATCCAGACTGAAACTTTTCATAGATATCATTTTGTTGCAAGAAAGAGCCCAGTTGAGCGGACACCACTTTTTCTAATATTTTAGACATAAATGGAAGATTTGAAATGGGTCTATAATTTGCTAGGTTATTATGATCTAATTGTGGTTTCTTAATTAGAGGTTTTATAACTGCCAGTTTAAATGTTCTTGGAACATGACCTAAAGATAAAGACGAGTTAATAATATTGAGGAGAGGCTCTTCCACTACAGGTAACAGTAGTTTAGTTGGTATAGGATCTAATAAACATGTTGTTGTTTTAGATGAAGTGATACGTTTATTTAACTATTTTTGTTCTATAGTTGTAAAGCACTGTAATTGTTCTTGCGAGGTGATAATTGAAGCTGAATTATAAGGCGCAATTGAAGATTGAACGTTTACAATTGTGGTTCTGATGCTTTCTATTTTCTCAGTGAAGAAGTTCATGAAATCATTACTACTGAACTGTAACGGGATATTTTGTTCGGGTGACGTCTGTTTATTTGTTAGTCTAGCCACGGTGTTAAATAAAAACCTTGGATTGTTTTGGTTGTTTTCTATTAGTTTGCGGAGGTGCTCAGCCCTGGCCGCTTTTAGGGCCTTTTTATAACGTGACATACTGTCTTTCCACACGATTCTAAAGACCTCTAAATTAGTTTGTTTCCATTTACGCTATAAAATACGGGTTTCTCTCTTTAAAACATGCGTAGTATTGTTGTACCATGGTGCTTTAATTTTCTCTCTGACCTTTTTTAATTTAATAGGTGCAACCACATCCAATGTTCTATCTAGAGAGAATGGTGCTCATAGTGCTAGTTAGTTCTTCTAGTTCATCTGTTTGTTTGGGTTCAGGCAGCAGCTGAGACAGATTAGATAAGCAATTTGAGAAATTATCAATGGTGGATGGGAGGATTGTTCTGCCTGGTTGATAATGCGACGCCGCATGACATATTACAGCAGTACGTAATATGCAAGTTACCATGTAGTGATCAGTGACATCATCACTTTGTGGAATGATATCTATATCGGTTGGATCGGTTTCATGTGATATAATTAAATCGAGTGTATGATTAAGACGATGAGTTGGTCCGGTGACGTTTTGCTTGACCCCAAATGAATTTAATAAATCTGTAAACGCAGCCCCTAACGCATCATTTGGATTATCTACGTGTATGTTAAAATCTCCAACAATTAATGCTTTATCGACATTGACTAATAGGTCTGAGAGAAAATCTGCAAACTCTTTTAGGAAATCAGCGTAAGACCCTGGCGGTCTATATACGGTAGCCAAGGCTAGAGATAATAGGGATGTTTTTCTAACATCTAAGAGCGTAACATTTAGTACAAGTACTTCAAATGAAATAAACTTATAACCCGTTTTCTGAGTAACATTGAGAATATCTCTATAGATTGTTGCAACACCGCCGCTCATGCTTATAACAGTATCCAGATGGAGTAGACTCATTTAGACCGAAATAATCATTTGGTTTAAGCCAGGTTTAAGTAAGGCAAAGTACATCGAAGCTATTATCTGTGAGTATTTCATTTACAATAACAGCCTTAGGTGTGAGTGATCTAATGTTTAGAAGACCTAGCTTTAGAAATTGTTTTTGTTTACTAATAGCAACATTTTCTGTTTTAATAACAATTAGATTTTTCCTAGATCCTGCAGTAGATTTATTATTTGATCTCACTAAACCAGGAATAGACACAGTTTCTATGCAATGTTCTACACTAGTATTTATATCAGTTAAGTTGGTGCAGCAGAGACTATGATTTGGACTTTTGGTTACTAGTCAAAGGGTATTTAACATTTTGGAGATGTTATCCGACAGAAGATCCGCTCCGAATCTGCTTGGGTGTAAGCCATCATCTTACACCCAACCTATATTTAAGTTCAGTCATTTCACATAAATGACAATTAATAGGCAATTTTCATTGCCATTTAAGTGAAATTACTGAACTTAAATATACGAGCTTAATAAAAATGATCATTCTAGAAGAAATTTTCAGATGGCACTTAGAGGCTTTTGCATCTGGCTTTTGCATCTGAATTTTGCATCTATGTATATATATATATATATATATATATATACACATATACATATACATATATATATATATATATATATATCAGTGGCGGCTGGTGAAAAATATTTTAGGTGGGGCTGTTTGTGCGGGGGGTCTGGGGGCTCGTCCCCCCGAATTTTTTTTATTTCATAGTTGTGATTTCCTGCATTCTGGTGCATTTTAGGCCACCCATGTCCCTTGCTTATACCAATAAAATAACTCAAACCAGTCAATACCAATGGTCTAAAAAGACAATATTAATTGAACTGCCATGTAGAAATCAACAGTTGCACAGGTAATGATAATGAACAAGTTGCAATTTTATTATGCTCCGTGTCCAGAATAGAAAAAGTGCAAACGCATAACAATAAATTATAATAGGGAATACAACAATCTAGTTCTTTAATCAATCCCCAGCTGTAGACTAAATATATTTTAAAAGTTCACTGTAGACAAATTGGATAATGGATAACAGTGTGTTGATACAAGAGAAAGAGAGAAGGCTCTCAAAGAAAGGGTGGGACAACATTCTTGAAGAACACCAAGTATGAGAAGAAAGATGATTTTAACATTTTAACTAGTATGGAAACACAGTAATCCAGCTCAGAACTTCAAAACAACAAAAAAAGCAAAGCAAACATACTGTTACATTCCTATTGAGATCACTATTTTAATGGCAAATGTGTGTGAAACATTGTGTGTGTGACTGAGTGAGAGAGAGAGAGAGACTGAGTGAGTAAGAGAATGACAGCATAAAAATGAATACGCTATATTTACTAAAAATTGTGGCAACAGATTACAAGCAATATTATTGATTAAATTTTAAAAAATTGAATTGAGTATTAATCTAATTAATTCCTAAAAAGTTAACCATTAACAAGCAGTTAACAAGCAGAATCACTGAAGGAGAAAACCATATATTCACCTCTGGCTTGTCTGGTCAGAGTTCTTTTACAATTAGTTTTTCAGCTAATGTTCTTCTTTCGAAGGGATACAGGTGTAAAGATTTAACTGAATTTGGGGCTAGCTCAACTCCCACGACTAGGTAAATGTCCCGTGCAGGCGCAGCGCAGAAGGTGCACTGCTCTAATCTTGGTACGACGGGCGATATTTTCAGAGCCCCGAAACCATAAAATTCGACGACGATGATTGGCAAAATATAAAAAAATTGCGTAGCAACAGGGGAACCATTGGCTTAAATTCCAGCACTGTAGGGCTGAGCGAACTGGAGCCCAGGGAAGACAGCCTATTGGCTACTACTACACCAACATGAAGTGAATGCAAATATCATTCTGGAGAGTTCTAAACACATTCTAAAGTAAAACCATTAATAGCATGTCATTAACACAGATTATTTTTCAAAATGAGAGATTATTAAAAACGTATTATTATTAAATAAAAAAATAAATAAAAATAAAAAACTGGCAGGGAGGTCGGCGCCCCAGCGCCCTCTATGGGCGAGCCGCTGCTGATATATATATATATATATACATATACATATACATATACATATACATATACATACATATACATATTAGATGGTTCCTTCATCACCGTGTCCCTTTAGTGACTCCGTAGGTCTCAGAATTGTAGACTCCACTGTATATACACTCAAATGTTGGGGAGTAAATAAAGCGATGCTACATTTTTTTGTAGAGTGTCAATAATAGCTCAGTAGCACAGTAGCTTTTACAGTAACAAGCAACTATATCTAATGATTTGTGGTGTAGCAAAACCAAGCCATACATTGCTGTTTTTAATGCCACACTGATTTCACATGAAACTTCACAGCCAGAGCCAAACCAGCTGAGGTAAACAAACACACGCTATTTCTCTCGCTCTCTCGAACCATCTAACATTTATAAATCCACTTGACATTAAAGAGAAAGCATCTTTAAAACCCCACTTCCTCTATACCTCTCTTCACAGAGACAGCTCTCAATGCGTTCACCTCGCCAACACATCGGCCGTGTGAAACAATACACAAATTGCATGAATTAATGCAACATCCCTGCGCAACAATATCAAGCGATAATGAAAGGCCGTTTTTTTTTCTTACCGAATAGTGTGTGTTGATAGATGAGGCAGAGGCAGAATGGGGACACTCTGCTTAAAGTGATGGCTGATGGGACAGGCAGGCACAGCTGTGTGATCAACGTTGCCTGCTGTCATGCCCACATGAGCATGCAACGCGCAGAGACACAACACCTTTCTCTTTAACACACCTGCAGTCAGACACAGCCCAACTCTTCACCTTTAGGCAGATGGGAAACAAGGTTTCAGCCTCACACAATGAAAGCTGAAAATGAGAGATGTAGAAGTCTGCTAAATTTAATAAGATGTGCTCATGTGACTAGCAGGGATGTAGAAATGTTATTATAGAGCTTGTTGGATTCTGCCATAATGAGATAACGGAGAATTATATTGATTTCCACGAAGAAGCATGCAGCCATATAAAGAAGGGAAAAAACAGTTTCACACTATATTAACACTCTCTAGATCTAAAGTTTTTTTGTATATTGCCATGGATGGATGGATGGATGGATGGATGGATGGATGGATGGATGGATGGATGGATGGATGGATGGATGGATGGATGGATGGATGGATGGATGGATGGATGGATGGATGGATGGATGGATGGATGGATGGATGGATGGATGGATGGATGGATGGATGGATGGATGGATGGATGGATGGATGAACACCGACAGAGAGACAGCTAGAACATTAGATAGAACAATAGAATGTTCGAGAGAATGACAGACAGACAGACAGACATACAGACAGACAGACAGACAGACAGACAGACAGACAGATAGATAGATAGATAGATAGATAGATAGATAGATAGATAGATAGATAGATAGATAGATAGATAGATAGATAGATAGATAGATAGATAGATAGATAGATAGATAGATAGATAGAATGTTAGAGAGAACGTCAGACAGTCTGAACAGACAGACAAACAGACAGACAGACAGACAGAGACAGACAGAGATAAATCTTCCATACAGGTCTTGAATAATGACAGCTATGGATGACAGGCAGTAACCTAGCTGTATGTGAGTTGGATGACGATGAATATTGTGAGAAAGCACTCCACTTTTATGGCAATGTTTGTTAGCGCTCTCTGTCGTGCTGTAATTTGCTTACAAACAGCCTGATTATCTGCCGCTACTTTGAAAGGAGATCAGACATTGGAGTCTCATTATAGAGTGACTCAGTGAAAATGCCTCAGTTCCCCAGACACAGACACCCATGGGACGTCAGCCTTCAGAAACAGAGGACAATCTCTTCTTGATAGTTTTTTCTATTTTTATTTTATTTATTTATTTGTAAATAGTCTTTGCTCTAGTGGAGTCATTTCTTCCTGAGCAAATAGAGAGCAAGTCCCTTTGTAACACAATAGTAATGATCTTGCTAATAAAAAGAGCTGAGATTAGAAATAAATGTCATTAACAGGTTTAGTTTGTCACATTGTGAGTGCACTGCAAACCAGACCCCCCCCAAAAAAAAAAAAACTTCAGCTACCAGCTGGAATTTACACTTGGCCTGTCTTAAATCTAAAGCTGACATTTTAAACCTCTGAGCTCTGAAAAACATGAATACCAAATCTTTAATTAAAAAGTCTCATTTTTAATATACTATATTCCCCCTTTTGTCTCTGGGTTCTGCATACTAATGCCAATCACTCTATATCAGCAGTTTTCCATTACTGCTACTCAAGATGTGAGTTACACTATTGTAACAGAAATCATAACCATCAGTTATACTTCCCCTGATAGTCTGATCATGATTATTAATTTCAGTCAATTGAATTTAGATTACTGTGATAAACTAGCTGTGGCTCCAGCATTCTCATGACCTTACATTTGACATGAGGTTTGGAAAATGGATGGACACATTTATATTAATTTATTTACATAAAACTGCTGTCTACACTTGCAATGACAGACATCATAAAAATCAATTACTTCTCTTGATAGTGTAATTATAATTATTCAGTTAATTGAATTTAGATTAAACATGGAGCAAGTTTAAAAATACATTAAGAAAAAAGTACCCTGGTTTTCTCTAAAGCATCGTAGAGTACTGTGTAAATACAAAAGTGTAAGAATAGAAGTGCCAAAGAAACGGTAAGTTGAAACTAAATTAAACTAAATTTTGAAGTAGAAAGACTGAAGAAAAGATAGAATTTTCTTGTGAAACTTACATAAATAATCTTTGTTTTACTTACAACTTCGAAAAATACTTTTTTACAGTGTAACTGCCAACTGATATCATCACAATTTTTTTTTTAGGTAACAGTTTTTTGAAGACTGGTGTAGCATCTGGTGTAGACACACACAAATTATTCATTATATTTAATGAATAATCCAGCAAACTCACTCTCCCAACAAAGGTCTATGAAACTTCCCCCAAAACTAACATCGTGAATGAAGCTAACACACTGGCAGAACCCAGTGTCCTGTTACAGGACACATTAAGACTGATAAGACTTTTTACGACCTCAAAAGGAATTTGCAGAGAGTTGTGAATCTCACTTAATTCTTGCTGAGAAGGAGAATTAAACCCTTTTAATCCTATATATTCTATATACTGTATAACCACTTGAGAAATGTATAAACATGTGTCTAATTTTCCCATCTCATGATTTTCCTTTATGTGGTTTGGCCTATGTACTCGTTTAAACTCTTTTGGGTTAATGTTTCAGACTTGCATACTGGTTAAGCAAAATCATATGTGGCATGTTTAGTCTCTATAAACTCCAATCTTCGTCCCCCATTTGTTAATTACATTACATTTTGCTAACTTTGTGACGCATTAGTATTATAAGAATCTTTAAGATTCTTTAGTTAAACATCCAATCAAATTACATGTTCAAAGGCGTGCTTGAACAAAGGGTTGTTAAGAAATTCCCTCCAAAGGAATCAACTTCTTATTGGCTCACAACAATCCAGAGTGTCAGGGTTATGTTTGTTTTTGATCTGTTTCCCTGTTTTGTTCAAGTCTGAGATTCACATGTTCCTTTGTTCAGTTTCCCGCCTTTGTTCAGTTTCCATGGTTACCATCATTATTAGTTAATTGGTTTCAGCTGTGTTTCATTTATTAGCTCGTTTCAGTTTGTTATTTAAGCCTCACCCTTGCCTTCACTCTTTGTCCAGTTTCTGTTATGTTGAGATGTGTTTGCTTGCTTTTTTTTTAGTAAGAACTAAACTTATTAGTGTTTTGTAAGAACCTGAGTCTTCTGTCTTCAGCTTCCCTGCATGCATCTTTACAGAAGGACTAGGGATGGGGAAATGAAGCCTCGTGAATCACTGAGGCTTTCCCCTGACTGTTCCGGGAAAAGATTCAAAGCTTCGAGAGTGTCAAGAACAGCGCCATCTGGTGCTTATTTAAAATAAAGCAGCCAGAAGCCTGTGTTAGAAGCTCTGGCAGATGAAGCAACCACAACACACTCCATAGTTTCAATGTTATGTGTACAAATAAAAGCCTTACATGTTTGTGTTTGATTTGTTCATATTCATTTTCTCTCCTCACAAACCCATCAACCAGACTGAGCCAACAATGACTCGTTAAATAAGATCTGGGCTTCGAGCCTTCTGACACCCAAAGCGAAACGCGCACTTGATTGGACAGAAAGTGAGGCTTCATTTGTCGTTGATCACGTGACTCTAGTAAACCAATACACACCCTGATACGGGGATTCACTAGAAATTGTGTCACATGTGCGTATAGCATCAAAGCTTCAGTGTCATACGTAACATCACTAGACTGGACCAAAACCAAAAGATGGATCTCAAGGTACTGCCACAGTCTCCCCAGATCCAACAACAGCACCAGTCCAAATGGACGACGTACATGGTCAGCACCATTCAGTCACCCCGGTTCACGGCAATCCATGATCCTCTACCAGAGCCCCGTCCCAACATGGCCGCCGTTCCAGAGCCTCGTCCCAACATGGCCGCCCTACCAGAGTCTCGTCCTGTCGAGGCCACTGCCCTACCAGAGTCTCGTCCGCTTCCCTTCCAGAGTCTCGTCCCGTCGAGGCCGCTGCCACGCCTAAGCCCATTCTCCTGAGAGAAACTCCAGAGACTGTTCGTTTCCTTGAGTTAGCTCTGGTGAATGAAGCACTGACTATTGTGGCCATGGCAATGTTGTGTGTGTGTGTGGGCTTCATACAAATCGGCCTCAGCAAAAATGGCCGTCGCCATGCCCAAGCCAGAGTCTTCGGCCAAGATGACCACCACCGTGCCTGAGAATTCGCCGCTGGTCCCTGAGCCCGCTTCAGCCCACAAGCCAGCTCCAGAATCCAAAACTCTACCCAAGAAATGTTTTTGCCGGTATCTGTCCACAGAGACGCTCAGGACGCCTGAAGGGCTGGCTCCGCCATGGATGCCTGAAGGCATGCCTATTCACCCTAAACCACCCATTGTCAGCTTCCAGGGCACCCACCCCTTGGGTTTTCTTTTGCTCAAGCTCATATACTGGAGTTGCTAATCATATCGATTTTGACTACAGACTCAAAATAGTACTGTACATTAAGAAAGATATTTCCCATACCCTGGAAATGTACATTTCTATTAATCAATTAATAACCAATATTGAGGGTTCACAGGATGAACTGAGTAATTGGTTGTAATGTAATGAAGCTACATCAAGTTAATCCGATTAACTGATCCTAATATTCATAATCAATTATAACAAGTTATGATTGATTATTAATATTTCTTAGAGCTAATTTGCTACACTGGAAAATGGAAATGGAGTTTTTCCATTTGAAATAATATTGAGCCTGAGTCGAAAGTGGTTTGGCAAGACTATAAAGTAATAACATTCCACCACAGACTGGAAATTCAGTCCTTCAGACTCCTTTCCCCAGATCTCTGAAAGCAAGCTTGGCGAGAATAAAGAGGATCGATTTTAATTGCTTGTATGAGGGGCTGTGCCGGACGGAGGGAGACAGAGAGTAATAGGGTGAGATGACAAAAAGACTGGATCTGCAATCATTCCTGAATAAAAGAGGTCTCAGACCTTGGCCAACATAACATCATACTTGACATGGGGCACGACTGCAAACATGGCTAGTCAGAAAAGAACAAAGGCATACGAGGACCACTCCATCTTTACCACTGCAAGCACAATTTGTTCTCTTTCTTATTTATCCCTTCAGTTTCTTTCTTTAGTCTGTCAGTGTTATTCCAGTCTCTCTGTTTGCCATTTGTGTCTCTCTGTTCTCTTCCTTTGACCTAATGCCTTTTTGTCCCTTCATCTATCATAGATGACTCATCTTCACCTGTGACCCCTGGCTCTATTCACATATTCTGTCTCTCTGATTGACTCGTCCATTCCTTACCATTTAATATAACAAAAAGTTGCTTAAGTACAAATTTAATATACATGAACATTATATTTCTATAATATAGGCTAACTTACGGTTCCATAAAGAATGCAAATCAGAAATGTATGGAGAAATTCCGAAATCATCATCGGTTTATGACAAATTGTCAATGTTTTTTTCAGAAAATGTAAATAATTTAATGTAGTGTGTGACAGACGGCTGTCCATTGGAATGGGAAAAAAAACTATCCAAACATGAAAGGATTTGTAGAAAGAGACAGTAAAATGTGCAGATACTGTACATTTTTATATACACATTTTATTTCATGTCTCATGCCCACCAAGGTTGCATTTATTTAGTGAAACAATACAGTAAAATGAGCAACATTGTGATATGTTATTACAATTTAATATAACTGTTTTCTGTTTTAAAACATTTTAAGATGTAAATTGTTCCTATGGTGGCAAATCTGAAAATGAAAATTATGTATATAAAAAAAAAAAAAAAAGGTGTTGTTATATTTGAATGATTATCTCAACACATGTTTTGGAATAAAAACAAAATTATAATTACAACTCAAAAACTCTAAATGTCTTTCTAGGTCAAAGTGACAAAAAAAAAAATGACGGCATAGGTTACAGATGTCAATATGTAACACAATATGGCAACAATCATTATCATTTAGCTCAAATCATGGAAAAATAAATAAATGCATGTGTGTTATAGGCAGGACTTACATTTGTACTACTTATTGAAAGTTACAATGTCTTCCATTTGTTTTCTAGGATTGCTCAATGTTCTCTCCCTTATACTGTCTCTGTCTTTTTACTTACTCTTTATGGTATTGTTTGGCTCATTTACCTGCAGAGTAAAAAGACAGGGCAACTCACTGCCAGCTGATGTAATGAACAGTGACGCATTCTAATGTCAATCTCATTACCAGAATTTTTAGATCCAGGCGTCACGGGTGAAGAGCCCAGAGCTTGATCTTGACAAGTTTAAGTGAGAGAAGCTATAGGACTCACATGCACCTGAGAGCAGACACAAATAGCAGCACAAAGATCTAGAGACAAAGAGCTCCATATTATGATTGAGAGCACAGTTCCTGCACTTTGTGTGCAGCAAGTAGATCTTAATTCCAGCGCTTCTGTGACAGCTCACTCCTAAGGACTGAGTCGGTAAAGACGGTCACAGCTTTGGCCCCATTAATGGCCAGATCCCTGTGGTTCTCTCTTTTCCACAGGTTTGGTTCATTATCTTCAATCAGGGTGGTCAACAGCAGGTTTGCTCAATGCACTGCAGTTCAGATAAAAAAAAAAATCTATATGGCACAAAGAACTGGTAACATCACTGGTTGCCAGGCAATTTGTAAAACCCTTCTCAAAATTATTCACTGCAACATCATCACTCCACCACAAGCACTTCAGTCAGAGAGACCTCAGATTTGGTTCTACTGCGCAAGCATTCGGTTTGAGTGTTCAACGAGCTCCATGCGTGACACGTCCAAATGGCCACTCTCACATGTTTCTCTTACGCCTCAAACCACAAGCCCACGATAGTTGTCATCTTTGATGCATCATGCCTTGCACCTTGGTTTCTGTCAGCCCTTTGTGAGCATTGTTAAGAGTTTTTTTCTGTCTCTTGCTTTCTTCTTCGTTTTTTTTTTTTTTAGTTCAGAGTGCTGTAGGCGAAAGCACGAAGACCATCTGCTCTCCACAGGCTGTTAAGTTTGAGCCTGTTACTGGGCCTCATTTATTTCGCTCCTTTGTAAGCACATTACCACAGCATGCTCTTCTTCTTGGGGTTTCTTACTTTAAACATTCCTTTGTGCTTTTTCTTCAGTCCTTTTCATTAATGGCACATTTCCCTGGCTAATGCTTTGATGGACAGCTGAGGAAAAATTCTCAGGAAAGTTCACACAAAAAAGAAAATTGTCATTTTCCTTACCATCATATCATTGCAAACCTGTATGATTATTTCTTTTGTGCAGCACAAATGCTTTTTGCCATATAATGAATGGTCCAAAAATGCCCCAAAAAACCTCACCAGAATACAGCTTGTGCACTATACTCCAAGTCTTCTGAAGTCATACAATAGTTTTATGCGAGAAACAGATTGAAATTTAAGCAATTATTCATTGATAAAAAAAAAAAAAAAAAAAAAAAAAAAAGTCTCATTTGCATTTAAGTATGTTCAAACAAGATTTGATTTCAGTGCCAGTGGTTGTCTGGTAAACAGGGCTTGACATTAACACCTGCCAAACGTGGTTGGATTTCAGCAGTGGTGTGTAATGCAGTCACTCCTATAGCCACTTTGGTGGGTTGAATTTTATATATAATAGATACATTTTTCAATTGTAGTCTTTTAATAAGGCATCTGAAATAATAAACTAAGTGCAATGTAGTGTTGTCAAATATCGGTTTCTCGATACAAAATCGATATTGAAATTTCTCTGAAACGCTTCCAATACTCGATTTTCGCAGAATAGATACACGACACCAGCTGCTCTTTCTCACTCACTCATCTATCTGACAGCGAGTTGACACACAAACCCGCCTCCCCTCACTCACTCCTTTCATTTGCTCTGGATGAATTTTGTTGGTGTTACAGGGCTTAAATGCGAGTAATGCGCATGATTTTACTCATTCCCGCAGATTTTGTGCTCACAACCAAAGTGTGCGCATATCAAGCACTGCTGGTAACCAATTGCAAATAATTTTTTTGCCATATTGAAATTCGGTTGGACAACATTTCTGGAAAGAAGAGCAGGGTGAACATCCAGCTAAACATCTCCACATCCAGCTCCAAAGAAGAAAGAAAATTATATCAGTTTGGAAACATGAGGGTAAGTATATACTATAGACTGTAAAAAAGAAAGAAAGACGATGGACAGTGCATCTCCGCTTCCTTCCAATGTAAAAACATATCCCAGTAACGGTTGTTGCCGATTACATTACAAGCACAGCTGTCAATCATGAAGTTACGCCCCGATTTTATAGCAAAAAAAACAAAAAAAAAACTAAAACCACATTTGAAAATTAACACTTGAACATAGGTCTGCGTGATGAGAACTACATAAAATGACAGAAACCATCTTTGGAAAAAAAATATGATTTTGAAATGTAATGTGATTTTTTTAGTTTGGCTCACGTCCCATTCGATTACATGGAGAGGGTGGGGTTTAAAACCTATAGACCTTATGCGCCAGAGAAACAAGCGTGCAGCCATCTTTAGAATATTGTCTTTGAACTTCCGTTTTTGCGGTCGCTCTGTATGTCTCTATGGCATCGCTGTCGAGGAGTAATTAGCTGGTGAAGTGGATTTACTTATTGTAAAGTTAACAAAGGTTATCATGAGGATTGTAATGTTTATAGCAGATGTCTTAACAAATGTCAGTAGACCGGGAAGATTTTAAACGAGCCATTCATTCATAAATACGCAAGATCACAGTGAAAATACAGACCGGAAGACAAAAGACAATGAACGCAGCACTGAAAAGGGGTGGGGTTACATTAGGTCCATACTGCAGCCAGCCACCAGGAGGTTATCACAATACTCTGGCTTTCAGGACTTGAGCAGCACACTTGGTACAGTAAATACAGTGAGAGAATTACACTGAACAAAATTATAAACGCAACACTTTTGTTTTTGCCCCCCATTTTTCATGAGCTGAACTCAAAGATCCAAGACTTTTTCAATGTACACAAAAGGCCTATACATAGTTCCTACATGACATCACAACATACGGCATTTGCCGACCCGGCGCCATTTCTGTGGGCATGCTGTGGGCAGAACATTAGAAGAAGAAGAAGCTGAAACGAGTTAATTTCGTGATAAAAAGTGAAACACAATGTTGTGTTTTATTGCGAGTGTACACAAGTATAAGTTAACACTTTGCAGTTTGAATGATGTCCTGTATGAACAAAATGACGAGGTATTAAAAACATACAAAAACAACATTGTTTACACTGTTCGATCGCACCCGCGCCTCTCTCTCACTCACACACACACACACACACACACACACACACACACATTCCAGCATTGCAATCTCAGATTATGTCCCTAAAGAACCCGCGTATAAAGTAGTTCCGCATTACATTAATTAATTTGCACGTGAGTTTTATTTATTTTTATACCATGTATATTCATGCACCGAACTGTGACGCCCGTACCGTTTCGGTTCAATACGAATACATGTACCGTTACACCCCTATTCTTCAGTGTACAAATAAGTACATGCATATTACAGAAAGCATCGATGACTGTTTTAAGGGGAACATAGGAATTAAGTTGTGCAGGCTATGGCTTTTTAATAGACAGATAGTCTAGCATCATGCTACATACCTTCGCTATGATGACTACTTTTCCATTGATTGCACTTGAGCAAACGTCACCAACCCAACCCTCGGCAAACTGATTGTACGCCTCCAGTGATTTCCAGGCTCGGAATTGCTCACGTGTAAAAACTCCTAGCCAATACCAGATAATGGTACACATGATAATACTGTATCTGAGGCAAAGCTGCATAATCAGTGCTCAGTGCTTCCTTCGTTAGCGCATACGGATCCACACCATTTATGACTGAAATCTTCGCATTGTACCTCTCTCTGTCTTGTGTTAATAGAGTATCTTTATAATCTCTGTCACTTTGTCTCTTCATGATTTTCGTAACATTATAAACAGAAAGAAATATTCTAAATTTGCTTGTAAAACTTTGTAAACACAGCAGCTTATGCCATCAAAGATGGCGTCTCCGGGGAGGTCATGTGACATTAATTGGCCTGTGGGAACTATGTATTTCTCTCAAATATTGTTCACAAATCTGTCTAAATTTGTGTTAGTGAGCACTTCTCCTTTGCTGAGATAATCCATCCACCTCACAGGTGTGGCATATCAAGATGCTGATTAGACAGCATGATTATTGCACAGGTGTGCCTTAGGCTGGCCACAATAAAAGGCCACTCTAAAATGTGTAGTTTTACTGTATTGGGGGGGTCCGAAAATAGTATCTGGTGTGACCACCATTTTCCTCACGCAGTGCAATACATCTCCTTCGCATAGAGTTGATCAGGTTGTTGATTGTGGCCTGTGGAAAGTTGGTTCACTCCTCTTCAATGACTGTGCGAAGTTGCTGGATATTGGCAGGACCTGGAACACGCTGTCGTATACGCCGATCCAGAGTATCCCAAACATGCTCAATGGGTGACGTGTCCGGTGAGTATGCTGGCCATGCAAGAACTGGGATGTTTTCAGCTTCCAGGAATTGTGTACAGATCCTTGCAACATGGGGCCGTGCATTATCATGCTGCAACATGAGGTAATGGTTGTGGATGAATGGTACAACAATGGGCCTCAGGATCTTGTCACGGTATCTCTGTGCATTCAAAATGCCATCAATAAAATGCACCTGTGTTCGTTGTCCATAACATACGCCTGCCCATACCATAACCCCACCGCCACCATGGGCCACTCGATCCACAACGTTGACATCAGCAAACTGCTCACCCACACAATGCAATACACGCTGTCTGTCATCTGCCCAGTACAGTGAAAATCAGGATTCATCCGTGAAAGAACACCTCTCCAAAGTGCCAGACGCCATCGAATGTGAGCATTTGCCCACTCAAGTCGGTTATGACAACAAACTGCAGTCAGGTCGAGACCCTGATGAGGACGACGAGCATGCAGATGAGCTTCCCTGAGACGGTTTCTGACAGTTTGTGCAGAAATTCTTTGGGTATGCAAACCGATTGTTGCAGAAGCTGTCCGGGTGGCTGGTCTCAGACGATCTTGGAGGTGAAGATGCTGGATGTGGAGGTCCTGGGCTGGTGTGGTTACACATGGTCTGCGGTTGTGAGGCCGGTTGGATCTACTGCCAAATTCTCTGAAACGCCTTTGGAGACGGCTTGTGATAGAGAAATGAACATTCAATTCATGGGCAACAGCTCTGGTGGACATTCCTGCAGTCAGCATGCCAATTGCACGCTCCCTCAAAATTTGCAACATCTGTGGCATTGTGCTGTGTGATAAAACTGCACATTTTAGAGTGGCCTTTTATTGTGGCCAGCCTAAGGCACACCTGTGCAATAATCATGCTGTCTAATTAGCATCTTGATATGCCACACCTGTGAGGTGGATGGAATATCTCAGCAAAGGAGAAGTGCTCACTAACACAGATTTAGACAGATTTGTGAACAATATTTGAGAGAAATAGGCCTTTTGTGTACATAGAAAAAGTTCAGCTCATGAAAAATGGGGGCAAAAACAAAAGTGTTGCGTTTATAATTTTGTTCAGTAAAAAAAAAAAAAAAAAAAAAAAAATCATTGAGAACTATTCCTTAAAACACTTTCTGATTTCAGTATAGTTCCTGATTTACTATATTAGCGTCCACACCAGCAGACGATATCATTCTGTTTAAGAAGCGCATGCTTTTCTGTCACTTTAAATGCTCGTTACAGCAGTCAATGTTTTTATCGTTAATCAGCTGGATAAAATCGTTCTGGGCTGCGTTTCCCAAAAGCATCGTAAGCCTAAGTTGATCGTAAAAACGATCGTACGACTGATCTTAATATTACGGTCTGTTTCCCAAAAGCATCGTAGCTTAAGTAGCACTTGAAAATCTTCGTAGATCTACGAGTGCTCTGGAGTAATCGTACATCACCAAGTTCATCGTAAGAAGACAGATTTATGAGGACACCTGCAGGACAACCGACAGATTACACCTTTAACTTTATTCAAATGCAATGTGATTATAATATAAGGTTTGATTGTACTTTATTGTACACTTTATTACTCTTTTTTTGTTGTTGGTTAAATTAATGTATAAATTAAATAATTAAAAAGGTCAGAAAACAAAACAAAAAATAGAAATAATTTAATCTAATAATTTTAATCAAAATTAAAAGAATGAACAAAAAATAAATAAAAGAAATCCTTTTAATCTGTTAAAAATTACATCTTTGTTTCACTCTATCTCCTCTAAAAGGACATTAATTTCATCTTTTTGAAAGGAATCTTTATTTTTTATTTTATTTTTTAGCTATTTTGTCAGTGCCTCCGCCTGTAGGTGCTTTATATAGACTTGTCTTGATTGCTAATCCACAACAGATGACAATTATTAGGTTAAACGTTCCATATAAGGTTATGTTTCAGCACTTCACGAATGGACAGCGACTCTTAAGTAGCACGTAGAGCGCATTCTCGCGCGTTCATGTTAAGTGCATTTTTGGGAAACGCTCGTGGAATTGCTGCGAGCGTTCGTAACCTTGCACGTAGAAAGCGCTCTTAAGAGCTAAGATACATCGTTATCGGGAAACCCGGCCCTGAAAGTGATTCTAACTATATCGTTTCTCTGTGCCGTTATCATTATAGCTTTGGTGTGGACTCTTCTATTCTTTAATATTGAGAATGATTTTTAGAACTATATCTTTATCGTTATCTTTATAGTTATTGTCCTTAGTGTGAACGGGCCTTTAAACTGACTCCGGAATGTGAATCTACTCATCAAGGAATACTTGATTTAATGTAGAGGATGTCATCCTAAGTGTCTTCATATATGATGTTTTTAGAGAGTTTGTATATCCCTCATTGGGATCCAGGTTCAACAGAAGAGTAGGAGACTTTGCTGGCTGGGCTGGTTATTAATTCTCTTTTGCTTTTCATTTCAACATATAACATATATTCTCAGGAGAGAGTGAAGTCATGGCTGTGTCTAATCCCCCTTTGCTCCCCCACAAATGGAATAAAGCAAATTGATCCATGTGATATGGCACTCAGAAAGCCTGACGTATTGATTGAGGTCCCATTTATGACACTCCATCAATCCAATATGACCTATCCTATAATCCCACGCCATCTTGATATTACCTTTGCTATAGCTGTGAGGAGACAGACATAGTGAACTGTGCGGAGAGTATGAGGATGTCAACCCTCTCATTCCAAAACCAGAACTAAACTCATGATGTAGCAATAAATCACAGATTATTTATATACGACATCTCAGAAATAGAGGCCTGATATAGAATCATCTCCTTTTATTTTATTTCATAGATCATGCTCATGTAATGGAAAAAATGGGGTTGGCTTACTTTCTGTAATGGAGAGCCTCAAGCATGAGACTCAACACAACACAAGCTCAAAGCCTGCATGAAACTATATAAGATTTTTTTGTTCAAGGCATTGTGACTGTCAAGATTATATGATAATGCCATTGTGTGGCAAATGTTGTCAGCTAATAACTGTTCCATATCAGAAACAAAGGGGTCTTCCTCAAAGGGGGTGCTAAGCAGCCTTTAAAATCAAATTCTCCATTGTCTTAGACATGTGTACACCAAAAATGTAAGCTTGTTTGAATACTAATGGAAATCTGGCCCAGCAATTTCAAGCTAAGGATTAAATAAAAGTCCTATCCTGTTATCTCAAATGACTTGCTCCGGCTCATACCAGCACTGAGAAAAGTAACCACAAACATACCATGTGACTTCAGCAGTGGTACGACAATGGCTTGCATTGATACCCCTTTGTTTTTTTCCTTTCCATGAAAAAAATTTAATAAAATAAAATGAAAAATTGAAAAAGTAACTCAGATATTTCCTTGTAAATCTGAAAGAAATGCATTACATTACTCATTACTTGAAAAAAGTAATTTGATTATGTAACTCACATTATTTCACTGATTACGATACATGAGTACACAGCAACATTTCAGTTTCTGTTGGTCATGTGTAAATCTTTAATACAATAATGTGTAGCTGAAACCTTAAAGTTCTCTTTGATAAGAGGATTTGATTAAGAACTGAGCTTCAGGGCTGATACTGATACATATACCGAGTAAAACAATAATACTGCTGTCCCTGAACTGTTTAGTCACTTTAGCCTGCCTCCTGCAACAAACAGGACAAAGCCATGACAAATTGATATAAATGATCACTTAACCAAATCAATGTTGAGGGGGATGTTCTTGCTTAACCGCCTTGTTCTGGATCAAACTGTTTCTTAGGGAAATGGTTGAAAGTCTGTACAACAAAGAGGAACAAGCTGCATCGTGAATGCTTCACCAATGTTCATTCTGTTCTCAGAGCTCAGCCTTATTTAAAAGAAGAACTGTTATTAGGGTTTAATCACATATGAGTGATGGTGAATTGAATAGCTGAGTGATTCCAGAGTCACAAACGATGAAGTACTTCAAAATGAGCCCGGCTAATTCAATAAGACCCGACTGTACATTTAATAAAGCATGGAGTGTGCCAAGTGAACGTGACTGGAGAGAAATACCACCACATGTGTCATGGAGCGTGCACGCACAATGTGCACACGCACATGCATATCCAAAATGAGAATAGACTGAAAGTAGAAGAAACACAGTGCATGTGTTTTGTCTCTTACCATGTCTCTAATTCAGAATTCAAGGGTTTTAGAAATCTTTTTGCTATGTTAAACAAGAGATTTATGTTGCCAACGTATTTGTTAACAAACACACTTAACTCTTTCCCCAACATTGATGAAAATTTCCATAATTTGTGTGAACCACTTCCCTTGAGGGAAATTTCCAGCTAAATAATAATAATCTCCTGTTTAAAAGACATGTGAAAAAGAAGCAGAAACAAGCGATAGCATAATATGTATATGTAAAATAACGGGATCATCAACTTTAAACAGCATAAATCAAAACTGTCTAATGTTACGGAATGAAATGTCGACCCAGGACGAGCCATAGGACTGTGCACGCTTTGGGGGTATTGATGGACTCGATCTACTAGCCTGATCATCATTCTGAATCCGATCCAGACGTAGCCTTTGACAAAAACGCGATTTTCTCAGCTTTTTGCTCGAAATGTTTTTAACTAGATGTACCGCATGGCGGAACAAAATATGACCGCCGCTCAGGCCTGCACTGGCTTTCCACAAAAATAAATGACGTGGAGCAATTTGGCTATATTGCGTGTTTATGTATATACCTAAAAAAAAGTAGTAGTATGTGCATGTCTGTCTGTGTGTGTGTGTGTGTATGTGTGTGTGTTTGTGTATGTGTGTGTCTGTGTGTGTGTGTGTCTGTGCGTGTATGTATGCGTGCGTACATGTGTGTGCGCGTGTGTGTTTGTGTGTGTGTGTCTGTGCATGTGGATTTGTATGTGTGTGTATGGGTGTGTGTCTGTGCGTGTGGATGTCAGTGTGTGTGCATGCTTGCGTTTGTTTGTATTCCTGCATGTGTGTGTGTGACAGTATCATCCTAAACCAGCAACCCTTCGCTCAACACCACCATCTACAGGCCGATGAGTGTACAGTCACTAAATGTGCACATAAATGAATTTATTTTATACCCCCCTGTGGATGAAATTCTACGAAACTTAGCAGAGGATACCCCCAGAGGATGTCAAGTTAATCATACACATGAAATATGGTGCAGTTCTGAACATCTCAACTGAAGATAGGGGCGATTAAAGCAGAATAATATTGCATTTTCATTTTTTATGGGAGGGGCGCAAATCACAAATGAGTGATTATGGGCTAGGTTGATGTGGCCCCTTAAGACCAATATACCATAAAAATGTCTTCATCCTCTGTTCAGGTAGTTATTTAGGAAAAACTGCATTTTTGGGGTTTGGGGGGGCCCAGCGCGGGGGGGGGGAGTGGCCCCCGGGGACCAAACGAAATTTTTCCGTAAAAGTCTAGTGGGGCTACATGCCCACCAAATTTCATGTTCCCCGGTGTTTCGGTGTCCCTGGTATCGTTGACGAAAAATTCAGTAGATGACGAAAAAAAAACAAAAAAAAAACTTTGACAATCCCTATATGACCGCTTTCGCTAGCTACGCTAGCGGCGGTCATAATGAAACTTGAAGTGTTGATAAAAAAGGAATGCATGAAGCTAATAATTATTATTATAATTTTTTTTTCAGATTTTCATACAACAAAATATCTGGGGACCAGGAAACTTGTGAAAATTATAAAAAAATAGGACGATGGCTGGCAACTTTTTTTTTTAAATGGTGGTTCCCTCAAAAAATCCTGTACTGACCCTAACTTTTTTCTTCTGTTGAACACAAAAGAAAATATTTCATATAGCACTGAATTGAAAAAATGCTGGATACTGACACTTCTGAATGATGGGACAGACCATAATATATATATATATATATATATATATATATATATATATATATATATATATATATACCTTGTTGTTGGGTCTAATGTAGCTAATATGAGGGTTTTAGGATTTAGATTTCAGCTGAAATTTGTTTTGATGGTTTACAAAATGGGGAAATTATGTGTCCCTAAAACACATTTGCAGTTATGCATGAGGCATAATGCTGTTTCCACCTCATTTTGTGGGAAGTAAGAACACAGTCTGTTCCCATTTGGTACCCAGGAGCGTTTTTATAGCAAGGTTGTTTCCTAAATGTGTGCATCACCTGTCTTCAGTTTTTGCATTTTCAAAATAAAATCTGGAGCTATTATGATAATAAGACTGCAGCATGATTAGTACAAAATTATACCAGTCTGGGTAGAAGTTTTATCATACTTCAGACTTAACATATTTCACTGGACAAGCTCAGTGAAATTTGCGGCTTGATTAATTTTTATTTGAGAGGTTTTGTTGTAAAGTAAAAAATGAATGATTTTGAAAATATGAACAGATCAATCTCATGTTTTGAGTATTTCTCACTCCCTCTCACTTTCCACCATGTGCACTAGCGCAAATTACTTCGCCTGCATCTGTCACTGCCGATATAGACTGGAACTCATGCATGTAATGCTTTGAGAACCCAAAGGGGAATGAATAATTCTGTTTAGATTTCAGCTGTGGTTCTCAAAGGAACTATAAGCAAAAGTGCACCCAAGTTTGAACCCAGGCACGTGTTTGTGACCATGTGAAGAAGAAAAAAACAACAGTGAAAAAGAAAAAGAAGTGGGTAGAGAAGATTAAAGATAAGGACTATGTTGATCAATATGTGAATATAGTGTGGGGCTCATAATAACATTCCCTGTAATGTTAATGCTAATGGTTAAAGACATAGAGAGTACCCCCCATATGTCTTTATTTTAGTTTTATAGTTCATTAGGTTAGTTATTATGAATTCATGATGGGGTTAATGCATACAGTACAATGTGTTTAAGTCACTGTTGGTGCAAATGCACAAGACACTGGTTAATTTATAATGAGTAATGCTCACAGGATCCTACAGGAGAGGGCGCCTACGGAAGACAGGTGCGGGCGTGGAGTAGGAGGAGAAGAACAGTGTTTTGTCATGTTGAAAATGCACTCAAGAGTTTTTGTGTAAAATGCCATGTAATGTAAGCAGTGAACAAGATTAAACGAACCCATCAAATTAAAGCACGCCTGGAAAGTCATTCATTTCGGCATGCAACACTCATTTACATTCCATTCAAAAGTTTGAGAGCTGTACGATTTATTATTGTCTTAGAAAGAAGTCTCTTATGCTCACCATGGCTGCATTTATTTAATCAAATATACAGTAAAAAAAAAAAAAATCTGTCATGACAACTCTTGGAGAGATTGGCATGGTAATGAATGTGGCAATGTTAATGTATTTGGTCTTTGCTGAATATTTGCTATGCTTCTGCTGTTGATAATTGCTGTTGCTCCAGAACAAGTACAGAGACTTGCTACTGCCAATTCATTCACATACATGCTGCTGTGAGCATGTAAGTCATGCTGCTGCTGCACATAAACATTCATGAAATAACCCCGCAGCAGATCTATACAGGTGGAGCTGGGGAAGGGTTTCTGAAAGTGCGCTGCAGACAGCTAACAGCAAGCAAGCAGCAAGCTCATTGGCTGCAAATGCCCCAGCAACCAATCAGCTGCGCTACTGTATGTAGATTACGATGTGATCGCAAAAAATTTAGTTAAGGACCTATTAACCATCTAGAGCTTCACGACAGAACTTTGTATTAATTGTGTGAAATATGACTATTTTTAAATAACTGTCACATGACCCTAGAAATCAATCTAATATGCTAATTTGGTGCTCAAGAAACATTGTGAAAACTGTAATACATTTTTTTTCAGGATTTTATGAATAGAAAGTTTTTATTTGCATTTATTTGTAAGATTATAAGTTTATTTACTGTCACTTTTGATCAATTTAATGCTTCCTTGCTGAATAATATATATATATATATATATATATATATATATATATATATATATATATATATATATATATATTTTTTTTTTTTTTTTTTTTTTACCACAAAAGTGGTAAAGGTTATGAAAGGTAAAGGTAGAAAGTTAATGATAAATTTGACGGATTATGACCTATATCAAATGAGGGAAAAACGACACTCCTATAGGATTTATTTCGCCTAAGCACTTCATAAATTGGACGTGTTCACAGTAAGTGAGAGTATCTGCAACACTATCCCAACTTGCTCCAGATGGCAGAAGAAAAAAAATTATAATTAATCAAACTCCTCTAATGTTTTCAATCCTTGATGTATCTCAGAGAGCCTAATCCTCACAACTGTGCAGTAACCTCAGCTTCTCACAAGAGGAGTCTGACAGAAAAAAAGAGCGAGAAACAGATGCTCTGTTCCAAAAACTAGCGAGGCAATATTTTAAGGCGTCATGGGCGCATTTCCAAAACGAAGACTGTTCCAAAAGCCAGTCAGCCTTATTATGTAGTCAGAGAATAAACATATTTCATTAAGTACTGAAAAGTATCAATAAAAAAAGTTAATTCAAATTTAACGCATTTTAATGCTTATTATTAGAGTATTGCGCCATTAGCTTAGTTGCATGCTAACAAGACAGCTGATGTAGGTAGTAGACAATAAGACAGCTAAGAGATAAAACGTGAAAGGAGTGTAGATTAAAAAAAAAATATTAAAAAAAACTTATTTTTAGAAACTTCTTGTGATAAATAATTTACATAAAGAGGAAATTAAATGATAAGGAATCAGCAAGCAGTAATCCATTGTGAGTGTGTGTGTGTATTTATGAGATAGATTGCAGTGGGCTGTGAAAATAACAGTGCCCAACTAACCCGGATTATGACATAATAGTGCTCATCTCTTTCACATATCCAATTACAGTGGACATAGAGAAACAGACCCAGATAACCCCCACAACTACACACACACACACACACACACACACACACACACACACACACACACACACACACACACACACACACACACACACACACACACACACACACACACACACAACAACAACAACATCAACTGACAGAAATAAAGAAAAACTGCAGCATTACCACAGGCATACTGTAAGAACAGAACAATTACACTGATATTAGAAAGTGCAGATGGCCCTTCATTTGAAGCAAAAGCTAAAGGCTGATATTTCTATTTTTGCTCCCCAGTCGCAACGCAAATGACTGTAGCCCATGGTCAAATCAATAGTACCGTTGAGAACTGTAACCGATGCAGGAGTCAGTGCAGACAAAATGAATAGAAGTGTTCCTTCTGAATTACTGATTCAGCTCACTGCAGAGTGCACCAATGGGAAGACTGCAGGAGACAATGAGATAGATAGATAGATAGATAGATAGATAGATAGATAGATAGATAGATAGATAGATAGATAGATAGATAGATAGATAGATAGATAGATAGATAGATAGATAGATAGATAGATAGATAGATAGATAGATAGATAGATATTTATTTATTTTTGGTGAACTGTCCCTTTAACACCAGAAGAGAAGATGAAAAGGAATAGAGAAAGTGAAAACTCGAGATTGCATGTACAAAAAGATGGCGGGTCTACGTGACACTGAACATAATACAGGAGAAGAAACGAGAGGTCCCAGTGCAGAATGAAACAGCAGCTGAGGGGCAGCTGGAGCACCATGGAAGATGAAGTGTGTTTATTCTGTGTGTGAGAGGGCTTGCTGATGTGCTCCACAGAATCCTGGCCTGCCTCCTCATCTTTAGCTCCCTGGATCAGCACACTGAATCTGGATGAGCTTCCCCTCAGTCGTGCATGACCACACAAACACCACAGAGACACGAATCGACATGGCCAAACACTTACAGAGGTTCCAGACAAAATCACTGTATCAGAGCCCAACTGTTCACTGACCACCTTCTTGGATTCATATCCAAAAATCTGCTCCACCTTACAATAAGAAATGTGCTTTTAAATACACTGATGATTAGGCTGTGTGTAGTTTCTAACTCACGACCAATTCGTACGAATTTTACAAGGTGGCTAATTCATACAAACACACACACATACACACACACACACACACACACACACACACACACACACACACACACACACACACACACACACACACACACACACACACACACACACACACACACACACACACACACACACACACACACATATATATATATATATATACACACACACATTTATTATATAAACACGAACTTTTATGTTAGATGCATTAATCACGATTAATTAATTTGATTGCACTAGTTTTTATTAATATTTTGAATTTTATATTTATAATTTCCTTGAAATGAAATGCAAAAGGAAATTATAAATTTCCCCTGTCCATTCTATGACCAAGAAATATGGGTCAGAAACAAGTTTTTTGAACAATTCATGGAATATCAAATAAATAAATGTTCAAAGCATGCTGGGTCAATTTGACCCCCTTTATGCATTCTATGGTGAAACAAAAAATAAGGTTAAGTTTTAGATTTATTTGATTTCAGTTTATTTTAATTTCGGAATTCAGAGAAAAATTTGTGACAATTAATACACTACATTTAATCAGTTTTCGTATTTCATACATTAAGCAATGCCAGTTAACTTCAATAACTGCTCAGGTATGCAGACAATGTTTATTTGAATATATATATATATATATATATATATATATATATATATATATATATATATATATATATTAATGTTGATAATTGTATCATATTTTAATATTATAGTTTAATTTATTTGTATATAATTATTTCAATTTTTCTGATTTCTCAATTCATAAAAATGTTATTGTCAAAAAAACAATAAAAACTAAAATGTCCCTATAATATACAGAGCTTACAGCAATTATATTGCAATTTTTAATTCACTCTCTTTTATTCAGCATGAGGCAGTTACTATAAAGATACCACAAAGAAGTGCAGATAGAGACTATAGTGAAATAATTGATGTTGTCCTCGGGGGAAAGCAGGACACAATACATTTATAATGTAGGGCAGCAAATGGTGATAAAGTAGAGCAGCTGAAAAACGTTTTTTCTATATCTATATGCAATACATTTGGATCTGCTTGTTTGATTATATATCTTAGTCAGGTTTTAGATTAAGATTGTATAATGCATTGTCTAATTGTGTTATTCCCGTAAATATATATATACACATACACATAGGCTACACACACATACACACACACACTTGACTTATCAAGTTCTGACAGAGAAGACACATAAGCGAGTATTTATAAGTTGCCGTGTCCCATTTGCTGTTGTCTCCTGATGAAATACAGGCCACCTAATGCTAAAACAATCATTTATTCGGCAGCACAACTGCTACGTCTCTCTCACCCCTCAGCATTTAGCTATAAGCATGGGAAGTGTGTTGGGTGTAGCTCTGCGGGTGGTGTGATTTGCAGAAATAATAATATCGCTGTATTGGATCCCAAAACACTTTCTCCTTTGATATTGAAATCCTTTTCTCTGTGGTACACTTCCATCGACACACATACACCCTGAGCTGCAGCATCATTACATGCAGAGAAATGACAGAGCTAAAATCATTGGTAGACTTGCTGGGTTCATTTGATTTTGTGATCATGTGAGAGAGTTTGATGCCGATATGGACACAGAAAGTGAAAAGGTCAATGACAAATAAAAGTAGAATAAAACATGAACAAAAGGAATTGAAAAGAAAGAAGGCATGTGCCAAGTTCTAAGAAATGTACTCTTTATGTTCATATTGGTTTCATATGGTTTTGAAAAACACTCAGTCATGACGGCATGACTTTGATTTGGTGTACAAAAAAAGTCTAATAATTATATATTTTTAACAATAGCCTACTGCTTCACTGCTTACCATTTCTTAGAAATAATAATAAAATAACTTACTTTTAAGAATTTCCATTTTTAATTAGGTTTTTTTCTTTATTATAATATGATTTGTATCACCCTGATACTTTGCACCCTCACAAAAACAAAAAATAGCAAAATGAATCTTAATACAGAAGTTAAAAACATGCTTATTATGTGCATTAAAGTCACTGTACAATATATATGAATTGCATTTATGTATTTTGAAACTGTCTATTACAAACTATTGACCATGAAAACAGAAAACACTTTTCAAACCTATATTAGGTGGCCTTGACTGTTCCATTAACATTTCATTTGAAAAACAAGCAGGTAAAGTTTGCACTTGCCACTTAATATTTTTTTCTGCCTGTGTGATATTTCTGTGCTTTTCTAAAGAACTATTTTTGTCAACTCTTCCAGCTTGAAGCTTATTTCAACAACATTTCACCAAGCTAATATTGCCTTTGAAAATTAGATTAAGTTTTAAATACATGGCTTTGATGTACTTGCCAGCAATAGAATATTAATTCTGAAGTCACACTCACTCAGTTGAGCACAACAGAAATTTCACAGATCTCTGCCTAACATACACCACACTTCCATTAACTGGAGAAATGGACACTTTAATCTACTCTCGCTCTCTCTAAATGACTGCAGCGCCTCACAATAACAAAGAAACTGTAAACTGCAAGTGTAACCGTCTGCTCTGCACCAAAACTTCAACAATCCCCTGTCATTTTCTTTTTTGTTAATACAGCATCTTGCCAGGAGGGAAAACAAGCTTTATACTGTTTGTTCACAAGTTTGTTACTTCAGAGTTTGAGTTTGTTACTGCACTATTGCCGTCGAATCAATTTCATCACACTTTTTCAAACCCAATTGAGAAGAAAGCCACCAAAAACGGCACCGACACTTTGTCTGTAATAACTGAAAAGTTGGGTGATGCTGTTTAGTAAATCATTTACCGCTCCCAAGACTGTCAGTCTGCCCTTGAAGCTCCTTGTTCTCTGTCCACTTTGCCGTTTCTTGTCCCCAGAGTCTGGGAAGACATTAGGAGCATACCATTTATACACACAAATATGCATTCGCACAGACTTGCACTATTTTAAGCTGTCTGTTCTGTCATCTCTTGTCATTGTATCTTTGTGGAACACCATCTCAAAGCTGACATGCTCCCAAAGAGACCACGAGAGAAAGAGACAAGCAGAAGAGGAGCAAAAGTAGTGCCAGGTCAGAAACTGAAGAGAAGGGGCACATAAAAGACGGTAGGCACAGTCCCAGATTAAAGTTGAAGATGTCAAAATACTTACTCATGTCACAGCTTAATATGTAGGCAACTGCAAGTAAGCCATTCATGCGTAAACACTATGGGACATTCAAAACATTGCTGTTTGTTTGAGTATCCCGTGCAGCAACAATGCCTCAACCAATGGTGTGAGTTTGGGGCGGGGTTATCTGTCTGTCTGACCAATGGTAGATGGTGTTCATTCAAATTAGGTTCAGTTTGGTTTGTTGTTGCTAGAGACACAAAGTTGCTTGAAATCTAAGATCCAATAACAGTAGATTAGTTTTTAAAAAATGGTTTCACTTTATTTTGATGGTCACTTTGACAGATTCTGTTGCACCTACATGTCTACTAACTCTCATTAGAATGTTAGTAGAGAATCAGTAGACTGGTAAGGCTAGAGTTAGAATAAGTTGACATGTAGTTGAAAAGTTGCTTATAGTCAGTAGAATGTCTGTTGTAGGACCATCACTATAAAGAGTGAGCAGATATTAAGCAGACAGTTTATTAATACTGTAAAGAGAGTTACTGTAGTTGACATTTAGTTGCAAAGTTACTTATAGTCAACAGAATGTTTAAAAGGGACCATCAAAATAAAGTGTTACCAAAAAAAGAAAGAAATACAACCGGTTAACTGGAGAAAAACGAAACCTTTGATTTTGATAAATATAGACACTTGTGGCTATATTTTGCTATACAACATATTATTGCCAGTAAACCTTCTCAGTTCACATACTATTGGCAGGTGTGTCAGAAAGTTCATTTTGGATTCTGATAGCAGGACAAAGCAGGAGAGATTTGACCCATCATGCAAGCCATCTATCTCCTGTCAAGAGTTTTATTACAGTAATCAAATTTTTGATTAGTAAGGAATCCATCACTACACTATAAACTGAAATATATGGTGATCTAAATCAGACAAGACAACAAAGTCTCTTTACTGCAATTCAGGGATCACTACTCAGCGTATGATCCACAAGAGTCTCTTCACTGCATTCAGCCTATGGATGAAGGGTCTATTTGGTTCCTCATAAATCAAACGGATGACTCAATTGATTCAGAGGGGGAAGAATTTCTAAGAAGTAGATTGAGACATGAGTTCTAGATCAAGGTTTTAGGGTTGAGAGAAATAGAGAGAAAAACCCAAAGGTTTCATTATCATAAATATCACAGAATATTTTTGAACAAACCTGTCCCTGCACAGAATTTTACGAGGTGGCTAATTCGTTCGAATTCATACGACCTCACTCGTACGAATTCGTAAGATTTTTGCTAAATCGTACATATTTTACGAGTTGCTAAATTCAATTTGTACGAATGACCTACCCCTGACCCTGCCCCTAAACCTACCCACCACTGGGGTTAAGACAAATCGTATGGATTCGTACAAGTGAGGTCATATGAATTCGTACGAATAAGCTACCTTTTACTCACTTGTACGAATTCATACGAACTGGAAATGTCATCACATACTGTATACTGTAATTTTGTTTAATACAATTTTACACAGACTGTTTACAGAAGCTGTAAAACTCTGTTTTATCACAAAATAGACATGCACAATTACAAAATGTGAATATTATTGAATATATGTTGTTTCAGACTTCAAAAGGAAATATGATGGCTAAAAATCAAGCGTAGCGTCAGTTCTGGCAGGTCACGTTAGTCAAGCTCGCATCAGCTGACTCTCAGCTGAACCACGTCTACCTATAGGAATACTACGCCCATCACTGTATATATATATAAGCTCCTTCAGTATTATCAGCAGCTGTCGCGTTTCTCAGAAGCTAATTACCCTCCTCCATCCCCAGCTCCTCCTCTCGTCAGTCAGGATTTGGCATTCTGATTCCCCTTGAATCAGAATGAATTCTCGAATCGTGTTGTACTTTAAAAATCTTGAATTAATGATATCTGCAATACATTCATGTTGGTTCTGTTCTGTTTACCCTAAGGGGGGTTATCACTGCATGGATGCGCAGGGAGTTCTTGCCCAGAACAGAACCATACCGCCAATCCAAACTGTATGCTAATTGTCAATCGTATTCGACGATAGAGGTCCTGACATAACTGCAACTTGTGTGCTTTTATGGATACCTTTCCTTATAAGTCTCCAACTAAGCCAAAAAATATGCCTCATTGTCTTGTTTTATCTCTCTTGCCGTTCTTCAGAAGTCTGACATAATGTTTTCACTGTACACCTGCAGTGTGCTGTCAGTATAGCTCAGTTCTGCAGTGTTTTATTTAGCAATATACATTTTAAAAACAGATCCCCTCACATATGTCTGTACGCCTCCTGTCTCTCTCGGCATGCCAAACATTAGGACCAACCTTCAGCTTAGTAGCATATGAAGCCATCCTGACTTGGCTATGGCCATGTTTTTTCTCTCTTCCCCATCCCTCCATTTATGGAGTACCATGGCTGAGTGGGAAAGCAGAGTGAGATAGATGAAAAGAAAGCAATAAAGTAAAAAAAAAAAAAAAAATAGTGAGGAAAGCTGGCATCTGTTACCGTCCAGGAACAGTGTGGGGCTGATAAATCCAAAACCGCTTGACTCCTGCCAGCCATACACCTTTCAATTACCCAGCATGCCTGCCTTTGAGATTAATGAGGACCCTGGGTGAATCCCAAATACTGGCAACAGGGCCCTGCTCCAAAAAAGAAATAGGGGAGAAAATGAAAGAGTAGAACTAGCTGCTCTTGCAGAAAGTGCTTACTTAGAAACAGATGATGACACACATTACAGAATATATGATGCCAGGAAGTCCAAAAAACATGGTATATAGGGTGAGATCTAAATTGGTTTAATTCAATCACAGTCAATCATGATGTTACACCCCGTTTTAATAGCATCAAATAACTAAACCCAAACTCAATGGAAAAAACGAACACTTACATCTTACAACCATACGCATGTGTGATAAGAACTACCTAAAATGACAGATACCAAAATTATTTGAAGTGTAATTGGATTTTTTAGTTTGGCTCGCATCCCATTCGATTACATTGAGAGGGCGGGGTTTAAGACCTATACTGCAGCGAGCCACCACCGCGAGAGTGTTTAACCTCACAGTACGAGACCCGCTTCGTCTCTCTCTGCCTGTGGGTAATCATATGAACTCCTGCTCTACCATATCAAACACTGACGCATATACAAACACAGTGCCGTCACTATCTCAGCATCCAACAAAGTCCTAACCTCTAGCTAATCTTACCATTTTAAACATCCTCTAATCATATCTGCTTACCTCCATGGTGGCACATGCCAAATATAAATTGATTTATCCTTGCGTTGCTCACTGCTAATGGCTCTTGAGAGGCCCACTTGCTGTTCCATAATACCATCTTACTAAAGGTTCTGTAATAAAGCCTGGTGCTGTAATCAAATTATGATAGTCCATAATACACTGGTGACTATACAGTATGCGTCAGTCGTCTATAGTACCACTGTAATATTGCTCCTAATCGTTTCACAAACAAAGTGCCTTTGTCTGGAGAATTAAAAGTTATTGCCTGTTGCTATCATTAGTGAGAAGCAATGTTTTACACAAACTGGTTTCGGACCTCATCATTTGTTCAGCTGAGATGTTACTCTGCTTTATAGAGATAAGCCCACTTGCTAGGTGCTACACACTAGGTCATTTTGACAAAGAAACATACTTTTACAGCTAGACCTCAGTTGTACAGTTGTACATCTTTGTCTCTTCCATTTTACCCATAAATAATGTGCAGGGCTCTACTAGGGCTGTGCAAAACTAGTCTGTTACTTTAATTGGGATTAAGAAACACATTTTTCAAAATCAATGAAATAGTTGACTAATACACCTTAAGCAGGCCCTGTATTACAGTAATTAAGCTGGTTTCAGTGGAGTGAAATCAAATGGAACCAAATGCAATTGGACATTTTTTTTATTTTATTTTTTTTTACTTGACTCCTCAGACAGCATGGTGACATTGATACAATGTTGAATTTTGATCCAAACCATCATTTTGGATCACAAATACATTTTACATTACTAAAATGTAATGTAATGTACAATGTAATTTACAAAATTACATTTTACACAAAATTACATTACATTTTGGATCATTACAGTTGATAGCCATTGACTTCCATGGTATTTATTTCCTACTATGGAAATCAATGGCCACAGTCAACTTTCTGGTTACCAACATTCTTTAAAATATCTTATTTTGTGTTCAACAGAATAAAGAAACTCATACAGAATTTACTTAACTCATAAAAATAAATTAAATAAACAGAATTGAACAATACTATAATCGTAGTTAGAATATTTTGTGTTCAGCAACTTTTTTTTTTAAAGTGAATCATATTGTGTTTAGTATATTAACATTCTTGAATGTGACCGTATGTATGACAACTGAACTGACTTGTTCTTGAGTATAATCATGCTTTCTTTTTCAGATTTCAGAGAACCCAGAGGAAAAGAGGCAGTAGTCTGATGTACCTGAACCGTTGGACCACCTGTAGTTATGACATCAGACTTCTGAAGCCAATTTTATTTTTAAAGGTTGAAAAGCTTTTGTCCTATTTATCCCCCTTTCTTTTTCAAAAGGTCCCATTGCATGAAAATGTCACTTTATGAGGTTGTTTAACCTTAATATGAGTTTCCCTATAGCCTGCCTATGGTCCCCCAGTGGCTAGACGTTTTGATGGGTGTAAACCAAGCCCTGGGTATTTTTGAGAAAATGAAAGCTCAGACGGGTGAATCTAGAAATCTTCCCCTTACGTCGTCATAAGGGGAAAGTTCACCTCCCCTTTCTCTTCTTTGCCCGCAAAAAGAATTTGGCCCGCCCATGAGAAAATGCGCTGCGTGAGCGCGATATTGGTTTTTCCTCGAGGGACATCATGGCTTGCTAAACGAGCGAAGCATGGCAGTTGCTCAGTGTTTGGATGTACAAATGAACAATTTTTTTTTTTTTTTTTTGTTCCTTCATCCGAGCCTCTGAAGAACCAGTGGGTTATGTGAATTTCTGATGTGTGATTGTTCAAGTTCAGACAGATAATATTTCTCTCAAAGTCGTTCAATACTGTTTATGCATCAGTAAATCAAACTTCACGTCGTTTCTCTTAGTAGGATGAAAATAATCTTACTTAAACTGTGATTAATATATATACATAATGTGATCAAAGAACAATCCCTTTTCAATCGCCCAAGCTGTCAATCACACAGCGCGAGTTTATCTGGACACTGAAATCAATATGAAATCAATGACGCTGTTACGCTGCACAACGAAGCTCTTACTGTATTTACCTCATGTTTGCATTGGTGAAATCATTAGTGAGCGTGCAGAAACTGTGTTGCAATAAGATCATTCACGCGATCAACAGGCTGTCGCCTGCTCAATGCTCATCACTGCAACCTTTTATGTGATGGGAATAGATCTAAATACTTAAAAAACTTCTCACGATTCGTTAATCCCGATAGCTGTAATAGTAACAACGTATAATAGCTGTAATAGTAAACGTTTTCGAGAGAGTTCCACATGTAATGCTAGTTATTTCATATGCAAGCATGTCAGCCAATCACAGCAGTGGGTGTTTACACTGAAGTCTCACAGCAGACACGCCCCTTCAAACAGAGCGTTCAAATCAGAGGCTAAAATTAGGCTAGAAAAAATGCCTTTTATTTCTAAATTATAACAACTTTTGATCTAAAAAACATACTAACATTGCACCCCAGGAAACATTCTAAAATAATAAAATAATCCATGCAATGGGACCTTTCAAAGAATGATCTTTTAATATTTTTTTGTCATTGATTGATTGAATAAAATAAATTGACTCAACAGCTGGAAAGGTGTAATTTATATTTTAAAAGGTTTTCGCCAAATTTTGAAATGGTCAGGAATTTGTTGACGCACCATTGAAGTGTAGCTGAAATATTAATGTTTTTTTGGGTGTTTTTTTTGGGTGTCTTTGCTTTGTTTTAACTCCAGGGTTATTTTTCATTCTGCTTTCAAAAGACTGGTCGGACTATTTTTAACTTATTTTTTGTAAGTAACATTAACTTGGTACATCAGATGGCAACATTGTTTGACATTCCTTTTCAGTTGTATTTTCAGTGTTTCAACAAAATGTATTTAGAATCAACATCACATTGTAACATTGATCAAACCATATTACCAAAGATTATTTTTATTTTATTTCAGTGTTACTTCAACAGCAGTGATGTAGATTCAACATCATAGTGTAACGTTGATTCAACAATATTATCATTGATTATTTTTGTTAATTTCAGTGTTGATTCAACAGCAGTGATGTAGATTCAACATTATAGTATAACGTTGGTTCAATAGCATAACCATTGATTTTTGTTCAACATAGTTTCAGCATTAACTGAGGGTGCAAAAGTGATGCTGATAAAATATCACTTTGTAATGTTGAATCAATACCATTACCGTTGATTTTTGGTTGAAATCTCAACATTTCTTCACCATTAACTGAGGGTGCTAAAGCAACACCACTTAGTAACGTTAATTCAATGTAATAGCGTTGATGCATCAACACTGACTCAACAGTGTTTGAATGATTACATGCTATCTGGGTCAGCATTTTAAAATTGCAATGTTCATGATGGGTCGCTAAAAACAAAACGAAACAAACAAACAAAACAAAAACAGCACAAGAAGTGAGGCAATAGGGAAAGACATTCATGAATTAAGTATGCACCAATGTTAAAGTTCTACCCAATACAATAAGCTGGTAATTATGTCTGATACCAAACATTTATTTAAATGTACATACAATTTATATTTAATAAATTAATATATTTAAAATCAAACAATGTATTCTGACAACAATATTAAACTATACTAGTTTATCAAAATAAATAAATAAAAACACTCAAATCAATAATTTTGAATGCTACACCTTTAACACCTTAAGCGCTGCACACTGCATGCATGCTAATTAAAACACAGCTTTAATATAAAGACAAAATGCAAGAACAAATATAGATAAACTATAGTTAACCTCACTAATCAACTAGCCGTGCAACATTGTTTCTTTGATAGCTAACCTCACTGCCCATGTACGTGTTTTGCAGTATACTGCACAATATAGTAAATGTCTAAACATTATTCATTGTAGTCCTGGGCTGAGGGCATGTCACTTCCTGCCAAGTTATAGTGGGGTTGTAGGATGCATTGTCTAGGGAAATCCCTCTTCCATTTACAGCCTTCCACCAGGACTCTGCTTGATGTAAAAGCAACTTTCAGTGGCACTGACTGACGACAGAATTGCTTGCACAATGTGTTCAGAACACAGAGCTCTTAATGTTAACAGCTTAAATCTACACCAAGCCTGCAATCCTTCCCTCCCATGGCACTGAAGCAATGTGAATTCAGTCTATTTCTAAGATGAGAGGAAAGCACCTGTCTCAACAGTAAACCATTTTAAATTTATGCTTGTGATATCTCCTACACTAGTGAAATTATATTTTGTTCTTGTCTTTCTTCTTTCTGCATTTCTTTATATTGTTTTTTCATTCTTTGCTTTGTTTTAACTCCAGGGTTATTTTTCATTCTGCTTGAAGACTGGTCGGACTATTTTTAACTTATTTTTTGTAAGTTATTCTGACTTATTTTTTCTTTTGTTGACAGCATGGCTATTATTGATAACTAAAACTATTAAAAACACTTCTGTTAACTGAAATACAGGTGAAATTAAATTAAATATAGACAATTTTTTATTTTTCATCTGAAATATTGGATGAAAAACATTGAACGAAAATTTTAATTGTTGTCGTAGCTAAATTGAAGCACTAAAATTACTAACTGTAATGAAACTGAACTAAAAATAAATATTCAACCTAAAGAGTAATATTTATTATTTAATTTTATCAAAAACTAAAAATGACAAAATGACTAAGGAAATAAACATGTATATATATATATATATATATATATATATATATATATATATATATATAATAACTGAAAATAATAAAATGAAAGACAATTCAAATAAAAACTATAGCATTATATAACAGTAAATAATACTTAAATAACACTGGGACAAAAAAATCTATAAATTTAAACTCTTTCCCCCGCCAGCTTTAAAAAAAAATAATTTCAGCCAGTGCCAAAATGTTTGATCATTTTCACAAAACTTTCATGGCCCCAAGAAACTTTTGTTTTATGAATATCTGATCATACAATCGATGATCGCTTACATGTGCGTCAGCAATGCTTCTATTGCTTGTTTATGTTTCTTGCTTCCTACTATATACCGTATAATAGCGTCCCCTACCGTATAACAGTGAAAACATTAGCATTGCCGGTAAATTCCGTCAATGGCGGGGAAGCGTTGTGTCATAAATGAATGAAAATTTTGTCAATGGTGGGAAAAAGTTACCATTATTTTATTGAATTAATTTTTTTAATTGTTTAGAAAGGCTGTAAATGGAAGACTAAGCTGGTTTTAGTTGGGCGGCCAGCAGGTATTTAAAGACCCAACAAAGACCAGCAAGCCAGCATATATGTATAGAAAGATAAAGACTACATATATGTATTCTTATATATATTCTTTATCTTTCTCTTGTAATTGAGTAATTTAGAAAGTAAACTGTGGTAATGACTGCCACATTTTAATTACATGCATGAACATTGGCTTTAATATTGGAAGCACTTACTTGCTCATCAAATTGAGCGTGACACTGCTGCAAGCCTGTTGAGATTGTTATTATTCATGTCGGGACTGAACTCAAAAGCACTTAACGCATCTTGAAATTGTCAGGGTTTATCTTCTTCATTTATAGATCATCAAATAATATACAGAAACAAACCCATATGCAAAGCAGTCGAACAGTTCAAATAAATATCAGCACACTAGCTTTCCGTCAGGACTGTCTTGAGAGAAATACTGAGGGGATGGGAGTAATGGAGACATGCCAGCTGTCAATCACTCTAAGTCTGTATGCATAGTGGAAAGCTGGACTCAAGAGCTGCCAGAGAAGTTGGAAGAGGAGGATGTGGGAACATTTCATCCCTCAATGAAAGCAGTGACACATTTCTGCCTGATAGACCAAATTGAATCTGACTAGGATTCACTATGTCTTGCTTAAACCAGACTAAGCTGGTTTGCTGGTCTCTGGTTTATAAGCTGGTCTCCCAGTATGGAACAGCCTTTTTTTTTTTTTTTTTTTGCTGGTTTAGCTGGGAGGCTACATTAACAGGCTGACCAGCTGAAAAGTGCAAACCTTCTAAAACAGACCAACAAAGACCATACAGTGCACAGAGTGAAAGTATGAAATATCATACAATATTCTTACCAATACACACAATCATTAAAAATGGGATTTTTTTGTAAAAGATATGGATACTTGTATTCAGCAAGGATGCATTCATTTGAACAGAAGTTAAAGTCATTTATTATGTTACACAATTTATATTTCAGTTTCTATTAGTTATTTTGAACTTTCTATCCATAAAATAATCTTGAAAAATATTATCACGTTTTCCACAAACACATTAAGCAGCACAACTGTTTCCGACATTGATAATAATGATACAAAAAAATAATAATATTGAGCAGGAAATCAGTATTTTCAAATGATTTCTGAAGGATCATGTGGCACTGAATGACCGCTGTATATTCTGCTTTGCATTCACTGATCAAGACAGTTGCTCCAAAGAGCAAGAATATTTCAGGATATGGTAACTCACATCAAACACAAAGCAACTGACTTTCCTTAAAACTAGAAATGAGAAACTTGATCGGCACGGTTAAGCTCAAAGCTGCTGTAAAACTGCTGGTCTAATTGCCACTGTTTTTCTTTTCCTTGACATTTAAATGATGTTCGTTTTGCTGAGGAGGTACAGAATTATCCAGTTGTTTCGGAGATGTTTGGCCAGATGCTGCAATGTGGATAGGAGTTAATGAAAGCATGGTGTCGGTGGGATGCTGGGAGAGACAGCCCCCCTGGGGGACGCATGCTAGCAAAGCTCTGCGGTAATAAGACCGGACTGAAGGAGGCCTGCTCTTCCCCTCCTCCTTCAGCTAAACTCACTGATGCTTCCACTTTAATTGGACAATGGGGGTGCAAAAGCTAGTAACACCACACACAATAAAAACAAGCACGTAGACACACACTAACACAAAAATCTGCACACACTCGTGCAGAAACACACAAGTATCTCAAGGACAGGAGAAAATGTCACACTACAGTACAATCTACAGTAAGCAAGATCTTTTATGTGCAGCTTTAGGGACATTACTACTGGTCAGATACTAGAGAGAAAATGGGTTTAATTCATATTTAATTGTATTAACATATGTGACCCGTGCTGGCAAAATTAGACTTATTTCGAGCTACAGACAAAAAAATGTGAAAAATTTCGATTTTGAGGTTTTCACAAAAACTAGTTCATTAAGCCATCAGATAGCGATCCCAATAATGCTCCAAATAGCGATTAAACATCTAAAAGTATCTTTATTTGTGCGTTTTCTGAAAGGAGTACCTTTCCTTTTGTCCATGAAATAATGCCGATTTTCTCTGCTTGCTTCTCGACCAACTTTGTGAATATTCATAGCAAATTCTCGATGGCCTGAACCAATGAAATGTGTTGAAAAAATTTCAAATAAATAAATAAATGTTACTAAAACAATTGTGGTGTCAAGGGGAAAAAAAGTTGAATATACATTTTTCCTATAGATGCTTGGTGGTTTTGACTTGGTGTGTGCCAAATTTGGTGTTATTGCCAGGAAATTTAAGGTATGGATGCTAGGTGATTTTGTTTTGGAACCTTCAGAAAACTTGAACTCGATTTTTTCTCAAAATAGGCTTTGCTGACTTTGTCTGATTCCAACAAATCATACATCATTTGAAGTTTAAAAATAAATAAATAACAATAACTCATTTTTGAAAATGTGCTCCTTGCCACTCCCAGCACGGGTCACATATTTTATTTAATAATTAATTAAGTCATTTAGCTATTATTGCATCGCACATCAATTCTTCATACTGTCTCTTTACTGGAGCTTGGCCATGAGCCGTCATGTCATATCCACCTTTTAAAATACTCAACTGTGGTAGCGTCAGGGATACAATGCTTAAAGCAATGCATGCAGTAAATTTCATTCTACATAATCATGGGATTAAGTGTCCCAGCTGCCTGCGGGCGATGGGACTCCTGGCCGGAGCTGTGACAGAGGTGAGCCAGGGCACTGGAGAGAGACTACCTGTTTATTTTTGTGTTTGTGATGCATTGTCCCCCACCCTCTTCTGTCTCTTCACACACACACTGTGCGTAAGACCCACGGGCAATGATATGTGGATTAAAGAGGGAAGGAGCTACACAGGCGCTCACACTGATAACCTACGCCAAAGCGTAACGTAACCAATGCAGCAAAATCAGCAGTCAGCATGATTCTGTTCATCTGAAGTCCCACATCGTTCCATCCTCACACAAGAAACAGCACTCTCAGCAGGCTCATTATGACGGGATATGGTGTGCGTGTAAATCTCCGCTTATGGATGTGTGTTTCTTCTTAAGTGTCTCATTCCAGTGGATCTTTCTCTCTCCCACACTTGCAACTTTGCTTCACGTACTTTGCCTCACTTTATATCCTAAAATTCCGGCAGTGGAAAAGGCTTCTATACAAAGTAAACATGAATTTTGGAACAATTACAAAGTCATGCATTCAATAGTACTTAATCAAGAGAATTACTGTGGAAGCTTGTTTCCGCCACAGAATAAAACATTTTAAAAGATAATTGCAATCTCGCAATTCTGACTTTATTTATCAGAATTGCGTGATTTAAAGTTGCAATTGCGTGTTATAAATTTAGAATTGTGAGATTGCGAGATATAAACTCATGTTTTGATAAATAAACTCGCAATTCTGATTTTTTTTTTTTTTTTTTTTAATTCTGACATCTTTTCTCAGAATTGTGAGATATAAACTTGCAATTGCGAGTTATAAAGTCCAATTCTAAGGTTATCTCAATTCTGATTTTATATCACGCAATTCTGAGATGAAAAATTCAGAATTGAGAAAAAAAGTCAGAATTTTGAGATAAAGTCGCAATCACCTTTTTTATTTTTATTCTGTGGCGGAAACAAGTTTCCATAATTACTGTATTTGTTGTAATTATGGATAAAAAGTGTGATGCCATCATGAAATATGCACCTATCCCACATTTTTTAAGCAAAACAGATATTGTATATGCATAATGACATTCAGACGTTAAACAAATATGAAGCACAGTAGAACGTGCATAAATGAGCAACACTAATTCCTGACATTTTCCCCTTTTATGCAAATATGGAATGAAGGAGAACAAAGACTTTGTCTTCAGAGATTTACATTTGCACTCATCTTTTGAAGTCTTAAGACATGACCATATTTGGCAAGTCAATATAGTCAGCGGCTGATGCTCACATGTTTTATGGTGCATTGTGGGAATTTATAGAGAGCAAATGTTTCGCAATGGAATGATTTTGAAAATGAAACAGCTCTAGAAATTTAATTTCCTGGCCAGTGCACTTGACACCCTATGTGATTTTGGGACAAGCGTTGCCACCAATTTTTGTATATGTTTCCAAAGACGCTGTTGATACTGTTTTACTTGCACACCCAGTTGAGCACCTATGGCCCTGTGTAACATAATAAGAACATAATTAGAGATTACATAATCATTATATATCATTAATCTCCTATTAAAAAGATATTAAACAATAAATCCACCGCAAGCTTAAACAACATCTTTGCATGCATATTAGAGTTGTGTGTCTCCTGTAAGCATTTCAAGCAGTAACTGGTGGTAATTAAAGTGTACAAGGTATACAATGCCCTGCTCTCTATTGAATGAACCATCCACACACTAATAAGATCTTTTCATAATGGCTTTTCAATGAAGTGTGTATCTTCACACACACAAAAACGAATCTGCAGTTACTGCACCCACCACCCACAAACATAAAGCGCTTAGTGAAAGTTCAATGAGTTCATTCAGAAAAAACTACCACAAAACAAATGCATACAAAACACAGAAGCTTTCCTTTCTCTTTAAAGTAAAACAAACAATGAAGATAGCGCCAAGTCAGAATGCATTAAGGTTTCATTAAATGTAGCGAAAGGATCCATTACCGATGCTTGTGTCTTTGTGCATTTTGAAAAGGTTGGCAGGGTTTATACAGCATTTAAATTCAGAAAGAATTACCCATAAATCCCACCAAAACAAAGCTGTCAAGCATAATATTTCTCAACCCCACGCCGCACTGTCTCTCTCTATTATGCTTACTGGCTTCAAAAACCCAAATTAATTGCACTGTATACTTCAACTATTTAATACGCTTCTCATTAATGCACCATTGTTAATAAAATCTCTTCTTCAATTCAATAAATACATCAACATAGCTGAATGCTAGTTACTGCATCTCATTTCATCAATCATACACTTGTAGTTCGGATTTTCCTGGTTCTCTAAGAGTTCACACTTTTTTAACACTGAACCTAAAGATTAAGAAAAAGGCTTTTATGACATATTTTGCCACGTAACTTGTCGAGCATCTAAAATAATGCTGTGTGCTGGGATCATATGTGTGTAAAGGAATCAAAACAGCGGCACACAATGTGTGTGGCCATCACACACACAAACGAAGATCTGCTGTAAGACGACGCTGTTATGGACAACCTCGCGACTATGACGAGAAAAAACTGGAATTCAGAATTCAGATGGCAGCGTTCACACTTATTCAAATAACCGCACTAACAGAACAATCGCACAAGGGTTCATTTTAATTTAAACAAACCTGCCAAGTGTAAACAAACCCTTAATTTCCACATTGGTTTTAGTTGGCAGAGGGTGGTGACAAAATGGCAACACAAATTGTGGCTCTAGTACATGGGAAAACAAAGTACAAAATAGGTGCTGAAATATAATGATTTTACTGTTGCTACAGTCTGACTCTGCAGTCTATACAAAGACCCCTGCAGTGAAAACTGCAAACAACTTCCAATGATTTGCTCAATACCAAACAAAAGCATTTTGAAATAATTTATGTCCCTCAATAACAGCTACTGAATCTGATCATTTCCAAAGTCTGCCGGTCCACTGAAAAGGGACTTTTACATACAGAATAGTGCATCTGTGCTTCTACATTTGTTTTGTGTGGGTTAATATATAACATTGTTATAGTTTTTTCATAAAAAAAAAAAAAAAAGAATAAAAAAAAAAAAGAATTGGACAGCTGACAGTGCATGCACTTCGAAATTCTTGAAATAGCTTGTCTACACGGATTTGCATATGTGCCCATAATACTATTCTTCCTGATCTATAGAAAATGTACATAAACGTCTAGTTTACATAAAAAATCCATTTATCAATTACTTTCCGCAAACAGTAATAATGCAGCATTAATTGCACCAGGCAAATGGCCTGTTTTCAGAATAAGTTCAATATAACAAGGGCACATGTTTGTGCAAAAATAATGACAATATGTAATTTAAATAAAAAATATATAAATTTAGCACCTGGTTAAACTGAATTGAAGGTACTAAAGGAATAAGATGTAGATTTTTGTGCTGAAATACCAATTAATAAAAATAACTGTTCAGTGTTCACCCCTCAACACTCTACAGAAAGCCACAACAGTGAGGAAAATTAAAAATAAATGGTTACAGAAATACACAAAGAGAAAAACTGATGCTAATGTAGAAGCACTTTCCATAAAAAGGTCATGAACACCACATGCTCAAAGAGCTGATAAATGCAAACTAAGATATTTTGTTAAAATGAAAAGAGGGGGAAAAAAAGAATGTGGATGAGCAATAGCACATAGGCAGAAAAAAAGCAAGGAAAAGCTGAATATTTTGGCACGGATAATAACTAAACCCAATTCATAACAAAACTGCCTATATTTTGTTCATTTCAACCACCTGTGAATATGCTTAATTATGTTTGTCATTAAGTTAATTTACTTGTCTGTCATATTGCAAAATGTTTACCATGGGTGGCACCATGCTTCTTTTAAAACTTAAGTGTGTATTTTTTTTAAATATAGTTTGGGTCAAGCACAGGCACATTCAATTGATCAAAAGTGAAAGTAATGTTACAAAAGATTAATCAAAGAATCCTGAAAAAATCATGGTTTCCACAAAAATATTAAGTAGCACAACTGTTTTCAGCATTGATTATAATAAATGTTTCTTGAGCAGCAAATCAACATATTAGAATGATTTCTGAAGGATCATGTGACACTGAAGACTATTCAGCTTTGCCATTAAAGGAAAAATTACATTTCACAATATTACTGCTTTTACTTTTGAATGGTAGTGTATACCATTTGCCATTTGATTTCTCTGAAAAGTGTAAAGACAGACACAGCTATCAGCCAATTGAGAAGTCTGGAGTGGAACGATCTGTTTGGTGATGCAGAACAGTTCACCTAAAAGGCACCATTTCTTTATGTCAAACATATAACGTCAGTCCTTAGCCACAAGGTAGAAGAGACATGATGATTTCCGTAATAATGAAACTTGACAGTTTCTGTCCTGAATGACAGAAAACCATTTGACTGACAGTTCAATATCCTGTCTCATTCATCTGAAAATGGATTCTAGTGCAGATGGCTGATGGGTTAACATGGGTCTCAGCGCTGGAGAATGGCATAAGCATACATAAATATAAATTCCTATGAGCTCCTGACTGGCTACTGAAGTGTTGTTTCAACTGATGTTTTGCAATATGTGCATCGCTGGAAACAATGCAATTAGTGGTAATGGCATTATTACCCACCGACTGATGCCACTCCATTTGCATTCCATCCTGGAGGCAAAGTACATAGCTCAAATAATATTTAAAACTGCATGTGATTCAAGATATTTCCTAAAATATACTGTATTATCTTTTATGTGTTAAGCCCTTGTCTACATCAGAAAGGGGATAGATTAGTTAGAGGATAGGAATACCCTGCTGAAAAAAAAAAAAACAGCTAAAAGCTGGTTAGCTGGTCTTCAAGCCTGTTCACAGCTGGTTGAGCAGGATAGTTTTAGATGGGTTTTGGCGGCCACTTATTGGTGAAAGATCAGCTGAACACCAGCTTGGCCAGGCTGTGAGACAAGCTTTAAGGGGTCTCATAATGCCTTTTTCACAAGATGTAAAATAAGTCTCTGATGTGAAGAGTGTGTATGTGAAGTTTTAGCTCAAAATACCCCACAGATATTTTTGATAGCATGTTAAAATTGTCACTTTTTGAGGGTGAGCAAAAGCGCGCCATTTTTGTGTCTCTTTAAATGCAAATGAGCTGCTGCTCCCGGCACAGAGGGAGGAGCTTCAAGAGCTCATGTGTTAGCAGCTCCAATTACCTCACACAGACACACACTACACATTTCAAAAACTTTTAGCCTTCTATGTTCAAACCAGAGCCGGACAAAGATGGAGAGACTCAAGAAGAAGTGACAACATGTAGAATGCAACAGGACATTTTTTAATGGTTAGTTGATGAACTGATGTAGCTGATGTGGAGTTAACTATCTTCTAGTCATGTATTAGCATATTCTGTCTTGATAATCTATAAATCGCATTCACGGGGGCGGGGTTAATGTCAATTTTAGGGTTAGTGATGTCACTAACCCATCAAGAAGCTCATTGTAGTCCCTACCAGCCATTTGTTGTAGTCCTTAAAAAGCGATTTCTGTAAAAGAAAATACATCCCTTTGGCTGGTTTTAGCTGTTTTTGTTTGTTTGTTTGTTTGCTTATTACCAGGGATATGGGATGATTTAAGGGATAGTCTACCCAAAAAATAGAATTATGTCATAATTTAGAGCCTGATATACTCAATGTGAAGTTCATTTTCATTCTTTGCTTAGGGGTAAAAGAAAGTTTGAAATACCTAAGCATGGAATTACTGGAGAAGATTTCCACATCAAAGAAGAGCACCAGAGCGTCCCAGAGCACACCACCTATTACATAATCGCCACAGACCAATGGTAGTTCGAAGGCGTTTACCAGCCAGAGTGAACTTTTCCGGAACTCCCAAAACTAAGTCCAAACAAACTTCAGTTTAGCCTGATTTTGTTTGAAATGGTGTCACACCAGTTTGTTCTTTGATTTCGCTTGAAGTATATCGGGTCTTTACTCGCCCTCAAATCGTTCCAGACCTGTATGGCTGACTTTCATCTGCTGAACACAAAAGAAGATATTTTGTCCACACAATGAAAGTCGATGGGGTCCAAATCAATCCATTGGACCGTATTTACTTTTATTGTACTGCCGGGGAGAAAAAAAAGTAGAGGCATTTATCAAAATATCTTCTTTTGTGTAGTGGGAAAAAAGTCAGAAAGGTTTGGAATGACACGAGGGTGAGTAATTATTTTTTTTTTTTTGTGGATGATCTGTCCTTTTAAGGGAGCCAGGATAAACCCTGAACTAAGATAGATCAATCGGATTTAAGCCAACTGTACACAGTCAAAGTGAACGAATGATTGAAGACTAATCAAGCAGAAGAACTTTTACCCTTCAAAGGTCTGAAGCCTTGTTCATTTCAGAACAAATTCAGTGTTATAACCACTCGGGGAAAAGTAGAATAGCAGCTAGGCATCAAACCTTCAACCCTGGTCAGAGACAGCACTTCACAAAATGCATCAGAGTGTAACGGCAGCATGATCATGTGACCATAGACGAAAAACACTTAACTCAACAACAGAAAACAGCATCCCGTGATGAAGATAACGGTTTCTTTCAGATGAACAGTAAAAGTGGCTCTTTGGGTAGCTAATGTTCTCTTTCCACTCAATTGTTTCTCTGCAGTCTGAACACTGCTGTTCCTCAGCGTTTTGGACCCCCTCCTACCATTCAAGGTTTCCACCGCGTAACAGCCGTGAAACGAGCCAAGCTTCTGTATCAACCTGCTTCTGTCCGCTTCATTTTAATTTCAATTCTAATTGGTCTGCAGCGTAGCCTTCTTGCTAATATTGATCTCTGCTGCAGTGCACTATTGTGGTGGTACACAGAGTTTTGCTTGTGTGGGCTATTTGCATGTTTTAATTAGATACCTCTGTTCCTATCGTTCAACCTCGTCATCACCTCCTGGCCACACAATGCTCCATTTCATCTGTAATAAGGAGCTTGTATGAATTTAGGATCCTTTTGTTTTCTTCTGAGTATTTAATTGTTGTTTACTCCCATTATTTACCATACCTCGGCCTTTAAACCCCAGACCCTAAGCGGTTTAAATTGCACTGGGGACTTGTCCTTATGGGGTTGCCATGGTGACCAACTGAGTCATCCGTTGCTCTGGCTTTGAGATTCATCTTCTAACCTCTGCCTGCCTGCATGCATCTTGTCCTCTCCAGTACTCTTCTCTTCTCGCTCTATAGTTGGTTATGCTGGAGCATCCATCATGACAAAACATCCCAGTAGTGGGACAATGACTTAATCACTCTGGCTATGTTCACGCAGCAGGAGAATATGGTTCTGTTCATACACAGTTTGGAATCTAAAGTGGCTACATGTTCTGAACGGAATTTTGAGAGCGAGTTTAGTTGATATTATAGATAGACGCACCTCAAATTTAGTAGATCTGTAGCCTGTTTTTGTAGCCTAATTTCTGATTTGTAATAACACTCTTTTACTTTTAAATAGGAAAAAATATGTGCTGTCAAATCAATTAATTGTGATTAATTGGATCTAACAAAAGTTTTTGTTTACATAATATATGTGTGTGTATACATATTATTGTATTTATATATTGTATATATGTGAGTGTGTGTGTATACACACACACACACACACACACACACACACAGTTATACATATAAACAATATATATATATATATATATATATATATATATATATATACACACACACACACACACACACACACACACACAAACATAATATATATAAATATAATAATATACTGTATGTACACACACAACATATATATTATGTAAACAAAAACTTTTATGTTAGATGCAATTAATCGATCTAACAGCTCTAGATAAAATATATACTTAAGTGCGAACAATAAAATATTTCCTGACACATAATTGCATGGTACATACAATTCAATGAAAATGTGGTAAAGTTTAAATTGATATTAAATGGAAGTAGCTTAAATGTGTTGTTGTTGTTTTTTTGACCCACTGAAGTACTTAATTACATATTTTTATGTGATTTCATATTACTTCTATTGTTTTTGAAATAATAATGGTTATAATATGTAATGTAATGTAATGTCCTAGGAGAAAATTACCAGTAGCCTACCCTTTTCTGTTTTTCAACATAATTATTTTCTTACAGTGGTGTACTTTAAAGTATGATTAAAGATTGTTAAAACATTTTGATTTAAAATAAAAGTAAAGTGAAACTTTTCATTTGAAATCATAACAAAGTGCACTTTTGCAGGTACAGTAGTTTAAAAAAATAAATGTAAGATTTAAAGTACATTACAAATTTAAATTAAAAACAATTAGGCCTACTTATTTTTTTCACAAGGGCAGATCAATGTTGAACACTGACATATTATTGTTTTTTTAGTTGTTGTATAAACTTCAAGATTTATATTAATAATAATGCTCCAACGGTGTGGAAAATATGGCACCAGTGGATTTTTGACACCCAATTTACGCAATAACACTAGTACGGTGCTGTCTGCGCTGCAAGGGCACGTCAACGCTACATTTGCAGGGTATACAGCTTCGTTGATTATAATAGGACGCTATAATTTTGTTTTGTCACCTTTCATTTCAAGTCTAAAGGCTTGTGAGAGGCTTTTCAAAAGACTTACACTTGCGTCCATCAATGCTATTTTTAAATACTTTTTATATAACAAAGGCATTACAACGTCATTTTATCATCCCATTTGTTTTCAACATTGTATCAAGTCACACTATCGAGGTTTTTGCACAGAAATACCACAGCCTGTACTGTGCAAGACAACAACACATCAAGACTCAACCTGGTGTCATGAAGACGTAATAATTCATACAAGATGGTGAAATAGTAAGAAATCACACAAATTGAATTGTACAAAAAATATGACCCAAACTTAACCATAAAAAGCCTCCTTTTCAACCCCTAAACATAACTATGATTACAATGGTGGGGGGTGGGGCTAAAGTAGAAAAGTCACATGATATCATACAATTTTGTCATATGATACAAATTAATACAAGTTGTCATACGTGTGTTAAACTCTCTGCTTTTTCTTCTTCTTTTTCATTGGCTTGTTCAGTACCCTAATTTCGCATTTGTATGCCATGTGTTGAAAACAAGGACTATTGCATTTTAGTAGAACTGATAAAGTAATCCCATGCAAAACTTTGAGGCTGTACTCTTTATATCATAAGTAAATAATTCACAACTCTTAACTGGGTTGACGTCATATAGAGTACGCTCTTCACCACCTTCATCATTTTTTAAAAATGTTTTCTTTCTCTATGATTTTCTTTCCACTCATCATATTCTCACTCCATTTACAATCAGGTCATGCTGTCTGCTAGAGCTAAGAGCTGAGGCTAAGAGTGAAGGGATTACTTAGCAGCCTACTTCTTGTTTGTTTACTGTGGTTATGAAAGTGAAAGGCCATCTCATGGATTACAGGTGTTATTATTCATGCACGATGATGCACATCTGATACTGTAATCGTCTATGACACCCACTTGAAGGTTGGACAGCGTGTGCTGTTTCAGGATATAGTAATTTGGGCAGAATCATTGGATATGGGGATTCTGCTGAGTTAAAAAGATTAATGCTTTGGCCGTGATTGAGAGGGCCTGCAGGGTACCACAGGCAGAGGACACAGAGTTTCAAAGGCATAGTCAGATAGTTTGAATTTCTCTTTTATGAAACTTACATTCTACTGTGCACATCCACGGTCATAAGTGACGATAATTGATAGATAGAATGATGGATGGATGGAATGACAGACATAATGACAGACACACATTACGACAGACAGATAGATAGATACAGCAACATACATGATGACATACAGACAGACAGACAGACAGTCAAATAGATAGATATATAGATGATAGATAGATAGATAGATAGATAGATAGATAGATAGATAGATAGATAGATAGATAGACAGATAGATAGATAGATATATTTTTTGTTTCAATTTGTTTCTGCAGTTTATGTCCTTTCTGAAGTCTGTTGAAGTTGTGTCATTTCTTGAATGGTGCTGGCCAATCAGTATGGCAAAGGTGCTGCCCAAATTGGAGGGGTCAATACAAGGATCAAGAAGGGCACCTGAAGATCTCTATTGCAATGAGTAAATCCTTGGTACATTGGCAGGGTGCAGTAGGGATAAGGTTTGTTATATCTGGGTTAACACCACAGAAAGTAAGAGGAGGATAATCTTTAACTCCTGTGATTGAAGCTGATCCAAGGTCAAGCAAAGACACCATATCAAATAGATAGTATTGAATGCATAATGCAGTGCCAATACTGAATAAACAGCTACCTGACTGCTCAATTCATTATAGCAGTATAGAGAATATGAAGTAGATTGTATCCATTTCACCTTGAATGAGATCTAGATCAAATAAATACACTGAGAAAAGTCATGTCAACTACACATATAGGGCCCTATTTTAACGATCTGAAACGCAAGTGTCAAGCGCAAAGCGCAAGCAACTTTGTGGGCGGGTCTCGGCGCTGTTGCTATTTTCCCGGCGGGATAAATTACTCTTGCGTCAGGCGCAAATCTAAAATGGGTTGGTCTGAAGTAGCTAAATTATTCATAGGTGTGGTTTGGGCGTAACGTGAAATAAACCAATCAGAGTGTCATCTCACATTCCCTTTAAGAGCAGACGTGCTTTTTCTATAGCGGATTGCTATTGTAACGGCGGATTTGCCAGGCGCGCGCCAGGAGCGGTTCACAGCCAAGGAGAGCAACGCTCTCGTCACGGCCGTAAAAGAGAGAAGTTACATTGAAATGGAGAAACCCACCCAAATTAACTTCGGTTAAACAGGCGTATGATCATTTGGGTAAATGTGTAAGCTAGATGTATGCTTTTATAATAAATTGTCTGTCTGTCTATCAATCTATCAATCAATCAATCTATCTATCTATCTATCTATCTATCTATCTATCTATCTATCTATCTATCTATCTATCTATCTATCTATCTATCTATCTATCTATCTATCTATCTATCTATCTATCTATCTATCTATCGTAATAATGTATGATTTGCAAAAATGAAAACTGCTGCTTCTGTGTAGATGAGAGAATCAAAGTGTATGCGCGTTGTGCACACGCTACATTGATTATGGCCAAGCATGCGCCCTTAAAATAGCATATGAATAACATGCGCAACGCGCCACTGACTTTAAACATTTTTTTCCTGGTTAGTGGTTCCCAATTGTTTTCTAAACCTGCAAAATAGCATGAAGGAACGTTTGCGCCGGAACACGCCTCCTCTTTGCGCTGAACCGCCCCCGGGAGCGCAAGTGTATTTCCTAACTTACCGACGTGCTTCCGTGGAGGGAAAAGTCCGCTTTGCGCGGGTGCAAAATAGGAATGATACATGCGTCGGTGTACAAAGTCACTTGCGCTGGGTGCAAGATAGGGCCCATATAGTACTACTATAGTACTATAATGCATAGCCTACTTTACTTGGTAAACTAATCTGATGGGTTTTGACATTGAACTTCCTAATAATCTTTGTAATACAGCCTGACATTCCTGCATCAATCTCTCAATATTTATTAACGCAAAGCTTTAGCTCGAAGTATGAGTATACTTGTGTTTGTGTGTGTCCAACAGAGACAGCGACGCACACTGATTACTGTCCCTATTTATAAGCTCAAACATTTCTATTTGCAGTTTCTTGAGCTTTGACATTGTGCTGCAGTTGACACATAATCATGGACCTCCATGTTAAATCCCCTCCAACAGAGGCGAAAAAATAAACCACGAGTGTAGAGTTAATTGAGTTTACTTTCCATCCCCCCTCAACGCCTTCGTACGGAGGAAAATGAGATTTCCCCCCCATCCATGTTAAATAACATCAAGCCTCTCGAACAGCATTACCCGAAGTTCAAATCAAAGGCACTGAAATGATTAATATGCTCCAGCACTATGAAAACGACACTACAAGAACTATATTTCTAAACTTCAAAAGGATATTCTATATATTTTTGCTTCTTGCAGCATAATCATATTCAATCCACTCTAATAGAGGCCTTGTTTCACTAGCTTTTGGTCCAGCAAGGTAAACACATCACCCATAACAACCTCAGCGGAGAGAGCAGTCTGCCCTCAAAGGACCAGGCTGATTTCATCAACGCTACATCAAAATTGAAATGCCAATTCCAATTCCACTGCCGTAATTATAACTGACCTGTTTCGCCAAACTGAATTTAAAACTGCTAGTGCATTAAAAACATGCCGGGTCGAACTTGAAGGGCAATGATAGAAAAGCAGTGATCTCAACTCAGCCCAAAGACAGTCATTATAGAAAAGATAATAATTGCAATATAAGGGTCATTCAAAGTACCTGGTGTGTTTTCCAGTTCACTAAGGTGATTTTTAAAGTAAAATAAAGGTTTAAAAAAATGAAGGTGCTGTAAGCTACTTCCACCAGATGTAGGTAGTAAATTAGACTACATTCACACTGGCAGTAAAATCTGATTATTTGTGTATGTTTTGAATCTGATCTATCTGATTGACTGTCAACACTGTATCGCAACGGTTCAGATCAGATTTGTGTGTCCCGTGGTGCTCTTTCGTTTTTTGGAATATCTGCGTTGGTTTCTATGACAGTAACGTTGCATTAGTAGGCATGCGTAGGCATGCTCTAAAAACAAATGTAGTTTGCAATGGGGTTTGTGATGTTGTCTTACAATATGACAAAGTGTGCGTCTCAATCAGCTCCCTAGTTCAGTATTCAAGGCACTGATCAGAGAGTCGAACATTTTTAGGGCTGTCTCAATTGCAAAAACCAGTGCACTGGATCCTTCGTTCCCTGAAAAATCCATAAACGTCACATTTCTGAAGCGTGAAACATAAAACGTACGAGTCAACTCCATAAATATAATGACACACACGATAGAAGATTTGAAAAGACTAACAGTTTTTTTATTTTTATATATGTGTATAAACACACATTGCCAGACAGATAGTGAACACATCTAGTTAACATTTATAGTTAATATCCAGCATTAATGTTGTACGGATATTAAACAGATCAATGTGTTTCATAATATCAAAAACATATGTCCTGCTTGTTAGGGATGCACGATACCGGCCACCATATCTGTATCGGCCGATATATGTTCATTTTTAATGTTATCGTTATCGGCCTGATATATTGATATATTAAAGCTGATAAATAATGAATTATTTGCTTCAGCTGAGACAATTCAAATGTTCAATGTTTGCCATAATGGTTTTGAATTACTTGATATATAATTGGAATCACTTCAAAAAGAAAAATACACTTAAGTGCAACATGTGCAGTGCAAGTCTGTCATACAGGCTGCATAAAATTATAATGAGAACATTATAATTGTGTTCATGGGATATGGCTTTTAATGGTGAGACTTTAGTTTTTGTAATCAGGCTCCCAAAATGATATAAAAATTTGGATTTAGATTTATTGGCCAATATATTTGTTATTGGCTTTCAAATATAAAAAATTATCGGTTTTGGTTAGCGACCAAAATGTCCATATCGGTGCATTCCTACTGCCTGTTGTTGATTAATACCAGCGGTGACGTTCTACAACATTATCTGTTGACGTTGTACATAGTCATGTCCCCGGAAATTGAGTATTCACTGTCCCAATGTGTAGTGACCCAGGGTCCTTACCAGTGCCCGGATTCGTGCACATGCTATACTGATTCACGAGCTCGGAAGCTAAATTGAGACGCACCCAATGTGTAGTCGCGACACTGGATTATTACGTCTAATGAAGCTGAAGCAGCAGAAATGTGATGTGTGGACCAGGCCGACTAACAGTGACTGGTGGACTCCAACTTTGATGAAGAGATGTGGCTGTCAAACTTCAGATTGGAGCAGGTTTTGATGTTTTACGAGGCGTGAGAAAGGGAAAAAGCAGAGCGGCCAGACTGAAACTGATTTCCAGAGATTAATCAATTGAATAGGATTTTAAACCATGTATAAATGTAGCTTGAAACGGTTTTGTAAAAATCAGATTTCATGTGTTTTTTTGCTGTTCACACCTTCTAAACATCGGATAAGCATAGTATACTAACACAGTCATAAAAGTAAGTTTAAAAGTTGAATTTGACATTACAAAAGCCTTGCTGAAAATATATTTTCTCTAGTAACCGGGATGACATTTTAAAGGGGTGGTTGATTATGATTTCACTTTTCTATCTTTAGTTAGTGTGTAATGCTGCTGTTTGAGCATAAACAACATCTGCAAAGTTACGACGCTCAAATGATGAGTTCAAATCAAAGGGAGATATTTTCTTTTAAAGAATACTTTTTAAGGACAACAACAAACGGCTGGTATGGACTACACGCCATTCCTCCCGGGTTAGTGACATCACGAAACCTAAAATTTACATAAACCCTGTCCCCGGAACACGATTTATAGATTATCAAGACAGAATATGCTAATATAGTAGAAGATAACTACACATAAGCTACAGAAATTCATCAACTAACCATTCAGAAATGTTTTCTGCATGTTGTCACTTCTTCATGAGTCTCTCCATCTTTGTCTGACTTCGGTTTGAACATAAAAGGCTAAAAGTTTTAGAAATTTTCAGTGCATATCTGTGTGAGGTAAGCGAAGCTGCTAAGAATGAGCTGATGTAGCTCCGCCCTCTTTTCCCGGGAGCAGCAGCTCATTTGCATTTAAAGGGACAGACACAAAAACTGTATGTTTTTGCTCACCCTCAAAAATGTACAATTTTAACATGCTATATAAAAATATATGTGGGGTATTTTGAGATAAAACTTCACATACACACTCTGGGGACATCAGAGATTTATTTTACATCTTGTGAAAAGGGCATTATACCACCCCTTTAAGAGTGGCCTCTATACTGAGAAAAATAACAAAACAACAAAAATGAAACAAGAAAAAATATTTAAAAAGAGGAGACTGCAACATATCCCTCAACATTTCGATAATTTTTTAGAGAAAATAAGAATTTTTTTAAAATGGTGTTAAGTCTTGATACTATGTTATGTCAGCTAATGTCTACAATTAAAACTATATAGAAGACTAAAGCCAAAACACTATGTGTTACTTCCTTTTATTTTTCATCAAAATGTAGAAAAAAAGTAAGTTGGAAACATCATTCTATTAATTATAATATGCTGATTTGGTGTGCAAGAAAGATTTCTTATTATTATCATTACAGAAAACGGTTGTGCTGATAAATAATTTTGTGGAAATTGAGTAATTATTTCATGATTTTTTTATTATTAGAAAATTCAAAAGATCTGAAATAGAAATATTTTGTAATATTATAAATGTATCTACTGTCACTTCAATTTAATGCATCTATGTTGAATAAAATTATTCATTTAATTAAAATGCATATCTTACTGACCCCAAACTGAACAGTAATGCATACAGTATATAAGGCACACAAATGGCCCCCATTTTGTACAATGACCGTTTAACTCTCTAGGAAAATCCTACCAGAGTTTCCCTTTTGGCAATTGTTCAATCCTTAGAGAAAAATGATTTGTTAACACCTGTCTTCCTCAGGGTTGCTACTGGTGTCATGCTCTCAGCGTGCGTGTGTGTGTGTGTGTGTGTGTGTGTGTGTGTGTGTGTGTGTGTGTGTGTGTGTGTGTGTGTGTGTGTGTGTGTGTGTGTGTGTGTGTGTGTGTGTGTGTGTGTGTGTGTGTGTGTGTGTGTGTGTGTGTGTGTGTGTGTGTGTGTGTGTGTGTGTGTGTGTGAGTGAGTGAGTCCTGGCTGAATTCTTCTCTGTGTCTCGCTGGACTGGGGTTATGATGGATTAGGATAAAACATTAACATGGCAGCGAGGAAAGAGCAAGAGGGTGAAAAGAATCGTTTCATGCCCTTATTAGCAAGAAGGCCAACCGCTTACCACTTTCATCTGTGAAACACTGACGACATTCACTAAAACATTAAAATAGGATATGGCATGGCAAAGATATTTTTGTGCACATTTTCATTTTGTTTAGATTTTTAACAGTGGTTCAGAGCCAAATCAATATGGAGTGTTTTCCTTTGTTTTCAAGATTGAAGTACTTGATCATACAGTAAGATTTCAACACTCACAGTGAACAATCTCCCACAGATGCAATAAAGATACTCATCCCTTTTATTACAAGACAAACACTGTGCTCTGTACAAAAACCTTATTCTGCTCATGGAAAGTATGCTTAGACAAATTTAAATTGTAAAATAAACTAAGATCAATTTAACAGTATTTTCTAACATTACATGTTGTATTCTGAGTCTTACTATGAATGAAATGCAGTCTAGGTCATTTTCTGAATGCAACAAAGCCCAGTTGTGGCGGGTTACAAGGAGGGAAAAAGAAAAAAGAAATGTCTAAGTCTGCTTTTTCACTGCTTGCCATAAATGCCAAAACTGCATTTCCAATCACAAAAGGGCTGTCTGATGTTTCCAGCATTTATAAATGTAGGTTTTGCATTGAAACATTTTTGCTTGTGTGACTGATTCTCTTGTATATTGAACAGCTGTGAATATACTGTAGAAATCATAATTAATGTTTATTATACAATAGCCACAATGGGGAAAACATAAAGATGACAATTAACACCATACAAACAATTGTACTTAACATTATTAAAGAGTAAACTGAAAGTGAGATCAAAAGCAGAGCAGCAGGGTTGCCAGATCCACCGTTTTCCTGTAGAATTGGGCTATTTTAAAATTGTTGCAGATATTTTTTATTTTTTTTTACCCCATAAGTAAAAGATTTGATATATTGCATAAATTATATTTGACTGAAATGCTTGGAATGGAATATAATATATTCCATAATAAACTGTGTTAGATGTAAAGTTTTGTGAAGGAGGGCCACTGGTAGGGTGCCTTTGAGCTGAGTTTAAGATGGTGCTTTTGCATAACAGTGACTTTAAAATATGTATTTTAGGTATGGGAATGGCATATTTTGCATTTTGAGATTTGGGATTTGGACACTGAGATACTTTTAATTGGCCATTGGGCTTGTTTTGTTACGCAGGCCTGGCAACCCTGCCGAGAAGGTTGATATCAAATGATAATAAAAAAATACTAATTCAACTGCATAATTTATTCATGCCACAATGCATACATGGAACCAAAGTGACTTACAAATGAGTAACTTCACAAGCAATTTATCATACAAAAGTCAACAATATTTGTAGCGCTGCAATGTGCTGTAGTACAGAAGCTAGAGCAGAAGTTAAAATGCAGAAAACAGAGACAAATTATTATTATTTTGTCAGCCAGTAATATATATATATTCATTAAAAAAATGTTTTACTGTGTACAGTGTATATGCAAGAGTGCTTTGAGGTAAACAAGCCACTGATGGACGTCAGCCATGGCGGCACCTGTCAGCCACAGATATGTGTGGGAAGGGGCAGTGGGAAAGGACAGCTAAAGGCATGGCTGGATACCAGCCTTTATTTACCTGTGCTGCTCACACATCCCGTCACACTTCAGCAGTAAGGCTTCAGTAATACAGACTGACACCCATAAGCCCCTCACTCCTGTTGCTGACATCAGTATTCAACCACAGAAATCAGGAGGATAACTAAAGTGTTTTAAGAAACTATTTTATTAAAGGGCCCCTATTATGCTATTTTAAAGTTTCCTAATGTTGTTTTGGAGTCTCCTACAACAGGTTTACATGTATCAAAGGTCAAAAAACTGTTCAGTTTCCTCATAATATACATTTGCACATCACCACATTTTCAGTGATTCTTAAACGACTCGTCAGATTAATCAATCTCTCTAAAGCCCGCCTTTCCGCGAGCTACTCTGCTCTGATTGGCCAGACAGCTCAGTCTGTTGTGATTGGTTTACCACGTACAGCGCACGCATTGCCATAACAACATCAGCTGTCCTGAGGCTTCCTACACCGTAAACTAAAGACAGTAACGAACAATGACGTCGATTTTACCATATCAATCTGAGTGTGAGTCCGATGATGAAACACTGGAAGAACTAGTTATTCAACCCGAACCTCCATCGCAAGGACGACTACTCAGTTTGAGGTACATTATGAGATGTTGCAACTGTAATTCCTCATCATCAGCATTAACAAGTGCATGTCCATCAACAAACCGATTATTTTACTTGTACTAATTTATTTACAGAGTATTCTTGGAATATATTGCAGTGAACACGTGGAAACTGTATCAATAACAGTGCATGTAGGCTAAAAACAATTAATTTCATTGACTCAGAGTCGACTCTTACTTTTGAAAGACAATAACTTTATATACGGTGCACTTTCAGATTTAAAACTTTGCAGGATGTTTTCATTCACTTGAAAGGTCATTTTCAAAAATCCATATATGCAATAGGGGCCGTTTAATGTATGGCCAATGCAATGCTGTCATGTGCTACGCATGCATTGATGTGTTAAATATAAGCATGAGTAAAAATAATAACATTTAGTTTTACTTTACTGTTTTATTTAAATGCTCAAAGGGATAGTTTACCCAAAAATGAAAATTTTGTCATCATTTGCTCACCCTCAATTTTGTTCCAAACCGGTATGAATTTATTTGCTGAAAACAAAAGAAGATACCAAACAGTTCATAGTATGAAAAAAATAAAATAAAATAAATACTATGGAAGTGGTATGGTTACCGACATTCTTCAAAATGTATTTTGTGTGTGTGTGTGTGTGTGTGTGTGTGTTCACAAGAAGAAAGAAATTCATACAGGTTTGGAACAACTTGAGGGTGAGTAAATGATGACAGAATTTTCATTTTTGGATGAACTATCCCTTTAAGGCATTTTACAAAATACATAAGCACAATATACAATATCACAGACAGTGGACCTGTATATGTGCGATTCACTGGTCCAAACAGAATGAGTAAAAGTGAAATGGATGAAATAGAAGCATATAATGGACATATAAATGTAAGCTGGTGTGCACATTTACTACTTAGAGACTACTTATATATAATAATGACAATTAATTAAGTTAATGTTCAGAATTATTAGTATGTTAATATCTAGGCTGTGAGGGAGGATGTTGTTTCCATGGAAACTTACATGTGAATAATAGCAATGTAATTTTGCTCTGGCAATTTGCTTCAGTTACAATTTTTTGCTTAATTACCTGATGCACCATGAAATCTGAAATATGCTCATAATTTGATTAATACATATGCTATATAGCATATTGCTCCCTTTGTTTTGAGTCATGCCATTTTTTGATGTTTTGAATTATATATACATATGTATGTATATGCACACATACTCACTTTTTATATTATATAAATATAATATAGCCTACATACAAACACATACAAACTACATACAAACACATAAGACAAAAATGTTAGCCTATATTTCTAGTAAAAAATGTATGTATAACAAAATTATAGTAAATGCAACTGATTGTTAAAACTAAATAATCAATTAATTAAATTCACTGCCAGCGCAATTGCAGCACCCCTAGTGAAATACATTTTCAATCCCTGGTAAAGAAATGATCAAGTGAACCAGTAAGTATTCATTCAAGTTTTCGTGTATGTATAAGCGTGTGCAGTGCTTGAAGCTGGCGTAGATCTACGCGAACATGCATGGAAAAAATATTCCATTAGGCCGAGTCATGGGGGCAGGGTTCCTGCTTGTGCACTACAGCTAATGTACTGAGTCCCAATGCCCGGGGTGATACAGCTAGTCAATGTAATTCACGGTCACAGAGGAGCATGGGAAAAGGAGGGGTGGTTTCCTGCCTGGTTTCTGCCAGTTGCCTACTTTGATCCGTTCCAAAGCTAACTTTGCCTTCTCGAAACGGGTCTGCTCCCCTGGACCAGCGTCTTGCCATGCTTCATGGAGTCACTCCCCCAGAAGCAGAGTGTACCTGCAGTGCACCACTGCTGGGAGGAAGTGTGCAGGAGCCATGATTGTTGTTGACTGCAGTGGCACAGTTTCCTTAAAGTGCTGTAATACTCAAGGACAGTGGCATTCTGTGAACTTATGAAATGTGCAGCCAAAATCCCCTTATTGTTTTTGTGTTTTTAGTCCACTGTAAAATTTGATTTACATGGGGTCCTAGTTAAAGGCAAATATCATACTATGTATGAATATATTTTGACATATTTTATTTATAATGATGATATTTATGATAATGATATTTATCTTTATTTATAATGAATGAAGTAAAAAAAAATATATATATATATATTTTGTGTTTATATTAAAGCTACATTATGTATTTATTTATTTTTCGCCTCTAGCAGTCACTAACCTCTTACAAAGGCATAGGTTGATGACGCAGTGATAAGCAGAATGATGGGACTTGCTGTCATGCTGATGGATCTAATAATGAGTGAATACATTGATGTTTTTAACATGACTGTGGTATGAAGCAGGGTGCGATTGCTAAGAGATAGATATCACCGCCACACGCGAGTCCCACGGATATAAAGGAATACGGACATTTAATTCTACCGAAATACACGCAAGTGCTGAATTACTATATACACAGATCAGTTTATTAGATGAATTAAACTGTTTCATTTGGTCTAACGATACACTAAACAGCATTTGAGTGTGTTGAAAGTTATAATGTTATTCTATATGTTCGTTTGTTTGCTATATGAGACTAGCAGTACGCTAGATCAACATTAGAATGACATACAGATCATATTCTAACATTTCATCATGTTGAGCAATATAACGTTGATTAGTTTTATGTACATTTTCTCACCTGTCTAATAAAGTACATGGAAGAGTGGCGTCCCTGTCCCTGATATTGATCCTCGTTTTAATTCTCCTTTTGTCTCAAAGTCTGCTTGCCATGGTCCAAAATGTTTGAAAGAAACAACAACAGCATGAGCGTGCCACTAGACATAACGCAGTTGTCCACGTCTGTCGCCATAGTTACTATGGCAGTACAAGCGGAAACCAGGGATAACGCGGATATTACGTAATGGACAGGCGACAAGTGAACAGGGACGGGCACTTTTTAAAATTTACAAATTCTTGGAAACATTTAGGATAATTAGTACACAATTGAAAGAAATATATAACACTGTGCAAGTGTTTTTTGAAAATGTTGATACAAAATTCTTACATATTGTACCTTTAACATCATTAATAATCTAATGTTACACTTTATTTCGATAACTTTAGACATTCTACCAATACCAAATGAAGTTTGGTATAGAAGTTTAGAATACTACAACAACTATAACAAGTAACTTTGCAACTATACACTACGCTTTGTAGGTACAAGTCAAATACCTCTCATTAATTTGCAACTACGTGTCAACTAACTCATATTAGAGTTAGAGTCACACACGCACACACACACACACACACACACACACACACACACACACACACACACACACACACACACACACACACACACACACACACACACACACACACACACACTCAAAAGGTTAAAATAACGCTTTTCTATTTTAATACATATAAAAACGTTATTTATTCCTGTGATGGCAAAGCTAAATTTTCAGCATCATTACTCCAGTCTTCAGTGTCACATGAAATGATCCTTCAGAAATCATTCTAATATGCTGATTTGTTAGTTTATTTATTTTTTCTCATCTCCTTTGACAAACAATTATCTGCTCCAGGGTTTTCATTTGGTACTCACCCCTGCAGTTTCTGTTGGAACAAAATCTCAGTAAAAACTGTCCTTGCTTTTAAAAGGACTGTAAAAGCTTTGCTCTGAGACATACATGAAGGTCACGGCAGCAGACTTTCGACCTAGTTCTGCAGGTGTAACTGCTGCTCCCTTAAACACATCACTTAACCTGCCTTAGCCCCTTTAAAAATAGAAATAAAAAATAAAGTGGCCGTTCTCATAGGCTAAAGTGAATGCGATCGAAAGACTACTTCAGGTCAGATTTGATGTGTCAGAATCAGGTCATTCAGTTTTTAAATTTAGACCTATATTTTAAACCGCAACTTTTGAAGTGTTTTGTACAATCAAAATGAACACTTATCTTATGTAGGCTTGTTGTTGTTATATAACTTTGAACTCATTAAAGTACAGTTTGTCCCTAATAGAAGCAGAGTGCTAAAACATGACACATTTCACATTACCTTTAAGCTTGGGAATAGGGTATGTTCAAGATAATGAGTGTTTCAGTGTTTAAGGGAGCCAATTTCCAACCTTAAATTGAAAATATATATCTCACAATGTGACTTTTTTTCTGTGTGTTCCTGTGTGTTTTTGGATTTATGTATTTTATAGTCTGAAGTGATTGTACAGCACTTTGGTCAGCAGTGGCTGTTTTAAATGTGCTCTAAAAATAAAAGTGCCTTGCCTTGCCTTTCTCATAATTGTCAATTTGTTTTCATAATTGTGTATTTTTATTTTAAAGGGGATCTATTTTAAAAAATGTCAAAGTTTTGATTTTGTTTTTGGGGTCTACAAGAATAGGTTTTCATGTTTGAATGTTCAAATACACATTATTTTTCCACATATTTTACATTATTGCAGCACCTCTCTTCCCAGGCTGTCAGTAACACTCTGTTTAGTTCCGAAGCGCAATGTGCTCTGTTTGGTCAGCTGGATCAGTGTGTTGTGATTGGTCAATCGCTTCGAGCATGTTTCAGAAATGTCAAGCCTCTTACCATAACCGCGAGTTTCAACACACCCTTAATGCAACTCAACCAGGCCTTGCAACCTTTATTTTGCATATGCCTTATAGGCGAGAGTTATTGTGACGTGTAAGTTCCCAGAAGAAGACTCAAGACTAATCGAGGCGTTTCAGGGAATTCAAACACAGTGTGCACTGATATAGAGAATAACTCCCATTGGAGTGACTTTGCAGACCTTTTTCATGCTCAAACAACAACATTACACACTAAAGAAAGTTGAAAATGTAAAAAAGCATAATAGGACCCCTTTAAACATTCTCTCGCAGGAAGAAACAGGCACCCATAAGTATGTGTGAGTGAAGGGGGAAAATGAATAAAGCTGACAAGAGTCAGTAACAGCGTTCTTCGGTGTCTAAAGCATTCGTATGGAACAACAACAGCAACAATACCCACCAGAGAATGTCACAAATGTGAAGGACACGGATCCCTTGCAATCATGTTGAGTGTGAGACTGTGAGGAAGAATGTGTGTGATTATAAGATGGGGAGATCATCACAACTGAGTGCTCATCAGAACTGTTCCAGTTAGATCACTTGAAATCACAGACTGTACTGGTGTTCAGTTGCCGAACGACCACTCCTGTGTAAAGCTGTCCCACTGTGACTCAGCATCTATCCTAATCAAACAGCAATCAAACACACACTCACATACGCACACTCCTAATATCCCTCTCATCACTCTCACTCTTAACTGCTTGATAGAAAAGCCCAACAGCGAACAAAACAACAAGAAAGTAGCCCCAGGGGCCCTTTCTTAAAAAGTCTGGCAGGCACAGATAGAAAAGCAAAGCAAACCTTCTATCAGTTTTTGCTTCTCCGTCTGAACTAGGAAAACAGCTTTGAGTGGTTGGATGGGCTCCATGAATCTTGTTTTTTACCAATTCAGAAGAACCAACGAACTGGCAAACTTTCCCCTCTCTTTCTGTTTCCAGAGCACACACCTTATCTTCCTTATTTGCCTTCTTGACAGGTTGAATTAGCTTCTGTGTGCAACCTTCCTGAAGGTGAGGTCCCATTAGTTCCATCATTGGCTATTCATGTAGGACCTCAGCTTCAATCAGCTGGCTGGTAAACAGAGCTGCCGCAACCCATATTGGGATTGACAGGCCCCTTGCCCCAGGGAGAAGGTCACGGTGGTTTTCAGGTTATTGTGTTTTCAGACCACACGGCTCTGGGTGCTGCTTACTAATGGGGGCGTCTTTTTATATGACCTCAGCATTCTCAGCAGCGCCGAGGCTGGAGGTAATAAACATAATCTTGGTTATGGTATACATCTGTCTCAGTGCTGCTGTACTAATGCATACTTCCCTGTTCACTCTTAAAAACAAAGGTTTCAAAAAGGGGTTTTCAAAGCAATGCCGTTGAAAGAACCATTGTGGGTTCTCCAAAGAAACGTTCAGTGAACAGCTCTTAAAATAAAGATTTTTTTTTAATGTAAAGAACATTTTTAATAATCTAAAGAACATTTATCCACTATGAAGAACCTTTAAAGCAATGAAAAGGTTTCCAGGTTTTTCATGAAACCATCAATACCGATAAAGATTATAAGGTGTAAATGAGAGGGTTGAGTAAGTGTTGTTTATCCAAGCATTAAAATCAGTCCAACAACGAGCAAAACAGGTAGACTTGAGTCTTATACTAAACTTCACTCAGAAGTAGAAAGAATGGCTGCTATCTGACTGCATTCATCTCTCTAGTTTAATGGTAGGTTCAACATCTTGACAACTGCCATATTGAAGAGAGAAAAAAAAAAATGAAAACTGTCCCCAGCTTTGTCCGTTAAGATGCCTGGCAGCTAAAGTGTCTGAAGCAGGAGTAAATTGTGAAAAATCACATCCCTGACAGGTTGCTGAAAGGAAAGTCTTGTTGGCTGTTCTGGATAAATGTGGTGACATTTAATTTCTGGTTTCAAAGCTTCATAGTCCCGAAGTCTTAGTCTCAGAGTACATAAAAAAAGGTTATGTGATGCTAAATCTAGTGTGGGGACTATGCTGGGGCAGAGAGTGCAATTCAGAAACAAGCAAAGCAAACAAAAGTTTGCTTTTATCAAAATTGTATACAAAAATATTATTAAAAAGTTATAGAATATACATATACATGTATGTCAAGTCAATCACAAAAGAAGTGCTCCAAACCACTAGGGGCACAATAGAGTTATCTTCGTGTTCTTGATCTGTTACATACGACTTTCCTTACAACTTTCCTTACTATTTATAAATGCTAACTAGATGTGTTCACTACCTGTCAAGCGATGTGTGTTTATGATGACATACAATAAAGAAAACGGTTTGTATTTTCAAATCTGCTATCGCATGTCATTATATTTATTGAGTTGGCTCATGCGTTTTATTTTTTCATGCTTCAGAAATGTGACGTAATTTCTAGTAAGGGAGCATAGTGAGCATTGATGTTCACTGGTTTTCGGGGTGCATTGTGGGATTTTTTAGGGAGTGAATGTTCCAGTGCACTGGAAGGATTTTTCAATTGAGACAGCCCTTAAAATGGCCGACTCCCTAATCAGTGCCCTGAATACTAAACACGCACCCGTACTCTCTGACTAGGTACTTATTTAATTACTTTGCGACCCCTAAAATAGTATAAATGTGTGTAGCATGATTGTAATCGGGACATACCACATTTGCCATGTTGTCACTGTAATGTGAGTTACCAGTGTCAGTTGTGTTAATTGACTGCCATTCACAAATCCAATCCAGTGGCCTCATGTGATAGTAAAGTGTCCACTGTATGTGCACTTCAGAATCACAGGAGAACTAGTAGGTCATTTTGCCTACTTTTTTTTTTTTTTTTGGAGTAATGTGAATTCAGACATATCACTCTTGTTACATACTGTTTTTCGCCTACTATATCTAGGGAAGTATGTGGTTCCGTGTGCCGCCTATATGTTGCTAAATTCACTGTGAAGATTATTATGGGCAGAAGAAAACAATGCAGAATTATTATCAAACCAAACAAAAGTTTGAATTTGACAACATTAAAACGTACCTTATAACAATTCTTACAGACTGAAAACAGCATCAGAAGAATATTGTTAAAAAATGCTACATTTGATTTCACTCTCAAAAAAAGTTATCCAGTACATTAGGGGCATGCGGCACAACAGGGGTATTATGAACCTAAGATGAAAAATATGGATCTAAAGCATTTTTTAAACAAGGCAAATGTATAACAGAAGTTTATAAACTGATTAAAATGTGTTCTACTATTCTTGTTTTATGTGTTGAGTGTAGAGATCAGAGCAGGGGAGGATGACAGGCTGAACAAACCAGGAAGGCAGACTCTGTCATTAGGATGGACCTAGACTGGAGGTGGTGGGCGAGTGCAGAATGATGTCCAAATTAATTTGACCATCATGGACAACAACTCCATGACAAGCCTGTCGGAAGAAACAGCAGTGCAACATGGAGCACAACAGAATGTTGTTTGAGTCTACTACCAAAAGAAATGTATGAAAAAATCTGTCCAATGCAATGTGTAGCGTATTAACACTTCACCTTATTTGTTGTGTTAATTTGAGTACTGTATAATCTCTCTTAAAAATATTGTAGACATTGTTGTGGTACCACAACACACCAGAAAGCTCAGATAAACAAATTACAATTTGTTTTGGGAATTATGTCCTTCAGAGTAAAATTACAATATCATATTTTTGCCACAGCTGTTGAGTAAAATCACACCAGCATACATTCAGACAAGTGTCAACTACATAATGAAGGCAGAAACATGTCAGTTCATGGTAAGTTGTTACAATATTGTACATGAATATGCAAATAAGTCCCAGCCTCCACTCAATCACACTTCCTCGGACTACCTGATCCACTCGGTCAACTGAACGCTACACAATGGCAGGGGGAAATATTGGTTAAATTCAGACATATATATGTTTGGACCAGAAACTGATTCAGAAGAGGAAGAGTGAATTATTCAGGGTCGTCTACAAGTCCACGTATCAGACGTTTTATGTGTAGCTCTCTACAACGTCGCACACATAACGGTAATTGATATGACTAGCCTTTTGCTTGACTACGTTATCAAACAGCTAATAATGTGTTGCTAATGTTACACAAACCATGTTCCTGTTTACCATCTTCAGACAGCTGCCTCCTAAAAACCCGCATCCTTTGAAACGCTTTGAACATCACAGAAAGTCAGTGGAGAAAAGCCCACATTGGATTGGTTTCATGTTTGTTACTGTTTCAAACAATTTGCACATGGTTTGTCTTAAGTTTGTCTTATTTTTCACCAAGGTCTTTAAAAATATTAATAAATAGTAAATACTATAATACTATATAATACTAAAATAACACAAGCCCCAACATTCAAATAAATGATCAATAAAATTTTTGACTTATTCATGTGCCTCAATAAATACTGATTTTAAAACATAAATCTACGCTGAGAAATAATCAGTGGAGTAAAAAGTGACAATTAGTTGCAGTGTGTTTTTGTGAATAAAAACAGAGACCTTAAGGAATATAAAGGAGATAATATATTCCAGCGCCGCAATCCACTAGCCTTCATACTGCATTCACTTATTAAATGGCCTAGTGTCTGTTTAAAACCTCGTCTCCATGTCTCCACGCGACTGGCAGTAACTGGCAGTATTAATTACCAAGGAGCTTTCATTGGTGTATGAGGCACAGCATGCTTAGGGCAACTAAAGAGTGATCAACTCCTTTATTAACAACACATCTCTTCACCTGAAGAACCAGCTAGGAAAACAAAGACATAAAAAACAAAAAACACCATTTTCATAGCATCTACCAAAATGGATGATCTCCTAGTCTTCCATGACATCCATATAGCAAACCTGAGAGTTGGCGTATGTCACCAGTGATGCCACACAACCATTTCTTGAGGTTCTAGTGAATAATTCATCAGCCAACAACCTTTAGGCCGCCATTATCTATTTAAATCCGAGTGCAAACTCATCCCAAAGCCTGCATGTGGTGCTGTCATGGCCTGGTTAGAAAACACGGAGGGAGGCCAAGGGAGAAGACCGGAAATTAAATGTTGAGCTAGACTGCAGCAGGGCCATCTTGGGTCTGCTCCTTTCTATCATTTTCCCCATCTCTCCTTGTGCCCGCTCTCCCTGCTCTCCTCAATCATTCATTTATTCATCTACTTCAACATGTCATTCCTTCATCCTGAGTCATTGAGGCAATCTTTCTCTTTCTCAATCCATCCTTTTCAAATCCACTCTTGTGTTTCATCTCAAGCTAACCTACCTTTGTTTCCACTTCCCTTTCTTTCTCTGATCTTTCCAATCATCCCTGTAAACATCTGGTGAAGAACCTCCATTAAGCTTTAGACCACAAGCTTGAGAAAATGCTCATTGTAAGGGGTTCAAAAGTCTGAGACTACATTGACGTTCTGGGATATTTTTTTAATTAAATATGGAAATGATCGTTTTAAAAAAAAGTCCACACTGAAAGCAAAAAAGTCACAATCACAACAAATTTGGTGTTTAATATACAGTTATGCAGAGCAGGATTTCGGACCAATGAGATTTCACTGTGGACGGGGCTATTTTTTTTTTTTTTTTCTGTTTATGAAAAGTGTGGTTCTGCCACATGTACATTTACTTATATTTGCACAGATTCAAATATTGACACCATCTAAAATGTAAACCATTTACTTACGAATGGCTTAACTGATGTATAAATTTGTATTTTTTTCAAATCCACATTTAATCTATGAATCGTGCATATATATATATATATATATATATATATATATATATATATATATATATATATATGCACGATTCATAGATTAAATGTGGATTTGGAAAAAAACATCAAATCTTTCACGTTTCATATCTGTATATATGATTTAAAGTTTCATAAATATCTTATGCTTCTAAAGCTGTAAATACACTGCTTATATTTAGAAGCTTTCGGTACGTCCATATTGTACATTTCAGCATCTACCCAAACATACCATAAAGTGATTTTTTTTATGTACCTGCAAATGTTACATACCAATACCTACGTTTAAACAATGAGACTAAATTAGACAAATATAAAACTGGGAATCAACAGAAAATCATTTTGCTTTTCATGGTTGGATAGGACAAAATCATGGAAAAGATATCTTTTATTTATCATTTTGCATCTGGTTATATATTCATGTATAACATTTTTTAATGCATATCATATTATACATTAATCTAAAATGCAACCATCTTCACTAGTTGTCTCAGACTTTTGAACCCCCACTGTATATTAAACAGACGCCAAAGAGCCCTTTGGGACAGTAATAATCATATTTCTGAGCTGCAGTCTGAGATGCAAGTGAAAAAAAGGTTCAGACCATAAGTGCAGGGCAGATCTCATAATAACAACATAATTAGAGCGATGAGCATATCATCTCATAAGTCTATTGATCCATGATTAAAACCATTTATAAAATCCAGACCCTTTGCAGAGCAAACAGAGAGAAGGTATACAAGCCCCACACATGCATGCACACAAATGAACATAATCAACCTCCATAATTCAGTGAATGCAAATTTGTTAATATGTTTAGAGTATGCAAAGCTTGTGCAACAGCAACAACAATCATGCACAGCCATGTTTCACTATATTTCCCCACCCTTCTACACTCTCCGCACTCGTTCTCCATTCACTTTGCTCTTCAGTCTTCCTCTGATGTGTGTGCTTCTCTGCACTGTGCTTCAGGAGCACTGCAGTGCTCAGTTAGACCAGCTAAAGGCTGCCAGGTTTGCTCATAAGCGTCCGCTGCTTAGCTGGGTCCAGGGTCAGTGGGGCGAAAAGAGTCGATGCAGAACCAGATCACAGAGAATAGCAAAATACATGGACAAAAATGTAATTTGTTTTATCCATGCAGATTTTGTACCAATTATCCACCATGTCTTTAAGCTTCTAGCCTTCTGTTGATGTACCCTGATGTATTGAACTCGTTTGATGCTTACTTAAAATCGGGATCTTTCCACATATTACATCATTTTTATTTATTTAATTTTTTTCTCTAGCGGATCATATGTGCTTCGATTTTTCCTTTTTTTTTTTTATAGACAAATACGTTTTGAAGACTACATGGTTATGCACGATCATTTCTATTATGGATTATCAATTCACCTAATCAGGATCTTTTATTTTTAACATACTCGGGAGCTTAGTTTAAAAGTCTTGGTAATTTCTTTGGAGGAATCTTTTCCTGATTGATCCTTACAACAAACCATCAACGTGATTATTATAATAATTACTTACCACTCAAACAATGCCTGCCAACTCCTCATGTGTCTATGAATGGCACTTAGTCATTGGCAAAGCTGATCAGAGCCATTCCCACCACCCAGAATAACAAGTCTTAATCATACAGAAAAGCAACCGCATCATCCGGCAAAATGGCAGCACCATTCCTGCAGATGTTAACACCCTCTAACTGTTAACATTAGATCCAAAACTTGATGAACATACAATATATTGGAAACATTACTATTTTTAATGTTTTTGAAAGAAGTATCTTATGCTCATCAAGCCTGCATTTGATTGATCAAAAATACAGAACAAATTTAATATTGGAAATATTATTACAATTTTAAATAAAAGTTATGTAAAATAATAATATGCTGATTTATTATCAATGTTGGAAACAGTTGAGCAGTTTAGTATATTTTTCTATAACCTGTAATACTTTTTTTCGGGATTCTATGATGAATAAAAAGTTTTAAAAAGATCAGATTTTTTTAATATATATATGTATAGAAATATTTGTAACAATGTGCAATGCCGTTCAAAAGTTTGAGGTCAGTATTTTTTTATATATTTATTTTATTTATATTTGAAAGAAATGTATACTTTTATTCAGCAAGGATGTGTTTATTAATACATTTTATCTTGATAAAGATCAATTTAAATTTAAGTTAAATTGATGTGTTAAATTGACAATAAAGACTTATACAACAACAGTAGTATTTGTATTATAATATACTATAATATAATATACTATAATAAAATATAATATAATATAATATAATATAATATAATATATTATAATATAATATAATATAATATAATATAATATAATATAATATAATATAATATAATATAATTAACATACTAGTTCTTGAGAAGTACTGAACATATAACCATTATATAAGCCAAAGAAAATGCTCTGAACATATACTTTCCTTTCTATATTCAGGAATGGCTCATAAAGCACTCAGATAGTAAACTCCTTTCATGATAAGCAAAATGTCCTTTTTATTATTGGATGCTCAATGTGGTTTATTGTGTGTCAGACAGAAAGGGGTTTTATGCGGCACATTAAGTAAAGATCACACTTTAAACAATTTTGAAAAGAAAGTGCATAAAATGGACCTACCCAAAAACTCTCATCAGATGTTTTATGCACCATTTACACATGGTGGAGAGAAGGTGCACATTTTTCTCTTTTCAATTAACAGTTTGAAAACACAAACACTTGCATGAAATTGAACATTTACGCCCGATCCGCTTTTCGAATGATTCATTCTGCTCGTATATGAGTCCCAACGTGTAAATCCACGTCCTCGTCGGAGAGAAGCTTCCTAATCAGTGTGTCTGGATACGGCTACAGCGCTGAGTGCTTGAGTTAAATCAAGAGGAATCAGGAACTAAAGGAGGAATCTCAGAGGGGATAAGTACTCTCTGAATCCGAGTACAGATGGGGTCTTGCATGAATGTGTGTGAAAAAGCTGAAGGAACTGGTCTGTGCCTTGAGAGCATGAGGGAATGTCTGTTTAGATACTACAAACTTCACAGTGGTGGTCAAAATAAAAATGGACATGCTGAGAGCCTGCAGTGTAATTCCCCAAAGGCTTCTTTTATAAATAGGCAGGGCAGTAGTGTTAAGGCAATGGTCTATTATGGAGGGAGGAAAAGTCCACTAGCAAAGCCATTTGCTTGCTCCGCACCAGTCTCAAATCTAAACCTTTTTGCTCTAATTGGGACCTATTACGCTCAAAGTCTTGATTTTGTTTTTGAGGTCTCCTAGAATAGGTTTTCATGTTTGAATGTTTAAAAACACCGTATTTTTCACGTTTTACATAATTGCAGCACCTCTCTTCGCAGTCTGTCAGTAACGCTCTGTTTAGTTCCTGTCTCAATGAATGAAGCCCCTCCTCCTGAAAAGCGCGCTCTAATCTGATTGGTTGGCTGGACCCATGTGTTGTGATTAGTCAACCGCTCTGAGCGCGTTTCAGAAATGTCACGCCCCTTACCATAACCTTCAGTTTCAATACGCTACTAACGCAACTCAACCAGGCCTTGTCCCTTTTTTTTGCAAATGCCTTTGGCGGTAATTACTGCATTTAAATTAGGAATATTTTGACTTGTATGTTCCAGGAATAAAACTCAAGATTACAATCGAGGCGTTTCAGGGAGTTCAGAAACAGTGATGATATAGAGATTAACTCCTTTTGGAGTGACTTTGTGCTTTGTTTCATGCTCAAACAGCAACATTACACACTAAAGAAAGTTGAAAATGTAAACAAGCATAATAGGACCCCTTTAATTAGCATGTATAAATTGGAAAACAGAAGGATTCCAAAGTAACGCCAGTGATGCCGAAATGCACCAGACATTAACTTTAAATAAAACACATAATCATGAACAAATAAACAGACTTAATTATCTCAGTCTTTTTGTGACAATGAGATGAATTAAACGGATTTGGAGGATATAAATAACCATAGCCTTTATCTTGGCATAATTAGCTCTGATCCCTTTTTTTCCTTCCCAACAATTAGGTATATCTTGTCTTTCCCCCCAAGCACAAGCCTTTGTGGCGCCGGAGTGAAATGAATAAAACACAGCGGTTCACGTGTCATTTTTCTAAATAAGGGCGAAATATAATTGAGTCAATGAGCAGTTAGTTAACCTACTTATTCAATTTGCCTCTGCTCAAGCTGCACATGTAGAAACTACACAGCACACTGGCAAGCCAGTAACATCAAGACATCAAACAACAGCAAGATCAATACAAATGGTCTTGTGACATGTTTATCATCTTTTTCCCCACTTCTCAGCGTTACATTTTATGTACCAGTGATATGGAAAATAGGCTGGCGATAGCTGAGTCACATTGAGAAGAATCTAGCCAATATTTTTTAACACTAAATGCATAGTGAACATTTGTAACACATGCCTTGAAGACCCTGAAAAACACACCATCATCACAGAAGCCTTTTTCGGATCCTTTATCAAGTGAGTTCATTAACTCTCCACTTGCACGGCCCATGGCAGTGATCTTTCATGCAATAAACTGGGCAAGGAGACATATTTGAATCAATATCTGCTCCCAGAATCTGCTCCCATGATGTTTGTCCAGGTCACATAAGCATACAGCCTTTTTATGATGAAACCACAACCCTATAGCTCTAAAGTCTTTTCATATGATGTGCTTTGTCAGTATAGTTCAATCTGTGGAACTCTAACATCCATCTCGGCCCGCAATCCGGTTCAACTGTTAGTGTGATGCCACTTAGCGCATCCTTGTCCAGAACATCCTTTCACAGTCTGCAATCAATTATTCATTAACTTAAGTTGCTCCAAGGTTCAGAGGTCCCCTATCAGCCCTCAAAGTGCTCTGATTCGAAACGCGTCTGCGTGACCAGTGCTCCGTGACAAAACTTCCAAGTGCTGTTAAGTTGCACAGCTGGAAGGGTCTGTTTCATTTAAACCCCTGTGAAATGAAGCCGGGTGGACCGGTTCATTCAGTACAGGTCCTCAAGATGACCTAGTCATCTTAAAAAATTTAAACATTGGTAGGGTATATTATCATGCAGGAACAACCATGCTTCCAAACATGGGCAATATCCTTTGAGGCATAACCCCTAACATCAAAGGCATGCTTATAATGTGGGTAGATCAGCCTACTGTGATAGCTTCCAAGCCATATTTGCATCCATATTATATCCAGCTTTTAACTTGCAGGGAGGGAAAAAAAACAATAAAACCACGCTATTCATGCAATGCATTAAAGACGCACCCGCATTCTGCTTACCTTGCGTTTAAGTTAGCAGGTCAGACTCGCATTCCCGTACTGAAAATATTCAATATTCCTCCGGGCAGAGGGTTCGGTGCGCGTGCGGACGGTCCGTTACTCGCCGCTGTTTGAGATCCTGACAGCAGCTCTCAGGATTCCCTCTGTCCCAGCCACGCGTTTCCATTGGTCCGCGGATCTCCCCGCAGCACCTCACCGGGAGGAGGGGCAGAGAGATGCGCTCTTGCACGCGGCAACATGGAAATACATCCGAAGAACGAATCTGCTTCTGCATGAATGAATATACAGGTATGTTACAGTGGTTTAGGAGTTGTAAAATTAAAGAATAAATTGCAATGCGATGACATGCTGATACGGGATCTGAAACGAATCTACAGTGCTTTGAGACAAAGGAGCACTGATGCTACTTTTTCCCCTAATAGTGTGTTGGGGATTAAACAGAAACGAAATGACCAGAATGGATGCCAGTCACTTTTCTGAAAAGTGCATTATAGTTACGGATACAGCTTCTGTAATATCTTCTGTAATAGCCTACGTCAGAGGGATATATTAAACGATCTAAAGGAGAAGGAAAAGGATTAATAAAGTAATTGTCATCAGAACATGAGGGTTATAAAAAAATAGTCGGTAGTCAGTAGATTAAAATGATACTCGCATGTGGTGACGTATCCACAGTGTAAATGGCAGGGTTATAAGACTGACTTACAGTTGTGTAAAATACAATGCATATAATGCAATTTTCTGTGGAATCGATTATAGCCTATTTTATCTGTCATTAATGACAGATAGCCAGACAGATAGATGGATAGATGGATGGATGGATATAGATTAACTGTAATGTTGACATATGGCAGGCTAATTATTGTTCTTCTACTCAATGCTGCTGCATCACAATCATTTTCTGGTCTTTACACTATACAGTTGTCATTATAATGTAATAAACTGTAGAACTATTACAGTAAAAAAAGGAATATATACAACCTAAAATGTTTTGCAGTGGGCATTACAAGTAGTAATAACACCAAAAAAAGAGAAAACACTCATTTTAATGTCAACACTTTAAACAATTATACAAATTGATTGTTTTTTCATTATCCTAGTCATTCATTAAAACACAGAAAACTAATCACTGGACCTATTTTTATTTTATTTTTTCAGTCTTGTGGTTCCATAGTGTTGTCACTAAAACATTGTCACCATCCATTTAATATTCGGAAAAAAAAGAAAAGATTATCACACTTTTTTTCTTTCTTTTAAAAAAAAATCTGGCTCAGACACCGTGTTGGCAGCCATGAGTGTTATTTTCACAGCCTCCGGTGGCAACTCAGACTCTGTGCAAATGAATGCAGTGTAACTTTGCAGACTTTGCAGACACATTAGCAAGCAGGCCTACAGGAATATGACTTCAAAACCTGCATAAAAAACACGCATGCCTCTCCAAATCAAAGTCTTAAGTAATAAACAGCTACATATCCATGGAAACAATCACACAAAGGAGGACACTAGAATTCCTGTTTCTGGAGCATGAGATGTTAATTATGTTCAGCACCTTGGTCAGCGACCACACAAACGATTACAAAGAACTGCTGCATCTCAGATCATCTTGAGCAACCTCATCTTTACACAGCAAGATCCATTGACGTACACAGATAAAACACTGCAAATCTGACAGCCAGCAGTGATGTCATTGTAATATTTGCATACTACATAGTGATTGGTATATTAAACATTCAGATGACATGGATCTTTGAGAGTCTCTCTCTGTCTCTCTCGCTCGCTCGCTCCATACTTTTTTCTGGATTTTATGATGAATATAAAGTTCAAGAGAAAAACATTTGAATTTTGTTGTAACAATGTTAAAGTCTTCACTGTCACTATTTAATATGCATCCTTGCTGAATAAAATTATTTATTTCTTTAAAAAAACTTACAGAAAAAAAAGAAAAAAAAAACTTTGTGTGTGTATTTTTTATAATATTATATTTTATAATATTATATTTACAAATACAGAGCCTGGTGTGACTAGACCCAAATGCACTTGAGTGCACTATAACAATAATAATAAAAAATATTATATTATATTATATTATATTATATTATATTATATTATATTATATTATATTATAATACATTTTCGAGTACCCATATATCCACTACACAGAATCTCAACATAATTCCACTGGACCGGTTAAAATATACTCTGATAAATACTTTCATTTATACATTTACAAGAACCTTGCAAAAAAATATTGTATCATTGTAAAAACTTAATTAAGCACGCTTCCCATATGAATCTCTGATGCAAGTTTCAGCAATAGTGCTGAAAGCAGTGCCGCCTCGATATATTTTGCATCATTCATTCTGTACAGATTCAATTAAGCACCTGAGAGACTGTCCCCCGCCACAATGCTCTAATTGTAGATGACAGTGATATAAGCTATGAATAAAAGTGGTGATTTGTGATGGGCACAACACATCTGGTGGAGGGTAATTTTAGTAAGTAAATGATTATTTAGAAAGGTATTGTGTGGTATTGACTTTATCATATTTAACTTCAAACTAAAGGAGAAATTAGAGCAATGCGAGAGCAGCCCCATAATTATAGAAAAGAAGCCACATTTGCCATCACATGGTTGAGTAATGACTGCTTAGTGTCTGATGTGGTAATAATATAAAGAGCCTTCAACCTCACACAAGGCTCCACACCTTCATAACGCAAATTTCATCAATCAGCACAGTTTAGAGTTATTTCTAAATCGCAGTCAGGCTTGTATAGCACTGGTAAGCTCAAAGCTATTTCATGATTCATAAACATGGTTATATTTTCATATCATGCTCGCATGTTTGTTTCATGCGTTCATAATTCGCACACTCTGGGACAGGCAGCAGGGACATTGATATTTACTCAAGCTATCACATGGCCTTGTAATACACAAGGCACATCACAACACGTCTCCATCACACAGTGTGTCCTGGCAATGGCAGGACTGAACAAAACCAAAATCAAATTTCCACTGAGGCTTGTGTCACATCACAGCTAAAGGTCACCTCTGAATTTAGTGTGCGGTCACAGCCTCCACCTCCCATGTGTAGTTTGAACCCGAGGACAGGAAAAAAAAAAAATGTGCTAGCTATTGAATCCCGGAAATGTGTCCCCACACAGCTGTCCTCTGCCTCTCTTGCCTGGGCCTAAACAATTCTCCAAAACGATTGGTTGACTTGAACATTATATCATGCTTAAAATATCAGTAATTAATAGTTCACTTGACAAGTCATCATTTACTCACACTCATGCCGTTCCAAAACCTGCTTGACTTTCTTTCCTCTACAGTGCATAAAAGTTGTAATAATGTACTGATCATTCTTTTTGACGCAATAAGAATTTAAGGACACAAAAGCATTATTAAAAGTATTATAAAACCAGTTCTTATGACTTGTGATGACTTGTAATATGTTGATGCTCCTATTTTGTCATGCGTTATTTTTGTGTACTTATGTGTACAGCACTTTGGTCAGTCATGGGACTGTTTTTAAATGTTCTTTATAAATAAAAGAAGTAGAACTAGAATTTCTTTAATTTGCACATCTTCAGGAGGCTAGATCACACACAGAACATTCCACTCCCATCTGCGTTTCATTTGGGATTGCGCTCTCATGCTAATTTTCCCTATATAGTGAATAGCCCGTAGTATTCGAAAAACAGTATTTGCGAAAAATACCCGGATGACCTACCTACTAGAGGTTGAACAACTTCAGATTTTTTAAAGTCGACATTTATGTGATGAAAGTTGAGTCAAAGTCGACCATCCGCTGATGACGTCATTGATGAGCAAATAAGCCTGAACCTCGAGCTGAGACTCATCTCGAACACGGGTTTCCTTGTGCACAGCAATGGCATTTGACACAGCGCTCTATATTTTTATTAGTTCTTTTGACTTTGGGTTGTTATATTTCTCACATATTTCTGCTTGTTCAAAATCAGATACAGATATAGTAACACAGTAAAGATTACATTTATATGAATGCATTAGTGTGAGAGAGAGCGACTGCATGTGAATTGCACCTGGCAGCATCTCTACTGTTAGTGAAGCTGTGGGTTTTAGTTACTAAGAAATACATGCTAGAACTTTTCAGTTTCTAAGCTATTTTATTGATAAATCACAGAACAGAGTTTACAATACATTTCAGCGCTACTGAATGATTCTGAACGCGCGCGATCTGCGCAGGATCTGCGCGCTACTGTCTGTATGTGTGTCCATAATACAGCAGCAGTTTAGAACAACAATTAACTTACCTGTACAATAAGCTGTGTAAAACATGCATTCATGCGATAAATTTTGAGCATCCAGATGGTATAATCAAACATTTCTTGTGGAGTGCTCTCTGCATGCATTTATTTGTTATTTTAACTGAAACAGAGCGTCAAAGTGAACTTCAAAGATTTCTTATCCTGTTGCACCCTCTATAGGCCATGAAGGATCAGCGACTAGTCGGCGTCGAGCTTATTAAAGCTTCATGACGGGCTATAAAGTCCACCAGTTGACTAGTCTGTTCAACCCCTACTACCTACTACTTCTGGTGAATTTTTCCTTACACAAATGTAAATTCCAGGGTGCTAAGCCCTACTTTTTCATTTTTTGTAAGGAACTTAAATCATACCTGGACACTCTCCTTACATCCAGCAACTCTAAAGCCCTTAAAACTGTCTCACTGTGTCATTAGTATGATATTTTCCTGATTTCGTAACCTGTAATTGTACTCAATTGTATTTACCCCTGGCATTGATTATGCATGTTCTTAGCAATAAAAAAATAAAAACTACTACTTCCGGCAAGATTCTGAAGTGAGCTTCGACGGACACTTTACTATGAGGCAATGAGAGAGGATTTATGAAAGGTAGTGAAGCGACACAACTAATGCTGGTAGGTCATGTGAAAGTAACAACTTGGCAGATGTAGTAGGCCTACGTCCAAATTTCATTCATACCACCAATTTTCTTTTTAATGGACCCGTCCCAAATGGAACCATAAGCCCTGGTGATCTTCCTCCGAGTCCACACTTTCGTCACGCAATGCCACTTGGACTGACGGGTAGAAGTCTGCTGAGAAGCTTTGCTTTGCCCATCGAGGGCACATATCGGCGGCAAAGGAGGCGCTCACGAGCACCTATCTGAAAACTAAAATGACAAATGGGACTCCCTACGGTATTGTGGACTTAACGAACATGCACACGCGGCGGCCATTGTAAGTCCACAAGACTGCAAGTGCACATGAAGTATGCCATTTGGGACAGGGCCTATATAGAATGTACTTTTTTAATGGTCGCAAAGTAAATTCAAATTCGAATGTAGTACCTACTCATACAGTATGCGATTTTGGGAAACAGTGAATAACGAAGTAAATTTCAGGCTTTAAAATTTTGTAAATATGTGACACTGGATCACAAAACCAGTCACAAGTCGCAAGGGTATATTTGTGACAAAAGCCAATAATTCATTGTATGGGTCAAAATTATCGATTTTTCTTTTATGTCAAAAATCATTAGGATATTGTCACAGTGTCTGGTTTGTGTTTCCCTGGGTGTCCACTAGAGGTCCTCTTCCCCACGGTGTCATTCACATTAGGAACTGCATTCCCCACAATCCTTGTCTGCACTCATCACTGTTCATTGCACCCAGGTGTTCCCCATCATGATTGTTAGTTTCTGTGTGTATATAATCCCTGCCTGTTTAATGTTTGTTACGGAGTCCTTGTTGTATATCACACCACTTTTGATGTCTGTTTCTCGCCTGGTCCTGTTGTGGTTCTTGTTTTGTATTGCTTATTTGGATTTGACCCCTGCCTGGATGATTACGAAATTGGATTACCCTAAACAATAAATACTGCATTTTGGATCTACCCCTGTTTCCTGTGTGTGGATCGTGACAGATATTAAGTAAAGAAATATTTTGTAAATTTCCTACCGTAAATATATAAAAATGTATTTTTGTGAGTGAATGCAGCACAATCGCGAACATAAATGGACAACTTTAAAGGCTCAATGTTTCGATTTTTCGTGCACCCTCAGATTCCAGATGTTCAAATAGTTGCATGTCAGCCAAATATTGTCATATCCTAACAAACCATACATCAATGGAAAGCTTATTTATTCAGTGTTTAGATGATGTATAATTCTCAATTTAAAAAAAATGTACCCTTGTGACTGGTTTTGTGGTCCAGGGTCTATGGCAAGCCCGTTTTAGCTTAAATTGTACCCAGCGTTACTCGTCGTAAATGCATTTTTACTTGTAAGAATTCAATTAGAGAGCTCTACAATTCAATTCTTACTAGTAAGAATTACAATTACAGAGCTCTCTAATTCAATTCTTACTAGTAACAATTCCAATTAGAGAGCTCTACAAATGAATTTTTACTAGTCATATGTCTCCATTGACTTCCATTCATTTTTAATTAAGGAGCTGTACAATTGAACTGTTACTAGTAAGAATTACAATTAAAGAGCTCTACAATTGAATTGTTACTAGTAAGAATGCAATTGCAGAGCTCTTTAATTCAATTCTTACTAGTAACAATTTAAAAAGAGAGCTCTCTGATCATATTATTACTAGTAACAATTCCAATTGGAGAGCTCTCTAATTCAGTTGTTACTAGTAAGAATGCAATTGCAGAGCTCTTTAATTCAATTACAGAGCTCTGCAATTATACATATCTTTGATTCGTATTTTTACTTGTAAAAATTCAATTATAGAGCTCTGTAATTGCATTCTTACTAGTAAGAATTGAATTAGAGAGCTCTCTAATTGTAATTGTTATTAGTAACAATTCAATTGTAGAGCTCAGTAATTAAAAATGAATGGAAGTCAATGGAGACATATGACTAGTAAAAAATCATTTGTAGAGCTCTCTAATTGGAATTGTTACTAGTAAGAATTGAATTAGAGAGCTCTGTAATTGTAATTCTTACTAGTAAGAATTGAATTAGAGAGCTCTGTAATTGTAATTCTTACTAGTAATAATTGATTTAGAGAGCTCTCTAATTGTAATTGCTACTAGTAAGAATTGAATTGTAGAGCTCTCTAATTGAATTCTTACTAGTAAAAAATGCATTTACGACGAGTAACGCTGGGTACAATTTAAGCTAAAACGGCTTGCCATACTGGGTCACATATAGTGTATGAAGTTATTAACCACGTGGACAACTTTTATGATTATTTTTTGTCATTTTGGTGCTTGACAGCATAACAATGCTGTTAACAATAAGTTTATATAATAAAATAATATGTATGTAACCTTAAAAAGTATTATTAAGCATTATTAAAGAGTATTCTTTATGGCACTGTTAATGCCTAGTAGATAAATAAAGTGTTCTAGGATAATTGTTGGGTATCATAAATGTTAGCACCTTTTACTGCTCGAAGCAAACATTTATGAGCTTGTCAGGGTGATTGACTGTCAATTTAACCAGCTTTTAGGAATGCTTTCTTGCCAGTAACCTGCCGGCAGATTAAACAGAAGTCTTTATGTCAGTAACCTATCAGCATATTGACAGTTTTTATGGTGCAGCACTGATTGGAATGGTTCACTGGAAAACTGTTTCTGCTTTCTGCGATGCTCGGTACAAGCAAAAGACGACCGCGGGGAATAAACACTCAGGTCGTTAGTGCATATAAAAAATGGAGGGAGTCAAAAATAAGAAATAATGCGCCAATATTTCACAGGGTTATCTAGGAATTACCCGATTTCCCTGCTACGGCCTGTGCTAACTGCAGCCTACTAAAATGTTTTCAAAATGCAGTAAACAATGGAAGAGGATGAAAAACATTATACGAATGAATATTTCATATGCACATGAATTATTAATATTATTCCTCCAAAAATGGCCCACAACAAGCTCTTCACTTTAAATTAAATAATCACTTTAAGCAGATTGTTTTTCCCAGAGCTATAAACTTAAGGATTTAGTCGAGAAAAAAAGTAAATCCATGGGGACATGATAGTTTACCTTAAAAGATAAACTATTCTTTTATAACCAAATGCACTGTGTATTATGGGACACGGATTCAGCTTACTGTTGATATGGGACTGTCTGCTTTATGTAATCCATCTAAAACACTCTGGCCATCAATTTATTATGCCTTTCCCAGGCTAAAGATGCGCAACATCTCATTTCACATTCTGCATGGGGAAGGACAAAGATCAGTAAATGCTAAAATTGACAATTAAATTACTGTCTGGCCTAGGAAAATTGACATCTTCACCCCATTCATCAAAATATTATTAAAAATGTGTTAAAGATTTTGTAAGCATATTGTAACCATAAGCGTAGTCAATTGTTTTATTTGTGATAAAGCAATTTACCATCATTTTTAGCCAGCCTG